>NC_083110.1:32474703-32808418 GCF_949774975.1 Lagenorhynchus albirostris
ATTCTGTCTTTTTTCTTTAGCTTTTCTTTTTTTTTAAGTTTGGACATGTTGACATTCAAGTGCCTTAAGTTTCCAAGGACTCAACTTTCAGTGCGTTTCTGCTGACCCTTCATGTCTTCTTGGTCCTAATACTTTGGTTGCACATTTGCGTTTCCTCTCCTCATTACCGCATGTTCTAGGAAACTGTAGCTGTTCCATCTGACTTAGCATTTCTTTATCGTCTCTTGTGTGTCTAGCAATGTGCTAGCTAAGGTGGGGTCTGGAGATGCAAGACAGCTTGAAGCCATAGGCCTGGTACTTGAACAAGTAGTACTACACTAGTCTTTTACAGTCCTTTAATATCATTTTCATAATTTTTGTTATCAGCCAGAGTGAGTACTCCCTAAAGTCTCTTTGACAGTTTCTTTGGGAAACTTCTTTTGATTGACTTTTCTTTACACCCAAAATTATAGGCAAGATCCCAAGGGATGGAGGTGGTGGCAGGGTAGGGGTGAAGACTGAGGGCATTATGCTAAGTGAAGTAAGTCAGACTGAGAAGACAAATGCTGTATGATATCACTTTTATGTGGAATCCAAAAAATCCAAACTTAAAGAAACAGAGAGTAGAATGGTGGTTGTAATCTCCATCTCTGGAAGGATCCCAATTAAGCGCACAGTAGAAGTAACAACATGTTTCCTATGCAAAGGCAGCATTAAGGTAAGTCTAGTTCCCACCTGAAGCCACTCTCCAAGCCCTTCTTACACGGAAGGGGGGGATGTGGAGCATCAAGCCACTGCTGCCCTCTCTTTGAACTCTTACGTTTTTTTTTTTCTGCTTCTGCCGTGACACGACACAGCAAATGCATAAGCAGGGATTCAACCTAGGCCTGCAGTGCCCATGTAGCTGTGGTGCCCATGCCTTCTTCATGACCCATACAGAGGAGGAAGTGCTTGGATTTCTGAACACTAACGAAGAGGATCCAAATAAGATCTAGGGCTATTAGGGGGGAAAAGCAGCTTTCAACTAAGTAAAGTGAGTGATGTTCATTTCTATGAAGGAATTTGGAGAATCATGTCAATGTTTAGACATGATTTCAAAGCCATAATAGCGTGAAAAGGAAATGTGAGAGTAAAAGAAACCCCCAGTGTCAAGCACTGTCTTTATTTTAGTTTTTGTACCCACCTACCTTCTCCCAGTAGCTATCTGACAGTTTCAGTATGTGCTCAAACAATGGGTGTGGGGTGGATGGGTGAGAAGATGAATGGATTCCCGAAAGATATCGCTTCCTAATTGCTCTTGCATTGACTCATAATAAAGTGACTAACAGCATTTGGCAAGGAGAGACTTGACTATACATACCTTGAAAGAGTCTGGGACTCAGAACAGGTGGAGCTGCAGAGGGCTCAAGGACATTCACTGTGGAGCTGGGCTTCTCTGGGTTTTATTTCTGCCTTTCTGTTTATTACCTGTGAAATCCTAAGCATATTGCATGGTCCCCCTGTGCTTCAGTTTCTCTTCTGCAAAATATTTATATCTGATTAATAGGTTTATTCCAAGCATTATTATCACATGTTGACCTCCAAGTTCTGTATTATCCTAAGATTGTCCGTTTCAGCTGTTACAACTAAAAGAGCTAAAGACAAGTTTAGACTACGAGAAGGTCTGATATATAGCAGGGTACTTCATTAGGTATATTGACTGTTAAAGTATTGCAGTGATTTTATTCTGGTTGGTAAATAGCCACTGCTCACATCCCCCTGAATAAATTCTCTCCATGACATCCAGGATGTCCTGCACCAGGGCTCCTCAACTTCCTCAGAATTAATCCAGAAACCATAGAGTTAAGATCTGGCCCCACTAGGTTACCTCCAGGACCCTGCTCTAGCTATGAACTGATTTATTCTGATGAGACTTGTCCTTTCCATACTGCTTATTAAATATTTTAAATATCACCTCTGTGCATACTTGACAGGCAAGAAATTTGAAACTAGGAGAAAGTTCGTAAGTGAACAAACATGTTTATCAAGAAACAGACTGTTTATTTTTCACCTGAAACCAATGAACATTAAACAAACCCCTGATTATTAGCAATCAGCCTCAGGTGCATTCACATAGGCATAGATACGTTTTTCATCATTTAGCTCCAAAAGCATTATTATGATACGGAGTTACAAGGTGGTGTTCACCTTATTATGCTTAAGGTATGTGTGTGCCTGTGGTGTTGGTGTGATTATCGCTCGTGTAACCATTATAATACTTATTCACTCTGAAAGCATGCATTAAGCATCTACTATTGTCAGGCCCTGGGATAAATTATAAGGATTTAGAGATGACCTTGCCAGGTCCACAGGAACTCAGAGTCTGGTTTGGGAAAAGGGTGGAGAGTAGACATGTAAACATTTAAATTGCAATTCAGAATGATTATCCCTGTATTAGAAGGAGGAATGAAGTGTTATTGGAATTTCAAATACTTGTATCCTGAGGACCTGGAGAAGGCTTCAGTAGAAGCTCTCATTTCACATAGGTTATAAACAGAAATGTTTTGCCAGGCAGAGACCTATTGACTGTATAGGTCAAAGGAATAGGATATATAAAGTCACAAAGTCATAGAAGGCCTGATTTGTTCCAGTGTTATTGGAGCCCAAGAAACGTGAGAAGAACGCGGGAAAGTGAAGTCCCAGGAAGCCTTTTGAGTTTGGCTTGTGTGGTGAATTGCAGGATTGAGAAGTGTTTGTTAATTTCGTACAATGACCCGAGGGAATTTTAGGCAGCTGGGGCGTGCTATCAAGGTGGGCGTGTCACCTGTTGACTGCAGAAAAGTCTCCCTGGAGCACAGAGAGGGCAGACCGCAGGCTCTTGCTACACATGCAAGGGTGTCTCACCCAGTGTATGTCACATAAAGGTGCTTCAGGGCAATAAAGATATCACAGAGAATGAACATATCCCAATTTGAAAAGCATTGGTACATGGAAAATCGAAAACCAATTAGAGGGTTGTTTAGGGAGGAGCCCGGTATGGGAAGGAGAGCTGGCTAATTAAGGTCTAAATTGGCGTCTCATTTAAATTCCCTGCTGCACCTGACTTGGAGGAGAGCCTCAGACCAGAAGTCAGTTAGCTGAGGTTCTGTGCTAGAGAAGCTCCGAAGGCCTCTCCGATATAACCTCGATGCTCTCCTTTTTGGAAGCCAAAAGTGGCGAGTCACCTACAGAGTCATGTTCTTTCTTGGGCTGACGGTACTGGAATTTCTCTGTCCATGCTGATGCTGCCATGTAAGTAAAGGAACATCTGAAAAAGCAGGAAATGGTCCTGCTGGCAGCCAGACTGAGATGTTTACGAATGAGCAAACGTGCTATTCCACCAAGCTACTCTGTGACTCTGTTTGGAACCAGACAGACACAACGCCGCTCTGCAGAGTGTCTAAGAATCCCCGTCTTCGGACCAATGTGAGTAAGTGACTGCTGTTTCTGTCCTCTTAAAGTCCTCTTATGTCCTGGATTTTTAAGCTACGCATTCACAGTAACGTGCCCCTGCTTTTTCTTAAAGGTTAACTCAGCCTATGGGGTAGTCGCCTCACAGTTCAAACTCCCCAGCCAGGCTGTTTTATTAGAAGGAATTAAGTCTCTATGGGGGTTTTAAACATCTCATTTCTAAGGAAAAGTCTCTAATGCAGGGTTGGTGTGGGGATATTCTCTGCTTGAAAGAATGAAAGACAAAGAAAGGAAAACGAAGGGAGTAGCGCCTTGACCTAAACGAGGGACGCGCCCATGAGAAGAGCCCCTGTGCTTGGCGGTACAACCCAAGGGATTTTGTAGAGAATAACTATCTAATGGGAATTTATTTTTTGCTTTATGTTTCGCCATCTGCTAGTATGTGCTCTGGATGAAATCTGTAGATGACTGTGAGAGTGTGTGGGGTTCAGGGCGCCCCTCTTCAGAGAGGAGCATGTGCAAAGGCTTTAGGGGATGTGGAATGGGCCGTTTGAACAACTGTAGCCAATGCACTGAAAATGGGGGGTGGGGTGGGACAGGTGTTATGTATGAGATGAGGAGAGAGGCAGGGGCTGGGAAGAATTTTGATTTTCTTCATAAGAGGCAGGGATAGCCACTAAGTAATCTTCCAAAAGGAAATGAACCATCCTTATGTGTTGTGTACACACCGTGCAAACTGATTGTAATGTGGATAATTCATTTTAGCCTGGCGAGCACGCATGTAGGCAGGCCTATAGTGAGTATTCCAGGTGAGTTAAGATGGAACGAAGTGGTAGATTCCAGAGATACGTAGGAAGTAGAGTCACCCACTGATATCTCGTGATTCATGTGGAGGGGAGAAGGATGGCTTCTTGGGCTTCTGGCCTGCACAAGGGAATCAGTAGTGTGACATTTGCTGCGATTGAGAATCCTAAAGGAAGAATAGGTTTGTGGAGGAAGAGCAAGAGTTTCCTACAAGTTAATTTTTAGGTGCCTTTGGCATAACCATCAGGAAGAGAGAGGGAGGCAGATTGAGCTCAGGTGTAACTTTGAGAGTTATTGGCATGTAGATAGCAGACAGGCTCACCCGAGGCAGCTGGTTCTGAGTTCAGCGTGTCTGAGAATTACCTGGAGAGCTTGTTAAAGCCTCGTCCCTCCACTCGCCTCCAGAGTTTCTGATGCAGCAGATCTGGGGTGGGGCTCATGAATTATCATTGCTCATGTACTCCTAGATAATGCTGATACTGCTGGTCTGAGGACCACACCTGTAGGAGCACTAGCCTAGGGAATAAGTAAAAGTGGAAAAAAAAAAAGGTCTACGGGAAGCGGTCTAGTGGAACAAGTCAGACTTGGCGTTGGTTCGAGTCCAGAAGCTGCCAACTGAGAGCCATGTGACCTACGGCCAATGACATAAATCTCTAAGAATAAATTTCCTCTATTTGTAAAGTAAGGATAGTAAATAGTAGCATAAATTCATAGTGTTATTTGAAAACCAAAAAGTAGCTAAAGGAAAATGCTTAGAGCCCTACTGAGTATATGTTAGGAGTTATTTAAAAACTGGTCCTTAAGTAATCTAGCTTTTAAATAGAAATTAGATGAGACAGGTGACAAAAACCAAAAAGAAAGGGGAAAGTCATCGTTTTGTGACAGTGGGAGCCAGTGAAAGGTTTCTTATGAAGATGGGATTGACTAAGAGTATTAGATGCTTCTGAGAGTTCAAACAAGATGAGAAAAAAGAAAAATTTCAGGGCTTCCCTGGTGGCGCAGTGGTTGAGAGTCCGCCTGCCGATGCAGGGGAGACGGGTTTGTGCCCCGGTCCGGGAAGATCCCACATGCTGCGGAGCAGCTGGGCCCATGAGCCGTGGCCACTGAGCCTGCGCGTCCGGAGCCTGTGCTCCGCAATGGGAGAGGCCACAACAGTGAGAGGCCCGCGTATTGCAAAAAAAAAAAAAAAAAAAGAAACATTTCAACATCCATTAGATTTAGAGATTGCTAGTGACATAGACCGGACCATTTCAGTAGAGTGATGTGGGGAGCAGAGATGGTGTTCCAGTGACAGCAGCTGGTATTTTAACTGTTGTCACTGAAAGCAGTTTATATAGGTATGTGTATGTGTGCAGGCAGAAGGAAATATATTCAGCTTTAGGATAACTCTGCAGTTCCCCAATAAGTGCACTTCCATTGAACAAGCTATGTCCCATGCAGGTTTACTTAAGCTGGTGCAGTTTTTAAAAGCAAGATTTCAAACCGGGGGCTTCCCTGGTGGTGCAGTGGTTAAGAATCCGCCTGCCAATGCAGGAGACACGGGTTTGAGCCCTGGTCCGGGAAGATCCCACATGCCGCGGAGCAACTAAGCCTGTGGGCCACAACTACTGAGCCTGCGCTCTAGAGCCCGCGAGACACAACTACTGAGTCTGCGTGCCACAGCTACTGAAGCCAGTGAGCCTAGAGCCCGTGCTCTGCAACAAGAGAAGCCACCGCAATGAGAAGCCTGTGCACCGCAACAAAGAGTAGCCCGCACTCGCCAAAACTAGAGAGAGCCCACACACAGCAA
Organism: Lagenorhynchus albirostris; assembly: GCF_949774975.1. Taxonomy (NCBI): domain Eukaryota; kingdom Metazoa; phylum Chordata; class Mammalia; order Artiodactyla; family Delphinidae; genus Lagenorhynchus; species Lagenorhynchus albirostris. The sequence continues at coordinate 32,480,705 of NC_083110.1, forward strand.
CAAAGACCCAACACAGCCAAAAATAAATAAATAAATAAAATAATTAAAAAAAAAAAAGATTTCAAACCGCAAGGTGGCCCAGGTATGTCACACAAGTTTGGTAAGGGTCCTTTCTACATTTGCTGCAAGAATTGATGGCTCTGGGATACCTCAGGAACTGTCATTTCTCACAGCAGTCCCATGACTCAATTGAACTTTTAAATTCTTTGCCCAACACTCCCTGTTTCTCCCACACCAGCAAAGTGAACAATTGTCTGATCTTTGACAGCGGGGAGAAAGCTATCTCTGCTTTTTGCCAGCTGAGAAATGGTTTTTCCCTTTCAAACACCACTGCATTCTTCTTGCAATTTTCCTTCACCATTAAATATTTTATAACTCAGTCTTATGTCAGTGTACCTTCCTGGGTGCCTGATAAATGGCATATTCTATAGGGGATTTTAAGGTATGGAAGCAGGTTTCATTTACACAGCACTCCACCCAGGGAAGACCCTGCTGGAGTCGACAACATTATTTATTTATTTGTTTGCTTAAAACAACACAAATTTATTATTTTTTTAGAATTTTTTTATTGGGGTATAATTGCTTCACAGTACTGTGTTAGTTTCTGTTGCACAACAAAGCAAATCAGCCATATGCATACATATGCCCCCATATCGCCTCCCTCCCACCCTCCCTATCCTATCCCTCTAGGTCACTGCAAAGCACCGAGCTGATCTCCCTGTGCTATGCAGCTGCTTCCCACTAGCCATCTAGTTTACATATGGCAGTGTATATATGTCGAGGCTACTCTCACTTCGCCCTCCCACCCCATGTCCTCAAGTCCATTCTCTATGTCTACCTCTTTGATTTCTGCCCTGCAACTAGGTTCATCAGTACCATTTTTTTTTTTTTTAGATTCCATATATATGCACTAGCATACGGTATTTTTCTTTCTGACGTACTTCACTCTGTATGACAGACTCTGGGTCCATCCACCTCACTGCAAATAACTCAATTTCATTTCTTTTTATGGCTGAGTAATATTTCATTGTATATATGTGCTACATCTTCTTTATCCGTTCATCTGTTGATGGACACTTAGGTTGCTTCCATGTCCTCGCTATTGTAAATAGAGCTGCAATGAACATTGTGGAGCATGTCTCTCTTTGAATTATGGTTTTCTTAGGGTATATGCCCAGTAGTGGGATTGCTGGGTCATATGGTAGTTCTGTTTTTAGTTTTTTAAGTGAACCTCCATACTGTTTTCCATAGTGGTTGTATCAATTTACATTCCCACCAACAGTGCAGGAGGGTTCCGTTTTCACCACACCCTTTCCAGCATTTATTGTTCCTAGATTTTTTTTTGTGTGTGTGTGTGTGGTACGTGTGCCTCTCACTGCTGTGGCCTCTCCCGTTGCAGAGCACAGGCTCCAGACGTGCAGGCTCAGCGGCCATGGCCCACGGGCCCAGCTGCTCCGTGGCATGTGGGATCTTCCCGGACCGGGGCACAAACCCGTGTCCCCTGCATCGGCAGGCGGACTCCCAACCACTGTGCCACCAGGGAAGCCCTGCTTCTAGATTTTTTGATAATGGCTATTCTGACGTGTGTGAGGTGATATGACATTGTAGTTTTGATTGGCATTTCTCAATAATTAGTGATGTTGAGCATCTTTTCATGTGCCTCTTGGCCATCTGTATGTTTTCCTTGGTGAAATGTCTATTTAGGTCTTCCACCCATTTTTTAACCTGAATTATTTGTTTTTTTGATATTGAGCTCCATGAGCTGTTTGTATATTTTGGAGATTAATCCTTTGTTGTTTCATTTGCAAATATTTTCTCCCATTCTGAGGATTGTCTTTTCATCTTGTTTGTGGTTTCCTTTGGTGTGCAAAAGCTTTGAAGTTTAATTAAGTCCCATTTGTTTATTGTTGTTTATATTTTCGTTACTCAAGGCAGTGGGTCAAAAAAGATTGTTCTGTGGTTATGTCAAAGAGTGTTTTTCCTATGTTTTCCTCTAAGAGTTTTATAGTGTCTTTATTAAATTATTTATCTAAATAATTTATCTAAATTAAGTCTTTAATCCATTTGGAGTTTATTTTTGTGTATGATGTTAATGTGGTGTTCTAATTTCATTCTTTTACATGTAGCTATCCAGTTTTCTCAGCACCACTTATTGAAGAGGCTGTCTTTTCTCCGTTGTATGTTCTTGCCTCCTTTTTTGTAAATTAGATGCCCATATGTGTGTGGGTTTATCTCTGGGTATTCTGTCCTGTACCATTGACCTGTATTTCTGTTTTTGTGCTAGTACCATATTGTCTTGGTTACTGTAGCTTTGTGGTACAGTTTGAAGTTGGGGGACCTGGTTTCTCCAACTCCATTTTTCTTTCTCAAGATAGCTTTGGCTATTTGGGTTTTTTTGTGTTTCCATACAAATTGTAAGACTTTTTGTTCTAATTCTGTGAAGAATGTCATTGGTAGTTTGATAGGGATTTCATTGAATCTGTAGATTGCTTTGGGTAGTATAATCATTTTTCACAATATTGATTTTCCAATCCAAGAACATGGTATATTTCTCCACCTGTTTATGTCATCTTTGATTTTTTCATCAGTGTTTTATAGTTTTCTGAGTACAAGTCTTTTCACCTTCTTATGCAGCTTTATTCTTAGAAATTTTATTCTTTTTGTTGCAGTGGTAAATGGGACTGTTTCCTTAATTTCTCTTCCTGATTTTTCGTTGTTGGTGTATAGGAATGCAAGAGATTTCTGTGCATTAATTTTGTATCCTGCAACCTTACCAAATTCATTGATTAGTTCTAGCAGTTTTCTGGTTGCATCTTTAGGATTTTCTAAGTATAGTATCATGTCATTGGCAAGCAGTGACAGTTTTACTTCTTTTCCAATTTGTATTCCCTTTTATTTATTTTCTTCTCTGATTGCCGTGGCTAGGACTTCCAAAACTATGTTGAATAATAGTGGTGAGAGTGGACATCCTTGTCTTGTTCCTGATCTTAGTGCAAATGCTTTCAGTTTTTCACCATTGTTATGATGCTTGCTGTGGGTTTTTCACATATGGCCTTTATTATGTTGAGGTAAGTTCCCTCTATGCCCATTTTCTGGAGAGTTTTTTTTTTTATCATAAATGGGGGTTGAATTTTGTCAGAAGCTTTTTCTGCATCTATTCAGATGATCATATTTTTTTTTCCCTTAATTTGTTAATGTGGTGTATCACATTGATTTGCATATATTGAAGTATCCTTGCATCACTAGGATGAATCCCACTTGATCATGGGGTCTGATCCTTTTAATGTACTGTTGGATTCTGTTTGCTAGTATTTTATTTAGGATTTTTGCATCTATGTTCATCAGTGATATCTGTCTATAATTTTCTTTTTTTATGATGTTTTTTTCTGGTTTTGGTATTAGGGTGATGGTGGCTTCATAGAATGAACTTGGGAGTGTTTCTCCCTCTGCAATATTTTGGAAGAGTTTGAGAAGTATCCGTGTTAGCTCTTCTCTAAATGTGTGATAGAATTCACCTGTGAAGCCGTCTGGGCCTGGACTTTTGTTCGTTGGAAGATTTTTAATTATGGTTTCAATTTCATTATTTGTGATAGGTCTGTTTATATTTTCTAATTCTTCCTGGTTCCGTCTTGGAAAATTATACCTTTCCAAGAATTTGTCCATATCTTTGTGGTTGTCCATTTTATTGGCATATAGTTGTTTGTAGTAGTCTCTTATAATCCTTTGTATTTCTGCAGTGTCAGTTGTGATTTCTCCTTTTTCATTTCTAATTTTATTGATTTGCATCCTCTCCCTTTTTTCTTGTTGAGTCTGGCTAAGTGTTTATCAATTTTGTTTCTCTTAGAGAACCAGCTTTTACTTTTATTGATGTTTGCTATCGTTTTCTTCATTTCTATTTCTTTTATTTCTGCTCTGATCTTTATGATTTCTTTCCTTCTACTGACTTTGGGTTTTCTTCCTCTTTCCCTATTTGTTTTAAGTGTAGGGTTAGATTGTTTATTTGAGATTTTTCTTGTTTCTTGAGGTGAGATTGAGTTGCTGTTAACTTCCTTCTTAGAACTGCTTTGGCTGCATCCCGTACGTTTTGGGTTGTCGTATTTTCGTTGTCATTTGTTTCTATGTATTTTTTGATTTCCTCTTTGATTTCTTCAGTGATCTCTTGGTTGTTTCGTAGCACACTGTTTAGCCTCCATGTATTTGTGGTTTTTTTTTTTTCCTGTAATTGATTTACAGTCTCAGAGCGTTGTGGTCAGAAAAGATGCTTGATATGATTTCAATTTTCTTAAATTTTCTGAGGCTTGACTTGTGACCCAAGATATGATCTCTCCTGGAGAATGTTCCATGTGCACTTGAGAAGAAAGTGTATTCTGCCACTTTTGGGTGGAATGTTCTATAAATATCAATTAGATTTATCTGGTCTATTGTGTCATTTAAAGCTTGTGTTTCCTTATTTATTTTCTGTTTGGATGACCTGTCCATTGGTGTGAGTGGGGTGTTAAAGTTCCCTACTATTATTGTGTTACTGTTGATTTCACCTTTCATTGTTGTTAGCATTTGCCTTATGTATTGAGGTGCTCCTATGTTGGGTGCATAAACATTTATAATTGTTATATCTTCTTCTTGGATTGATCCTTTGATCATTATGTAGTGTCCCTTCTTATTTCTTGTAACAGTCTTTATTTTAAAGTCTCTTTTATCTGATATGAGTATTGCTACTCCAGCTTTCTTTTGATTTCCATTTGCATGGACTATCTTTTTCCATCACTTCACTTTCAGTCTGTATGTGTCCCTTGGTCTGAAGTGGGTCTCTTGTAGCCAGCATACATACGGGCCTTGTTTTTGTATCCATTCAGCCAGTCTGTGTCTTTTGGTTGGGGCATTTAATCCATTTTCTTTGAAGATTATTATTGATATGTATGTTCCTATTCCCATTTTCTTAATTGTTTTGGGTTTGTTTTTGTGGGTCTTCTTCTCTTGTGTTTCGCATTTAGAGAAGTTTCTTTAGCATTTGTTGTAAAGCTGGTTTGGTGGTGCTGAATTCTCTTAACTTTTGTTAGTCTGAAAAGTTTTTGACTTCTCCATCGAATCTGAATGAGATCCTTGCTCCTTAGAGTAATCTTGGTTGTAGGTTTTTATCTTTCATCACTTTAAGTATATCCTGCCAGTCCCTTCTGGCCTGCAGTTTCCATTGAAAAATCAGCTGATAACCTTATGGGTATTCCTTTGTATGTTATATTTTTTTTCCCTTGCTGCTTTTAATATTTTTTCTTTGAATTTAATTTTTGTTAGTTTGATTAATATGTGTCTTGGTTTTTCCTAGGGTTTATCCTGTATGGGACTCTTTCTGCTTCCTGGACTTTGGTGACTGTTTTCTTTCTCATGTTAGGGATGTTTTCAACTAATCTCTTCAAATATTTTTCAGACCCTTTCTTTTTCTCTTCTTCTGGGTCCCCTATAATTCGAATGTTGCTGCATTTAGTGTTGTGTCCCAGTAGTCTCTGAGATCGTCTTCAGTTTTTTTCATTCTTTATTCTGCTCCTAGGCAGTTATTTCCACCATTTTCCAGCTCACTTATTCATACTTCTGCCTCAGTTACTCTGTTATTGATTCCTTTTAGTGTATCTTTCATTTCAGTTATTGTGTTGTTCATCTCTGTTTGTTTGTTCTTTAGTTCTTCTAGATCTTTGTTAAACATCTCTTGTATTTTCTGAATCCGTGCTTCCATTCTAGTTTTGAAATTCTGGATCATCTTTACTATCATTACTCTGAATTCTTTTTCAGGTAGATTGCCTATTTTCTCTTCCTTTATTTGGTCTTGTAGATTTTTACCTTGCTCCTTCATCTGTGACATATTTTTTTGCTGTCTCAATTTTTTTTTTTGTTTTTTAATGAGTGGGATTGTATTCCTGTCTTACTGGTTGTTTGGCCTTAGGCTTCCAACACTGGAGTTTGTAAGCTATTGGGTAGGGCTGGGTCTTGGTGCTGAGATGAGGACCTCCGTGAAACCTCAGTCCAGTGAATATTCCTTGGGGTCTGAGGTTTCCTGTTAGTCCAGTGGTTTGGCCTCAGAGCTCCCACCCCAGGGGCTTTAGCTGGACACTGGGCTCGAGAACCAAGATCCTGCAAGCTGCGTGGGGCAGCAAAAAAAAAAAACAGTAAGGTAAAAAAAAATTAGACTAGGAAACTAACAGATATGTTAGAAAGAATATAGAAATAAAAATATAGATGAATCAACATCTGGAAGGTACATCAGTACCACAATAGTAAAAAAGAGGAAGAGGGAAAAGAAGAAAAAGGGGGGCGGGGAGAAAGGCCTTTGCTTTGGGGGGCAGGGCCTAAGTAAGGGCGAGGTTTGGGCTGTGGGCAGGGCCAATGCTCAGGACCCACTGGGTTGTAAAAGGCCCTGGGGGTTGTGGGGGGGTGAGGCTTAGGCTCAAGGGACAGAAGGGAGCCAGGCGTGCCCCTCACTCCTCGTCTCAGAGGGCAGGGGACCTCACCTGAGGTCCCAGCAGGCTCCCCAGACCCGAGTGGGCCGGGCAGTTGCCCTCTGCTCCTCTCCCACTGCTCCCAGAGGGCTCCTCTCACCTGCCTCTCCTGATCTCCCCAGCCTCCCTCCTATGCCCCCAAGGACCCGTGTGGCATGGATGGGGTTTTGGGGGGCGGGCGGGTACCGGCTTGGGAGCTCAGCAGGCTCCCTGTGCCCGAGTGGGCCAGGCGATCGTCCTCTGCTTCTCTCTTGCTTTTCCCGGAGAGTCCCTCCTGCCTGCCTCTCCTGATCTCCCCAGCCTCAGGGGTGCCGATCCTGTCTGGCCTCCACTTCTCCTCCCACCTCAGTCCCCCTACATCCTACCGGTTCCTTTTGGGGTTCCTCCCGTCTCCTTCGGCGTCAGAGTCCCCCACCAGCAGCTGGCAGGCGCCCTACTTGTGGGAAGATGCTAACTCCACATCTTCCCACACAGCCATCTTGACTCTGCCTCAACAACCATATTTAAATAGCTTCTAGCCTGTGAAGGTATTTTGCTAATCCTAAAAGCTTGCATCACCAGATTCTTAACTTAGAGAATTGTCATGTCATGAACTCAGTGGGGGAAGGAAAAAACTGCTTCATGAATCTGACATTTGCAAGTCAGGCATGTGAAGATGGATTTAGGGTCTAAGCTGTGCCTCACCTTTCCTTTCTTAGGTGTTTCTGCTCTTCCTATCTAGAATTCATTTTCCTCTGCCAATTAAATCATGCCCATCATTACCCATTGGTAACTCCAATACCAACCGTTTGGGAAGCCTTTAGAGATAACTATAGCGTGAATTAAGCTCTCCCTTTCTTTGATTATCTACTGCAATTATTATCTGTAATAGCCCATTTAGCACTCTTGTTCCTACAACAAAATCTGTGTTCCCACAGTGTGCAGTGTTGTGCTGGCAACAGAGAAAACCTCTATAAGTAACATTCAGGTTCAAGTCAGTACTTAAGGGGGAAAACCAGTCATTGTTCTAATTCATTAATAAATTAACTTTCATTGCAAAATCTGCAGGGATTTCTGTCTTCCAGCCTTACATTTTCTTCCCGTTTTGCCTTTAATGAATTAACCACCACTAGTTCCCACTGTGCATTTAATGACTGTACCGATTGCTCACTATATATGCTACATGATGTGGAAAAAATACAGAATTTACAAGCAAAGCCCTCTCCCTGACCTCCCTGGGGAGAGACCAAAACCCCATAAAAATACAAGAAAACACATTAAACTACATATAACAAGTGCCAGATGAGCGGTCTGGATAATTGCACAGCCTTTGTGGTCCCAAGTGAATGGGCACTATTCCTCAAGCCAGCAACTGCACTTCCTTGTCCTGAGACCTTGAACTTTGCTCATGGTGCTTGGAATCCCTATCCTAAGCACTATCTCTCTTCATCTTAAGCCTAACATTCCTTTATCCTTCATGCCATCTCTTTCTGAATATTTTCCCTAATTATTGTTTTTTTCTCCTCCCTTTGCCTCCATTTTGTGGAGTTGATTTTCTGCTCTTCTTATAAAATTCTAAGCACTTTACCTAAAATTGCTTTTGGAACTCATCTCATGTCCTAACTTATAAACATTTATTCATATAGAGTTTTTCTTTTATGATGATAAAATGTGCACACTTGACTATACAGAACATTTAGAAAAACACTCATGTTATAAAAAGATCGTTCTTCTATAAACATCTATTGTGTGCACCTCTGTGTCAGACTGTCTGTAAGACTGGATCAGCGATGTTGAAGACCTGCTCCACCCCCACAAGCTCATGGTCCAGTAAGATGGGAGGTTCATGAGCTGATGTGGTGGGAGAGTGATGCCTGATAAGGAGGTACTGTGGAGTAAGGGAGAGCCTTGGAAAACAAATGAGAATTCATGGGAATATTTGGCCCCTTCTAGTTTACTTACTTGGACCTTTATCGATGTAATTTTTTGAAGAGAGCAGGGAGCTCTATAACGATTTTATTTACCAGATATCATTCCTAGAAACAGAAGGTGCTCCTTGAATTTTAAAACCATGACAAAAGAGTACCATATACCGTAGCCACCTTAGTGTATTAGACTGTCTTAAAAGTGATGCAGTTTTAAAACATAAACACTGGGTTCTGAATATGTTGGATAAGTTTATAGATGAGAGTTCTATGTCTGATTGTTAAGGTATCCCAAGGATATTTAGGGCCATAAGTTTTATAGTTTGGAGTTAGATCTTATCTGTTATCTCGTTCTCACAAATGTCCCATGTTTCCCCTTCAGAACAAAGCACTCAGCTGGATATATTAGGCCATACTGTGTCACCTTAGGGCACAGAAAGAAAATCAGGATTATACCTTATTTATTTTTATCTCATTTTTACTTATGCTCTATTTTATATGTTTGCAATATATTGTATATGTTAAACATTAAATGTATACATACATGTACTTATAAGCAGATCTATAAATGTTGGAGGCTGTTATCCAAAATTATTACCATCTCTTTGGACTGTGTTTTGTTGTAAGTAATAGAAAGGCTAACAGTGACTTAGACACAGTATACTTACGATTTACCTTACAAAAGTGTGTAGGTGGTCTTAGGGTTAGTATAGCAGCCTAGTGATTTCATTAAGGAATTTTTCTATATTTCCACTTACATATTTGGCATGATGCCTTACAAGTGTAAAATTTCACTTCATGGTGAATTTTATTTACCTTTCCCAACACCTCTGTGATTTTAGGTGAGTAGTGCTATATGGGTACTATACAGTGAAATGCATGGGTAAATTCTTAAGATTTCAAATTTATTAATAACTGCATTTTATTTATCTATAGAAGAATCAAGACTAATATTCTGTTGTGTACTAAATCAAGTTACTTAAAATATTTAATAAGGATGTTCTCTTAGAATTTAGTCAAGTCATTGTGAGGGGTAAGCATGTGGATCTTAAATCAATTTTGCGATTCTCTAAGCTATGGAAATAGAAAACGTGAGGGCGTGTTAGACTTGACATCTCTGTACTCCCCCGCCTTGGGCCTTTGCAGAGGCGTTTTACTTGGTTCTGATCCTGTGTATTGTGCTGATGGATGGTAAAGCGATGGAGAAAGTGGTTGGTAGAATAGGGCGGTAACCACCAGAGACAGTTGTCAGATGGAAACTAATTGATTGTGATTGCTTTGCCATTGTATTGCTCTTGGAGTCTGTAGCTTGTTAAAACCACTGATTATAAAATAAGGATGTCCCTTTTTATGCTGTAGTTTATGTTAATGAAAAGCTGTTTTAGAGGAATGATCAGTGAATATCAATAAATGGATAAGAAGAAACTAAAGGAAAACTTAACTGATCACGAATTAATATACTTCAGCGGTCAGAGTAGTAGTCAACTGTGTGGTGGTTCATATTGAATTTTGGCTCAGGGCTCTTGAATTTTAAATATTTCCCATAGAAAGAGAGATTGAGTCTGTGTAACTGTTTATCACATACTGTCTTGAATAACAAATCTTCCCTGTAGAGGAGATCTTCTGGAAAACAAACAAACAAACAAAAAATGTGTCTGTTTTGCAGAGCCTTTATTTCATGCCAAAGTATTAACAGGCAAATATTTTGAAGTAGAAAAAATGAGTTCCCATTGTATGATCAAGAAAGAGAAGATTAGAAGTGGATTTTTCAATGCTCACAGTATATGAATAGCATATGAGTAGGGTCTGTGTGAATCTGAAGGCAATGTGATTATTTTGCAATATTTATCACTATTAAAATGACTATACTAAAATGATAACATTAATGTGAAAGTTATGTCTAACTTTTTATTGTAAGATATACATTAACTTTTAGATGATTATAATGATATCTTTAATGATCATATCTTTCATCAATGGTGTTTAAACTTTAGTGATGTTAGAGTTATCATATATTTTTTTAATTGGGGCATAGTTGTTTTACAATGTTGTGTTAGTTTCTACTGTACAGTGGAGTTCCCTGTGCTCTACAGCAGGTTCTTATTAGTTATCTGTTTTATACATATTAGTGTATATATGTCAATCCCGGTCTCCCAGTTCATCCCACCCCCACCCCCTGCTTCCCCCCCACCCTTGAGTTATCAGATTTATTGCAGACATTTTTACTGAGCACCAATTCTGATTAAGGCTCAACCTCTGACCTCAAGGAACTTACAGACTAAAGCAGATAAAGGTGTAAAGAAATGGTTACTTGCAGCATTGAATACAGTGATACAAGCAATAAAAGGTTCTGGGGGACACAAGGGGAAGATGACATAAGCTCTGAAGAATTGCTGGATGTTATCTAGTAAAGAAAAAGATGGTCCAGGAAGAAGGATCAGTATGATGGTTCCTGGTATTGGGGAAATAGGATAATAGTTGGAAATGAAGTTGTGTGTTTTAGGATGCAAGATGAGACTAGACAGGCAAAATTCTACCTGGTCTATGTTTTTCTTTGCTCTACTTAGGAATTTGGAGTTCTTCCTATGGGAAAGGGGCCCATTGAGGCTTTCTAGGTTTGGGGAGAACAAGAGTGAATTTTCTTTCTGGATAATAACTCTCCCCTCCATTCGGATGGTGGGTAGGAAGAGCCTCATTGTGACCTCCATTTAGTAAACTGGTACAGTGGCCCATGCTGTGGAACATTATTATTAATCTATATCCATGTAAAGGAAATAAAAAGAGCTTACATGCTGAATCATGTATCCATCTTTGGCTTTTTAAATATATGTTTCTTGAATAGTGCAATGAAATTGGTGCTAATATTTTAGTTGCTTAAAACTCTGAAAGAAGAATGTCTACATGTTATAACAGATTTTTCATCCAGTAGAGCGTATATGCTTATTATTAGTTTCATATTTAGGAAGCTGTTATGGATATATAACTTAATTTAAAAAAGTGATTATGATTTAAAAAACACATATTTAAGAGAATGCTAAAAAATGACAATAATTTAGTCGTGTTAAATATTTACCAGAATCATTCCTCACATTTGAGATTCTGTTTCAGCATTTGGAACATTTGCATTTTAATTACATAATAAAAGGAAAAAGTGAAAGAATAATTGGCTTAGCTATTAGCGAATTAACAGCCATAACTTAAAAAAGATAAAAAAAGACACAGAAACTGACATTGGTTTCCATAGAAGAGTTACAGTATATGTACGTTGATCAGATATTTAATGACGTTTGACAACAGTTAAGGGAAGAGAATGTTGTTTCAATCCTTTAATACAACATGTTGCTTAACACTGAAATTAATGAAAGTGAATTTGAGATATTTGACTGTAGGGTCATTCAACTTTTACTGGTAATGTGTCCTCTAATGGGACCTGTCTAGAGTGATTCCAGTTGTTAAAATCTTGTGGAGAAATAAGACAGCTGGATCCAGTAGTTGTCTTAGTCCTAGCTGCTATAACAGAATACCATGGAGTGGGTGGCTTAAATACAACAGAAATTTATTTCTCACGGTTCTGGGTGCTGGGAAGCCTAAGATCAAGGTGCCTGTGGATTCAGTGTCTGGTTAGGACTTCCTAGTTCATAGAGGGCTATTTTCTTGCTGTGTCTTCATATGACTAGAATGGGCGAGGGAGCTCTCTGGGGTCTCTTTTATAAGGGTATTAATCCCACTCATGACCCAAAGGCCCCACCTCCCAATACCATCACATTGGGGGTTAGGTTTCAATCTATGAATTCTGGGGGGACGCAAACATTCAGTGTATAAAATGGTCATATCCAGTTGTTTTTTCAGTACAGTGAAGGTTCCATCCTGTCTGGCTGGAGTCAGCAGCCATAAGAAGGTCTCAGTGCACAGGTCCAGCCCGATGACAGGAGCTGGTGGTGTCAGAATGAACTTCTTGACAGCCTTTCTCTGTGTTTCTCAACAGACACGACGACATATTCCACGGAGCGGTCTGAGCACTTCAAACCCTGCCGAAACAAGGACCTTGCCTACTGTCTCAATGATGGCGAGTGCTTTGTGATTGAAACCTTGACTGGGTCCCATAAACACTGTCGGTAAGTCACTGCGGCGACTGGCACTGCGGGCAGGTCCTCAGAGAGGCCTGGAGGTGGAAGGGGGTGCTGAGCTCCAGGAATATGCAATGTGATACATGTAGTCCAGTGTTTGAATAGCAGAATCAATAGTTTTAATGTGGGAAGGAACAAGGCTGGTATCTTTAGTATTTGAGGAAGGAAAACTGAATTAAATTAGACAAGATGTTTCACCTGATTAAGTAAAGGAAGGTTTACTTTTCTGTGTAACGACTTAATAGAAATAATTATTTACTCACTTTAGAAGCCTATATTTTTGGTGTGGGATATAGGCACATATACTCAGAAATAATCTCTTCCTGCAGACCTACAGGTTGTGGCGTGGCAAGGAAACTGCTCAGCTAAGATCTAGAGTCTCAGTGTTTACTGTGAACCAAACCCCAGAGACTGTAACTGTGTCCAGAGAAAACTGCATCTTATTTCGATTCTGCCCTCGTTTATTAATTTCAGTCCTTTTTTTTTTTTTTAAACACCTCTGATGATGAAATACTCTCCGGCAAGGTGTTGTAAATGAGATCATAGTCCTGTTATCGTCTAGGTAGAGAACGGGGAAAATTCCCAGTGGAGATCAAGAAGGTGTTTAATGGGTTTTTAGAAACAAAAGGTTAGATAACTGCTAAAAATAAAAACAAGTGGAGGTAAATAGTGGTCTTGTAGACACTGTAGCTTTAAGGCTCTGTAGAAGAATCAAATTAGCATCTAAAAAATATTTCCCACCAAGCTTTTATTTCCAGCGCTACCCTGGTAATTTGTTTTTCCTTGCAATTGTATATGCTTCAGTGATCATATATATCTACACCCCTTTCCTTCTCTTTATTTACTCTTCTCATATGACACAGTTATTAAATTAATTATTCCGAATCATGAAGCATGGAGAATTATGACTTTCTTCTCTCGCTCTTGCTATTATAAAACTTTATTCCATGTTGTTTTATTAAGATGGCACAGAGAAATGTGCCTTATAGTTATGAACTTAGAATGTGTCAGCAAATCCTGCCTGGCTCCACAGGCTAGCTTCAGTTCACAGTGGACAGTGACACAGGTTTGGAAGAGCTGATCAGTGATAGTGGCCGATCTCCGTGAGAGCCACTGTGTATCCCGTCGCCTTGCATCACCATTGACATGGTGGCTTTCATGTGACTTGGGCAGTGCCGTTACATTGACTTCATTTACAAAAGTCACCACCCATTTCTGTCCTCTGAAAACCTGAGTTGGGGATCAAGGGCAGTGGGAATGGTTCCTCCCCCACATTTCTCTTTTCTTGTTATGTTTATTAGATCAGTGCAGACACAGGTAGAAAGCACACAGGTAGAAAGCACGCAGGTGACTTGAAGACCTCAAGGGAAAAGCCAAGAATGAGGTACCATTTCAAAGCACGAAGTGCATCCATGCTCTTATTGATGATCAGCTATGTGTTAATGTTACCTTTGTCAGTCCAGTGGCGTCATATGTGGAAGCGGGCAGTGCCGTCAAATAAGTTTGAATTTATAATTGATGAAGGGATGGATCAGAAGCCTTACCTAAAGCGGTGACTTTTGCGATGGTGTTTTACCCCAGGGAAGTTTCAAATCAGGCCCCACCACTATACGCAGGCAGGTCTGATTCATCGTTTCAAAAACTGAGAATGTTGAAAAAACAAAAGAATTCCTATTTGTTTTTAACATACGGCCTCACTATAGTCTCTGTTAAGTTCACAGGTGTATTAGTTTGCTAGGGCTGCTGTAACATAGCACTGTAGATTGGGTGGTGTAAACAACAGAAATATATTTGATCACAGTTCGGGAGTCTAGAAGTCTGAGATCAAGATGTTGGCAGGGTTGTTTCCTTCTGAGGGCCACGAGGCAAGGATCCCTTTCAGGCCTCTCTCCTTGGCTTGAGGGTGGCCATCTTCTCCCTGTGTCTTTTCATTTTCTTTCCTCTGTACAAGTCTTTATTCAAATTTCCTTTTCTTAAAAGGGCACCAGTCATACTGGATTAAGGTCCACTCTGATGACCCTGTTTTAACTTGATTGCATCTCTAAAGACTCTTTCTCTAAATATGGTCACATTCTGAGGTACTGGAGGTTAGCACTTCAACATTGGTTATTTGGGAGACACAATCCAGTCTATGACAGTAGATCTCAGGTCCAGAAAAATAATTCTTTTCTTTTGCACATATGTACATGTCTGATTTTTTTTTTAACATAGACAAGCAGAGATATATCTATGTTTTGGCTGGAATGATGTACATGTATAATAATTTTGGCCTGTCTTCATATTTCATGCACATTTTAGCACAGACAACCTTTTATTTAACATAGAGTCACAACATAGCTAATCATGACAAAAGACCAGCCTAAGACAGAACTGGAACTCCAATAGGTTAATAAGTGCATATAAATCTCCTACTAGTGCATACGAAGAAATCACACATTGCGTGTGTCAGCTATTCATCTCCCAGGCTTTGCTGTGAATAAAAGGCTTACCATTTGTTCCTGCATCAGCCACTTGTAAGAATTCCAGTGTAGTTATTAATAATGTGCCATTTTATACAGTACTCTATTTAAATAGTATGTTTCATTTATTCTCCTCCATTCGACAAATGTTTATTGAACATCTCCTATCACAAAGATACTGTTGAATAAATACATACAGATATGAACTTAGGAATTAAATGGCACTGCGCTTTGTAATGCACTTGGAGTAAGTGAAATACTTCATCTCCAGGAAATAAGGAAAACAAGGGAAATGACTTTCGTGTGATTGGCATGCTACCAGGGCTATCCTTCTGATGCATTACTAACTGGATTCTGTTGCAAGTTAAATAAACCACAAGTTAATAGATCAGAGCAGCAATATTAAGGGGTGTACCTGAATTTAGCTCATTAAATAGTTTGCTTTTTACATGTCTCCAAAGATTAAACATTCAAATCTGAGAGAAGTTAAGATTATATATATATATTTTTAGTATTTTAAAAATAAATTGCAGTCCAATTGTGAATTGAATCAAGATATCTCTTCCATGTTGTGAAAAGTCGATCATGCTGAAATGCTTGTTTCCTTGCCGAGGAAGAATAGTAACGAAGCTACCTAGATCATCCCTGATAGAGATCCTGAGAGTGTATGCCCCAAAATGTTAAAAGTGCAAATCTTGGGATAAGGGAGGGAGGTTTCATGGTTTTCTGTTGTTATTTTCTCACTCTTTAGTGCATTTTCAGATCTTTCAAAAGACTGTTTATGGTGAGAATAGAAATTATAGAGCAAGCTGATGAAAATTTAAGAGGAATACCAAGATCATAAAAATAACTGGATAGATTTTAAAGAATAACAAATAGGCAAACTTGGTGTTGCTAAATTTACAATATAATCATTGATTATTGGTTGACTGATTAGGAAACATAGAACCTGGTATGTTGTGGAACTTAGTGTAGAATAAGGAGAGATTCATAAATCGGGGAAAATGAGAGTCTGGTTGTTTGATAAACTTGGTTGACTGTTAGGTAAAACAAAGTTGGAGTTTTACCTCTTCCTTATATACCAAAAGTTGTTCTTAATGAATTTAAGAGTTAATGTAACAAATAAAGTATTAGGGGAAGCAGTAAATAACATGTTTCTTTACATCAGCAATTGAAAGGACCTTTTGAGCAAAAAGCAATGAAAGGAAAAATTAACAGCCTTGACACAACATTGCTTTTTTGATCTGAATATCATAAATCAGAAACAAAATTGAAAGACAGATAAAGTGTCAGTAAACTATATAACAAATATGGCAAAGAATTGATATTCTGAAGAAGTCATATAGATCAATAAGAGTAACACTAAAATTAAATCTCAATAGGAAAGTGGGCAAAAGAGAGGAACATCCTCTTCCCTTGAAAAGGAATCCAAGTAACCCGTAAGCATGAAAAATACTCAGCCTCACAAAAAAATGCAAATTAACTTTTTTTGTTTGCCTGTCATATTTAATGATTTTAAAAAGCAGATAGTTTCGTGAGGGTGCAGTAAAAAACACTGTCTTATTCACTACTTGAGGGAGCGTATTTTGTTAAACATCTTCTGTAGGTGATGTTTCAACATCTTTGAATTCTTTCTAAGAATTCAGCCTACAGAAATGTATATGTAGATTTATTTTTAAGGATGTTTACCACAGGATTTGTAACAGCAAAACAAACGAACGAAGGAAACCTGAATTTAGATGTCTATATAAATTAGAATATATCTACACCTTGGATGAATTCAACGTTACTGGAATTTTCAAAATTTTAAGGATATGAAAATGCTCATTATATCATATTATGTAGAAAAATCAGAATATAAAATTGTAAAGTTGGACACATGATAGCAATCCAGTTCTGAGAAAAAGCTGAATAAAAAGGCTAATCGGATTTACAGCTATTGTCTTCTTTGAACCTTATGAGTTTTCCAAGATCACTACATTGTACATGTATTTCATTTATGTAACATCTGGTTAAGACGCTTGACCCCTGCTTCTCATCTTTCCATTGAGAAAGATAGCGTCCCTGTCTCTGTTAAATCAAGGTCATTATAATTCACTATTATTAGGCTGATAAGAGGACTTTCAATTAAGCCATTCCAGATTAAACACTATCAAGTCCATTAGAATGTGCCTGTTCCTTTTATTAAAAAATCATTTATGCTCTTTATAATAATGATTTTCCATGCTGAATTCATGTGTTTTGAAACATAAAAAAAAATGGATTGAGTAATAGGAAGGTACATCCTACAGAAATGAAGCTGGATAGGGAAGGAAAGCAAATCACTAGAAACTCCTTGAATCAAAGTATCCTGAATAAAAGCAGGATATTCTCTACTATATTTATTTTTATGCCATTTCTAGAAATTTTAAGAACTTTGGGAATGGTGCTATTTGTAGCATATTTCACTAGAGTTGAAAGAGGTAGCCAGTTGTAACTGAAAAGATTGCTAGGCATTTAAATGGGCCAAGTGTGTTTTCAGGCCAAATTAAGTGAAAAGGATGTATCTCTTCTGAATTGAAGTTCATTAAATGTTGTACCAGCCTTGCTGCAAAAATGGATTTTCAAAACTTTGGAAAGGATAGCATTTGAGCTGAATTTGACCTGTGGTGATCATTTTGGAAATCTATCAGGCAATTCATTTGAAGATGCTTGGATCACTTGAAATATGGAACTGCTGGAAAAAGAGGCAAACAGTCCAATAGCAACCACTGCCTGAGGCAATACTTCCATAAAGCGGCTGATGGACTGTGCAGTTAGCTGGGTAAAAGGCTCGTAGGAGTTGGTGAGTGGAAGGTGGGGAGCATTTGAAAGGGGAGGAGAGCCCTACCAGGAACTGCTGTTAATCACTGTGTCTAGTTCTGCTTCAGTAGGTTTTGAAATCAAAGTTTCCATGTTTAAGAGACTTGATTGGGCACAACGTAACGATATCCCTATGATATACTGTATAAAATTACAGGACATCCCTGTCAGTGCTTTGCTCCATCACTTTGGAGGTCCATTAGCTCTTCCACTTAAGGCGGGTCCTCTTTATCCAAAGCTTCTCCAGTAAGTGCTCTGAGAGCGGCCACTAATGACTTCCTGTGGTTGTAGCAAGTCGGGATGGAAATGGGGTTTTGGCAGAAGTCCCTGAGCTCCATTGACGGCAGAGGGTGGATGATGAAACGTCTATAACTCCAAGTGTAGTGTCAGAATCTCTTTAGAGTGGAATTGAATAGCAGGGTAAGAGTCTCAGAAGAATTTTCAAGTTCATCTGATAATTGTTCATGAGAATGTTTGCTGCAGCCCAGATGTAATTTGAGTAATGTGCAACAGCGATGTTCATACCAGGTGGTCTACTGACTGCCCTTGAGAAGAAGTGAGCCGGATTATAACCATGCATCTTTTTCTGCTCTGTGGATGAAGTTCGTCAAAATCGTCTTATTAACTCAGAAAGCAAACAACACAGTGAACATAATTTGGCAACTTCACGACACTTAGGCAGTGGTTTACTTCTTCTGGTTTAAATTGGTTGCATTCCACCCGAGCTGGTTTTTCTTAGAGGGCTACTGAAATATCAAAGGACTGGGAAAGCACATTTGATAAAGAATAATAACACATCTTTTAGTTAATGGCCAAAGGTTTCTTAACCTTATTTTAATGTTTTCTAACTCGATTGGCAGCTCTCCTTGAAGCATGAAATGGTGTTTCTTGAGGTTAGTTGTCAGGATTTGGGTTTTTTTGTTGTATCGAAGAATTGATATACATTTGTGGTTTTAAATCGCTTCCTTATATGATTTGGGGTAAGAGGTACATGAGGTAAATGTGGGTGTTCCAGATGAAAAGACTTGAGTTAAAAACTCTACTCGGCTTTATACTGGCTATGTGAGTTTTTTGGCAAGTGATTTAATCAGAACCTTCAGTCCTGTGTTTAAAAAAAGAGAGAGAGAGCCAGCCAGACACACTAATACCTGCCCTACAATGTCGATGCAAGAATTGAAAGCAGCAACATATAGAAAAATTCTAAATGTATAATAGACAGTATGTATAATGTATAATAGACAGTATGTATAATAGTTCTTTCCTCTTCCTCCCTTCTGCTCATATTGAAACCTAACAAAAGCATGTGTGCTGGAATCCTGTGAGAGAAATTGAGTGGGTGTCATCTCCCTATTTAATTAGGAGACTTAGGCTTAAAAGGGGTAGATCAGTTGACTTGTGCCAGGGCTTCAAGCTGGGTACTCAGTTTCCCAGCACACAGAATTCAGCTTTGACCCACCAGTGGAAGTTAAAGAAAACTCACCCAGAAACTTATTTAAAAACACAATAATACCTGATCATGGGCGAGAACACTTTTCAGAATCAAGGATCATTGTAGCTCTTCAAGCAGCAAGTTTAAGAGCAAAGCAGGAACAAGAAGCCACCTTTGGTTAGGGGAATTCTCCCTGTTGACAATTTGTGAAGAGAGGAATCCCCTCTTACTCTTCAGTCCATGCAGGCTGAGGGCCCTTCAGGTATCTACTCTATGGCAATGCTGGTTCTGCCACCCTGGGCACCTTCCTGCATGCAGGGGTCACAGTCCTGTTATGGCAGGGACAGTCTGGGAGCTTGCACAGTCAGAATGCTGTGATTGCATATGCTGCAGTTCGAGTGGAGTATAGATTATTTTTACCAAGTTTATTTAAACAACTAAGAACATATATCTATAAATATCATTTTAGATAGTGATGGTCTTTTTGTATAGATGCGAACAGTACTAACTGTGGTCCCATGGACCCTGCTGGGCAGGTTCCTCAGGCAGACATTCCAGTGAAAACCTTCTCAGGTCAGGACAATGATGGGTCAGATGTTCTGCCTCATCTTCTGTCGCAGTGAGGGAGTTTGCAGCGCTCTGCCGCACTCTGTCTACTATTGAAAGTTCTCTTGCTCTAGCCTCAGTTTTAGAGCATTGGGCAGCATTTCACATTCGTGAGGATGGTATTTCTTTCCAATTAACTTTGGTCTGGGCATCTTTTAAAAAATATAAAAGATGATTTAAGGACCTGATCACATGGTCTCTGTATATATCAAAATGTCAGTCTTTGTGTACTCTGATCATTATACTCCCCAAATGCAAGAGCATCGGCAAATCTACCTGATAGAATAAACCCAGGGAATGTCTCTATGGTGCTTCCTGTGTGTCAGGCACCCATAGCAGCCCTGGAGAGAGGTTAGTAATGACTGAGGCCAGGGGCATTTCTCAGGTTATACAGCGATGGACCCAGGACTCAGACTAAGCAGGCTGACTCCAGGGTCTACGCACTTAACTTCTCCACTAACATCTTTCCTTTAAAATCCTGGTGGTCCAGGAATCCTAAAATCCCAGCTGCTTAAAAATAAAACATATAAACTCTGGTTATCTTTCAGGATACCACAGTATTGGTTAAATATATACATATATTTATAATTATATATGAGTAATATATACATATTTAAATTCCCCAACATATTATAATCTGAGGGACCATATAGATTGTCCTCCAAACCCAAAAATGTTTGAGATGTAATGGACAGTTTTAATAATTTCTTCTGTAAAATAAGCATAGACCAAGAATGCCCTGAGCTAAATAGGGTCTATTATTGCTCTAATTTTAATTTAGACAAAACTCAATTTCCTAGAAAAGCAGACCATCATTTGCTATATGTATGCTATGTGTTTTTCGTAGTATAAATGTCACGATATTACACAACCTCTGTATTATTCCCACTTTCCCCCAGTCAGCTGAGAGCTCCCTGAGTCACTAAGTACCTGCAGGGTCTGGATAAGAAGGCAGAGCAGGGTCTCTCCACTGTACCCCAAATCTGTGTAAGTACACGCCAACATCCAATTAGTGTTCTCTTCAGTTACCAATATACCTAGCTATTATTTGTGAAAACTAAAAAAATTGATGGGAGAACCAAGCCCTCCTTGTTTTACAGAAAATAGTCAGTGTTTCCGAAGTTTATCTTGGAGTGCATCTCTAACTCTGTTTAACTTTTTATAATTACAGCTATTCTGGTGGTTTTATGAATATCAGGAAAACAGCTTGCAGCAAAAAATCAATCCTATATACAAGTGCACACACACACAGTGTACATACATGCTATACTTACTAGGTAGTCAGTGCAGGGTACTGAGATTCAATAGCAAACAAAATGGTTCCATCCTTTACAGAACATTCTGTTAGTTGGAGCACCAAGCAGTCGACACAGTCTAGCATTACAGGATGCCCTGATGGGCAAACACTGACAGTCCCTGGGCACCAAAACTCATACTTGGGATAATAAGGAAATCCTTACCAGACTGGTAAACTTGGAGGAAATAACTTCAGCAAGTATGTATACATACAATCCCCCCTTGCAAATTAAAACAAACAAGAAATCAAAGATAAAATTACAATAAGGAATAGGAAAAAAATGAAAGTAGTAAACATGAGTTGAGGAATATCTTGTTTGGAGATATATGTCATATCTGAGTGATATAGAATGTGTTTTTAGATATATATATGCCATATGTGAGTGGTATAAGATTTAGTCCTACATACACTAAAAAATAAGTGTCAGTTTTATACATTAATCCCATCATTCCACCAATATTTGTTAAGCATATTCAATGTTTCAGGTCCAGGTGGTAGGAATATAGTGATGAATGTTCTCAGAAAAAATCATAAGAAAACAGTTAAGGGCATTTTCTAGTTCAATTCAGTGTGACAAGTTCTGTGATGTGTATCATCCAGTCTATTTGAACTATATGTGCATAGCTCATATCTGCATAGAAGAATCCAAAACCCAGTGGTCCTGAAGCCAGGGAGAGCTTCTGAGAGGAAGTAACATATGAATTTGCATTTGGAAAGATAAGAGCCTACTCATTTCTTATTTTGAAGCCTGCTCTTGGCTTGCCAACAAAGGCATGGAGAGTTGAGCTGTTATTGGGAAAAATTCCCTTCAAACCACGAGGAGGAGATTTAAAATTATTTTAGATGCAATTAAGAATAATCAGTTTCATATCATAAATTCTTTATGCAATTGGTCACTTCTTTTCTGAATTATTTCCTTGAGTTATTTCCTCTCTTGTGTCCAGGTAGTTCTCAAAAATATATCAAGGCATGATGACATTTTAAATTCCATTCCCTCAAACTCAGAATTTTTATGGTTAGTGAAAAGAGCAGACAAGAGTATGGTTTTTCAAACTTAATACGTGTCACATTGTTTAAATTATGAAATCAAGATTCATTATCTTTATCCAAAATTAATTTATGATTTGTATCTACATATATGAAATATTTGCAGACTATTTAATAGCTACAATCTAAAAATCAGTTTATTAACATCTTAGGTATAAGCAATGATTTTCCAGCACTACAATTTTCCTGACAAATTAAACACATCCATTCAAGGATGCCTTGACCATGGATCATTGTTGAATTATTCAGGGAAAATGTAAGGAAATTACATTTAAAGTTACTTACTATCATGTTCAAGTAAAATGTCCTACATTTTCCCAATTTAAAAAGTATTTCTTTTCTCTAGGAGAGCTGTGAGGCTCACAGGAGGTCAAAGTAAGGTAGACATGTAGGGTTTCCCTTATAATGAGTCAGGTAGCATTTTGGCATAAACAGTGACACTTATATAAGGCAGAAACCAGAAGAAAGGTCGTGAGAGTTCCTCAAATGGGGCAACTTTCTAGATGATTAAAGACTAGTTTCTCATTTAAACACATCATAAATGCAGTTAGAGCTCACATTGGGGAAAGGAATTATCATTTCAACAGCAGACTTCATTAAACAAACAGGCCCCAGGCTTTGAGGCAGATGAGTGCTCCAAGACAGAAGTATGAAGAGACTAAAATGATGCCAAGAGGCCAGCATGCCCTGAGCCTGGCCTCCCTGGAGTCCTCTGACAGCACATTGATCCCAGTGACCCTGTACTCCTGAAGGGCAGAAATTCAATTAGGAACTCTCAGCTTTGAGTCCTGGGAAGGAGGGACATGTGCGTCGGGGGGAGGCTCCACTGCTAGAGGAAAACCATTTTCCAGCAGTTATAAAGCAGAGGCTAATAATAGAACGATGGAGAATGAAAAACACTAAGTTTGAAAGAACTGGCAGAAAGGATGAGCTGTTAAGACATCAACTTTAAATAAGGTAATAATTTTGCTACACTTTGTGGTGTTCTAGGCTAATTTACAGCCACAATTGAAGTCATGTGGGAGCCTTACTCTGTGACAAGGTTTGCTTTTCAGTGCTCTGGAAAGCTCTTTTCTTTCTGCTTGGGTTAGCATATGTGAAAGAAATAATGATTGTTTTAATGATATTAAATAGTGGCTTTGACCTCTTCCCCCCACAAGCTAACCAGAACATTATCTGGATGTATGAAATGATTCATTTGTGAACAAAACTTGTGTTTCTATTATAATATTCCTGTTCACCTGCCTGACTCTCCCACTAGGCTGTGAGTTCATCTTTGCTTCTGGAACCTGCCACCTACTCAGTAAAAATAAATTTTATGAATGAAAAGAACCCTTGACAATACCTACCACCCGCATTTTTGAGAGGACAAATGTGAGGTGTTAATAGTGAGACAAAAATGCTAATAGCCATCTTCCATTTCACACTTACTAAGTGCAAGGCAGAAGTTTCCAGCCTTTGTACACTACTTCCTGATTGTCTGCCTAGTTCTCATGTTAAATATGCAAAAGAATGTCCTATCCCCATTTGATGTCCGGAAGGAACCTTGGAGAGGGAAAGTAGCTGCTTCAAGGACATGCAGCCAGTAGGTGGCAGGATTGAGCACCAATCTCAGTTCTGTTGGACTCAAGCTCTTGGTCTTCTAACCTTGTCAGGCTTAACACTGTTGTAAAATCATCAAGGATGAAGGTTAAAAACGTAGATTCTCAGGCTCCTCCTCTGAATTTTCCAGTTCAGGTCTTGAGACAGCCCCCAGGAAGCAATTGTGCATTCAGATGATTCCATTATGGAGACAAATTTGGGAAGCAGTGAATGAGATTTGTGTTTCTCAAACTTTAATGAGTGGGTGAATCCTCTGGAGATTTTGTTCAACTGAAAATTCATGTAGAGTAGGTCTGGGGTGAGGCCTGAGAGTCTGTATTTCTAATCATATCCCAGGTGATGCCCATGTTGCTGGCCCATGGGTCATACTTAGAGAAGTGAGGAACTAAATCAGTCGTGCTGCCCGGCACACGATGCAACCCTTACCCCTATCCCAGGGGGCTTTTCATAATTCTGCCACTACCATGCATCCTCCACCCATATGCAGCTCAGTAATTATTTCGGAGCAAGATTTTCTGCATATACTTGAGAATATGTCTGTGAAGCCTTGGAAGCCCTTATTTATCTCTACTAGTTAGCTTGTTAATTCATATATCTTCTAAACGAGAATTCCTGGGTACCAGCAACATGATGTCATCCTATGCCCATCCCATCCACAGCAGTTTTATAAGCCAGCACCTCATCAGGGGTATTTTATATACCACATCTCTGACTCATAGGTTTAGGCTAGACAATTAGTATTCTTCCCAAGGAGCAGAAGGTTCAAGTTGGGGGAAACTGTTCTCTGCAACATTCTGAGAAATGGATACAGCACGTGTTAAAAGTTGGCAATAATCCTATTTCCCCAGGAATTTAGTTCAACCAAGATAATTCATCTGAGGCTTTTAAAAAATATGTTATTTTCAAACTAAGAAAGCCATCACGTGTAAACATGACGAAATGCTAAGCAGGTTTTACAATGGAAGACTAAATTTTCAAAAGGACGGCTCTGATTTGTCAAAAATGATGATGTTCTAAATCTAGGCTCTGCTTCTTCCTCACCATGTGACATTTGGTAATATCTTACCTTCTGTGGATCTTAATTTCTTCATTGTAAAATAGCGTGATTGGAGATAGTTTCTCAGGTTACTTCCAATTTTAAGATCGGGTGAAGAAACTGAGTGATCTCTTGCATTTTCGCCTTTGTCAGTAAACATTATGTGTTTTACTGAATTTCTATCAAAAGCAGAAGGATTTCAGAAAGAGCAAATATTTCCAGAAGAAAACATAGCTATTCTGTCGTTTGAGGTACAAAAGATGAAAGTCTAAATTAAGAAAAGCATGATTCTCACAGAAGAGGCAGCACAAAGCAAACCTATTACTTACTGCTGCCAGTGCTTTCCGCACTGGCGTGTCCATGTACTCACCTGTGAATTTTTTTAAAAATTCAGGACAAGAATAAAGACACAGACATAGAGAATGGACTTGAGGACATGGGGAGGGGGAAGGGTAAGCTGGGACGAAGTGAGAGAGTGGCATGGACATATATACACTCCCAAATGTAAAATAGAAAGCTAGTGGGAAGCAGCCGCATAGCACAGGGAGATCAGCTCGGTGCTTTGTGACCACCTAGAGGGGTAGGATAGGGAGGGTGGGAGGGAGACGCAAGAGGGAGGGGATATGGGGATATATGTATATGTATAGTTGATTCACTTTGTTATACAGCAGCAACTAACACACCATTATAAAGCAACTATACTCCAAAAAAGATGTTAAAAAATAAAAAGAAAGGCTAATATAGGACAGAAAAATAATGCCAACAAATTTGTCATGCTTCAAGCTAAAACTAAGATTACAGTATAAAAATTGAAAAGGCTGCATTGGTTAAGATTGCTCTTGGATGCAAATTAAAATTTAACTAGAATGTGTTAAAAAAAAATACGGATTCTGATTCAATAGGTCAAGGGCGGGGCTAAAATTCTGCTTTTCTAAAAAGCCTCTGGATGCCGCGGTGTTGCCGGTTGTGGACCCGGCTTTAGGTAACAAAGCCCTATGCCCATGTGCTTCAACCTTAGCTGTGTGGTAGAATCACCCAGGGAGACCCAGCATTCACATGCCCAGGCCACATGTAGAACAAACACATCTGGATTTCTGTAAGTGGGACTTAGAAATCTATATTTTTAAAACTCCAATGGGCAGCCAACACTGAGAATCACGGATCTGTTTGCTGTCATAAGCCCTCTTCTTTGCTTCCCTGATCACTGACAACTTTGGGTTTATCAAAAACACTTTCACCGCAGTGTTAGTAGATTCAAGACAGGTACTTTACCCTCACTGCTACCATACCAGTAGATCGAATCAACCATGCCACGAGATGGCGCTATTCCTCTAACAGTGTTCTTTCCAGTCCGTGCCTATATACTCAGACAATTCCGTGGTAGTCTCTAAAAAGCAGGCCAACCTTGTGTTCTATTCCCCATGCCCCCACACCATCACCCCTTATGGGCATATTTCCATGTGGCTCCATGTGTCTCTACGATTGTCACTTTCAAGTTACTTACTATTGTCCTGGTAGTCATGGTACCCATATTTAGCAAAGCCTTCCATGGAGGCATGTTTAGAAAATTTCTAATTGTTCTTTCCCTTTCATTCTCTCTCTTTGATTCTCTCTCTTCCATCTAGCCTTCCATACACATTGATTGGGCGCTCATTCTCTGTCAAGCCTGTGCTAGGTGCTTCAGTGAAATTTGTGCATAGATGGAGTACTTTTCTTGTGGTGCTTCTTTGGAATTGAAACCTAGAAGTGAAATTGCTTGGCCCAAGGGTATGACCGTTTTCATGGCTCTTGACCCAAGAATATCTTGCCTGCATCGGGTAGTTGAGATTCTATTTGCTAATTTAACAAGTGTAAGCTTGCCTCTTATTATTATCTAATGCCTGTGTCTTTAATAAGCACTTTCCTTTATCCTTTATGTGGCTATTATGTGAATTTATATTTTATTTTTACTTAACAAGTAAATTTTTGAAGGCAACGGCAAAACAGTAAGAAACATTAAGCAAGTGAGTAACGTTCATTTTATGCACGTATTATATATCTTGATCTGTAGAAGCTTCTTCATTCTCGGTATGTGCAAAGCACAATAAGTTGCTTTGTAGAAACGTTCTTTTATTGAAACAGGCGCTTTTAATTTTGTAAGTATGAGACAGTCTGGTGGGATGAGGGTAAATCATCTGTATGCGTCTCTGTGTGCTGTTTTGTGTGTGTGTGTGTGTGTGTGTGTATTAGCCTGCCCCTGCCCGGACCCCTTGGAATGCAGAATTCTCAAGAAGAATAAGCAGTTAATATAATAAGGAGCTCAAGGCGTTTTAGGAGAGAAGAGATCAAGAACCAGAATCATGCTCCTCCAGATTCAAAGTGACGGGGACTTGTCTGGGTAGAAGAGAGTGATCTGGTTAAGATTCACTAAAGGGACACTGAAAGCTCTAAACGTGAGCTCCCAAGGAGAAGGCAGAAGAGTAGAGTGGTGACCCAGGCTCTAATTTACAGCCTAGAAACTAAGCTGATTTTGTATTATCATATCGTGGAGGTGGAACATTCTATTCTGGCTCCTCTACTTTGGGATATTGAGTGGGAGTTAAAAAAAAAAAAATCCTATCGTCATGGGAAGCAGAGAGACTAACACCTCTTGGTTGGAATTTCTGCAAACAAAGCTTCCAAGTCTTGATGGAATAGGATACTTTTGAAGGGTTACCGCTTTCCTCAATGGTGCCACCTTGTGGTAAAGACTACAGTAACAATACTTGTAGCTGATAGAACTTAGCCTTCCTCCACCAGGTGTTTGAACTAAAAAGGGTGGGGGAGGGGGGGGGCAGAAAGATTTGGCCAATCAAATGAAAGGGAAAATCTTGGGCTTTCAGCCACTAATGCCACTAATAGTCGTTGGGGACTTGAGAACTTTCTATAACTGTTTATAGAGGATTGTTTTGTTTGTTTCTCTGGTTTGTTCAGAAAGATCAGTTTAGTTGCAGGGGAGAGAACTAATGGAAGGAGGAGTTATACTTGTAACTTCCCTCACATTAGCCTAGAGGAACTCTGGAGAGACAACATCAACATAGGGAAAACACGGTGAGCAACCCCTGTGGAAAACCGCTGATGGGAAGAGAGAGTTTTGAACTTTCCAGTATGTGCTGTCAGAAGCCTAGAGTAGGAGACAGCTGGGATGGCTGTGGGGTAACCTGGGAAAAGAGCTGCTGCAAGCTTGCTCTTGCTTTTCCCCATCTGTGGTGGTGCCTGGTGTACTGGTATTCACACCAGCGTGGCTAAGCTCTAAGGCTGAGGTCGCTGATAAAATCAGGGCAGTGCACATGGCTGGGGAACAGAAGGAACATAGGTGAGTACTAATTAGGCTCAGGCAGTCATTCCTGTGTCTTTCTTTCTCCAAACCCCCAAGAGTGATGGGTTACACTGAAAAGAGTGGTTCTTCCTAAGGATGCTTCCCCACTGGAGGACTGAGGATGAAACCTGGATCTGAGGAATGGTTTGGTAGGAGGGAGCGAAATTAACTGTGGCTTCCTGGCACCTGGGAGTCTCGCTTTCAAGCTCATTTTACCTCCGTTCTAATTCTTGGAGGTCTGTAAGTCTGAGAATGTCTAGCCTTTGTCCCTGCTCCATTTTCATTGCCTGAAAAGTGAGTTAACACCTTTGGGGGAAAATGAGCTTCACATCCCTCATCAATGACCCAGGAGCAAAGCTGTCTTAAAAGAGCATGAATTAAAGGAAGCCTTTAGATTAAGAAAGGAGGCTGAGGCAATGATCTAAAGAAATATTGGTAGTGAGAATTTAAAGAGGAAATAAAGATAGATTTGAAGGAAGTAAATCACAAGATTTATTTGCTAGTGGAAGAAGAAAGGTATGAGGGAAAGAGGAGATTCAAGGAGACTGACAAGTTTCTGGTTTGGGCATCTGGGCAGCATCATTCATTGAGCTAGCAAAACGAAAACAAAAACAAAAAAACCAAACATGAGAAAAAATTATCACTTCATCACTTACTAGCTTTAAGAATAGCAAAATTCATTTAACTTTGCTCTAGTCAGTTTTCTCATCTGTAAAGCGGGTATGATAATAGCTACCTGCTCAGTAAGATTGTTGTGAGGATTAAACTTGAACTATCCTGGACATGCCAGAACACATGCTCATTTTGTATATTGAAAAAATGATAAAACGGCCAAATCATTTTTGAAGAATCCTTTCCTTTCTTGTGTTAATGTGTTCCTTACTTTTGTATCCGTGTGTGTATGTGTATAATGTATGAACTTTTTCTTGAGTGTGGTTTAAATAATATTTCCTCTTGTATGCCATTCCACATTGCTTTAATTAACTTTGCTTTTGAGTGGGTTTTAGTTCCTGGTACTACAATTTATTTTTTCTTTACTGTTCTACTTTATCCGACTATACTTTGATATCCTTAAATCATAACAACCCATTTATTAAGTTTTATGTTTATTTGTATTACTTTTAAAAGAAATACAGGCCCATTTTGTTATGTTTATAGAATGCAGATTAAAAAGAAAAAAAAAACAATGGCAATACCAGCCTCCAGGGAGAAGTGCTATTAATATTTTTGCCCATAGACTTAAAGTCTTGGCTAGAGATATTCATTTTTATAATATTTCATTTTTTCATCCACGTAAGTGGTATTTCTATGCATTTATTCAAGTGCTTCTGCAGTACTCTTTTGATAGTCTATAGATTTATTTTTGTTTTCATCCACAGTCCTTGTTGATGATTTTAAACCTATATCTTTTTATTGCTTAGCTAGTAGTATACAGTAGCCCTGTATATATATTTATATATATATATATTTTTTATAATGATATAGGAAAGGTACTAATTTTTATATTTTTATCTTATATCTAGATACCTATGGACTAAACACTTCTGTTAGATTTAATTTGAGTTGCCATTTGCAGGCTTGTAATCATGCAGGATGAAAATAATTCATCTTTTGCCTTACAGACTTCCATTATTAAGTTTTCTTATTTGTTTTTCACATATTATTGTATTGATTTAACAGTCCAAACTGATACTAAATCAAATAGTTTATTAAAACTGTTTTTACTTTGTACCAGACTATAAAGAGTTAGTCCATATATTTCAATATATTTTTATTGGGTATGGATAAATATTTGTGCATAGACCTTTTTATCAAAACACATCTAATGGAATGCTTTATTCTTATTAACCTATTCATATGGTGTATTAAACTAATAGTTTTGCCTGTATAGAAATATCCTCGCATTCATAGCATAAACTTAATCCTGTTGCTTAATTGCAACCACTAATAATGTACTTAAGATTTTAATTTAATATTCATTAATGAAATTGGCCTGGCTTAAATTTTTATTAAAGTTCTATTATGTTAGATATGTTTTACTTTTGTTTCACAGAATACCTTTAAAAAGGCTCCATTTATTTCCCAAATTTCAGAGCAATTTGTGCAACAGCTATATGTGCAACCTATATATATATATTGTGCAACCTATATATATATAGGTTGCTTTGTATTTTAAATGAATTTACCAATAAATGAACCTACCAGGATCCCTTTCAGTAGCATAGTTTTTTGACAGTCTTGTTGCTATCTTTCTCTTTTCTTTAACTCAGGAAAGTATTGTCCTTTAATTTCATAATTTTATTGTACAATTTAAATATATATCTCCTTCTCTTCTAAATGTTTTTTTCCCCAGTTGAGTGCATTTAGTAGGCACTAATTTATTTATTAGTGCATTTATTAGGAAATTCTCAGAATTTCAAAGAATTTTAGCTATTTTTTCACTTATTAAAATTGTTTTTACGTTTTTTAAAACTTTTTTAGCATTCACTTCATTATTTGTGTAATTTTGGTTAAATTAGGTTAAAAGCTTTATTTTCTTTTTCTTATAACAGGAGTACTTCACACTATGACTTTTTTTGTGTGAGCTGCATGTAATTTTTTTTTAAATAGGACGTTACTGTGCCCCAATTTCCATCTTGACCCAATTGTTATTTGGCAAAGAGATTAAAAATATAAACGGAGAGAATATTGTTTAAAATTATATTTCAAAAGTTTACATCACTGTTGTCTGAGACTGTGATCTTTATAGATCACATATAGACCACATTTGTACATCTACATGGCTAAATATGCCGATCTTGGAATAAGTGAGGATTTTCATCATGGACGAATTAATAGCCTTTTTTTCTAAATGTTTCATTAAAAAGGCAATTTATTAACTCAAAGATGCAACATTCAAAATCTTTCGATTTAATTCCCCTTGTTAATGATGCTGCTCATATCCTTTATGCCATTATTTTTACCAATCAGATGTGTTTATGGTCATTTGTCTCACGTGTACTTAAAAAATGATTTTACAGCGTAACTAAACATTAATCTGCTATTCATTTCAAATAAAACCTTTTTGACATAGTTAATTTTGAGTATAATTTTATCACTATAAGCTGCCATCATTAATTTGCTTAACACCTTAATTCTATTATATTAATATTGACAGGCTTATTTAATTTTATTCACATTTGAGTGGTCTTTTATTTTCACCATTAAAAATACTTATTTCTATTTTTTAGGTTTTTCTTTATACATGACTCATGGGATTTTGTTTTGTTTTAATAAACTTTGTACCTGTTTAGATGTGTGTGTTTATTATACCTATTTTCTCCTCAATCAAGACTAACAGTAATAGTTACAAATTCTCTTGGAGAAAAGATATAAGAAGTAATTCTGGAACAGGAAACACATGGATAATACACAAAGTGAATGGAATGATATTCACTTATAGGTGACATTTCAAAAACCACATGGACCAAGCTTCTTTCCCTTTTCCAAAACGTTGCACAGAGGTTCCCCTCATCACTGAGCTGAGTCAGATTAGGCATAATTAAAATGGAGAGAATCCATTCAAAGAAGGAGGGGCAATGTTTCATAAGCAAGTGAATCATAATACTTCACTACTAATGGAAATTGTTACTATAAAATGTTTTCTATTTATTTTAATTTAAAAAAAATTATTGGAGTATAGTTGATTTACAGTGTTGTGTTACTTTTTTGCTGTGCAGCAAAGTGAATCAGTTATACACATACATATATCCACGCTCTTTTAGATTCTTTTCCCATATAGGCCATTACAGAGTATTGAGTAGAGTTCCCTGTGCTATACAGTGGGTCCTTATTAGTTATCTATTATATATATAGTAGTGTGTATATGTCAAACCCAATCTCCCAATTGATCCCCCCCTTTTCACCCTGGGAACCATAAGATTGTTTCCTACATCTGTAACTCTATTTCTGTTTTGTGGACAAATTCATTTGTACCATTGTTTTTAGATTCCACATATAAGTGATATTGTATGATATTTGTCCTCTGTCTGACTTACTTCACTTAATACAACAATCTCTGTGTCTATCCATGTTGCTACAAATGGTAATATTTCATTTTTTTCATGGCTGAGTAATATTCCATTGTATATATGTACCACATCTTCATTATCCATTCATCTGTCGATGGACATTTAGGTTGTTTCCATGTCCTGGCTATTGTAAATAGTGCTGCAGTGAACATTGGGGTGCATGCATCTTTTTGAATTATGGTTTTCTCTGGGTGTATGTCCAAGAGTGTGATTGCTAGATCATATGGTAGCTCTATTTTTAGTTTTTTACAGAACCTCCATACTGTTCTCCATAGAGGCTGCAGCAATTTACATTCCCACCAAGAGTGTAGGAGGATTCCTTCTTCTCCATACCCTCTCCAGCATTTATTGTTTGTAGACTTTTTGATGATGGCCATTCTGACTGATGTGAGGTGATACCTCAGTGTAGTTTTGAGTTGCATTTCTCTAATTTTAAGTTGATGTGATTTTAGATACAAAGATAGAATACAGATTTTGTTTAAAAATGCTTAATGAGGTATGTTTATAAAGTGAATTGCCCTAATGGAAATTGTAAAGAGATAAAGAAGGGAGGGAGGGGGAACAGGAGGGGAAGGAAGGAAAGAAAGAAAGAAAGAAAGAAGACCCCTAAATATCATGTTTTAGGTATTAAACCACATTTCTACTTCTCAAATTGTCTTTCACTGAACATCCATTAATTTTTGCAATAAGAAGTATTTTATTTTAAAACTACTTTATCTAACTTGAATACATATTGAGCAATAGTAGCAAATTGTGATTCAGCTGGAGGAAAAAAAATTGTGTGAGTAAAATTATTTTTCCACAAGGCTTATACGTGAGATATAAATTGTTATAATAGTTTAAGCACATTTGTTTACTTTTATCTCCCATTAATCTACCCTTTCTGTTGTAGAACAGTAAGTCTAACATTTTGGGGCATTTTTTAAAGGCCATGAAAAAGAAAAGGTTTTCATTAATAATTGTTTATAAGCAGCAAAACTTCAACTATCTAAATCCTCAAGCATAGAAATGTTCCTTTGGTGTTTGGATATACGGCTCCTTATTAATGGTCCTTTTATGCAAGGAGATAAGGAATGCAAACATTAACAATAAAATGACATGAATTTATTTGGATATTGTTAGTTGTGTATTTGCCTAATATAATGAGGGTGTGTTGACCTTGAGAGTGAAATATTCAGCCTAAATCTTATTATGTCGTCATAAATTTTGGTTTAAAACATGGAGTATAGACAAAGTCTTCATAGATGCATTTTAAAATTTTTTTCCTCTTCTTGAACAGTTTCCCATTTTATCTGGAGAATTCTTATAAAATGTTTAATTTAAAGGTCACACAAAAGTATTATTGACTCATTTTGAAGATATTTTCACTATTTGCCTTTATACTCTGAAAGATCCACTTTTTCGATGTCCCATTAAACAGAAATTAACTGTCCAGCAGTATGTTTTATAAAATCACTTCTTTGGAGCTGTTGTTCTAAACACAGGAGTTAATTCAATCTTGGCAGTTTTTTCCTAATGTGCCACATCATATTTCATCTTCCCCAGTTACTTCACCAGCTTTAGCATTATTCTTTTTCTTTGCTCATAGGAAATAAAAACCATAACTTTTTTTTACTTCTATATAAGTATTGACTTGTTTTAAACAAAGTGATATTTTCTCATAAAACAAAAATATGCTGTCATTCGAATCTCTTCATTGTTGAAAAAATTGTATTTTCAAGAAAGATTACACACAGGTGCTTTGATTGACATTGCTATTTCCACTTATTCATATAATAGCGCTGCCAGGCTGATTGGCTGACATGTGCATGGACAGATACAGTGTCTCCTGCCTTCCAGCTGTTCTCACCAACATCCCTGCTTTTCAGAAGGTCATGTGCAAGGAAATGAATGTACCTTAACAAACAGGGGAAGGAAAGACTGAACATTTTGAAAGTTCTTTTAGCTTGCAAACATATGCAAATATGATAGTTTTAATAGATGAACCTTCGCATTTGCCTGTGAATTGCCTTTTCCTGCAAAATCCATCAGATGGGAAAGTTAATTCTGGACATGCATCAGCAGTGGATACAGAAATCGCTGATCATCAACTTTTGTGACTTATTAATACTGCCATCATTTTTCTTCTAGAAAGATTTCTCATTTAAAAGTAAATCCATAATTAAACTAAGAGAAAATAATTATCATAGCATTAATATAGAGCCAGTAACTTATGTGTGTGTTTGTGGGGAGGAAGGCTGTGTCTGCTTCAGAAAAAAAGTCTCACTCATTTATACTGAGATACCAAATTTTAACCCATCATTATGTCAAAGAACAGAGTTTGATAATATGTTGATAAGAAGGTAGGAAAATAAACATAGGTGTACATTGTGGAAGTATAAATTGCTACAGTAGAGGACAATTTGTTTCTAAATTAGAAATGTACCTATCCTTTGATCTAGTACTTCCCTTTCAACCTTACAGATATCCTAGCAAAATGAAAAGTAATTTCCAATAAAGATATTCACTTCATCACTCCACTGAAACAACAAAAGGTTGGAAACAATGTCCCTTAGCAGAAGAATTGTTAAATATGTTATGGGACCCACATCAATGCTAAACTAATGTGTCATAAATATAGAACAGAGAAGCTTTTTAGGAAAAAAATGTGGAATATATTCTAATTTTTTTTTTTTTTTGGAGACTGACACTGCTATTTTATTTTATTTTATTATTATTATTTTTTTTAACATCTTTATTGGAGTATAATTGCTTTACAATGGTATGTTAGTTTCAGCCTCACAACAAAATGAATCCGTTATATATATATACATATATTCCCATATCTCTTCCCGCTTGCGTCTCCCTCCCTCCCTATCCCACCCCTCCAGGCGGTCACAAAGCACCGAGCTGATCTCCCTGTGCTATGCGGCTGCTTCCCACTAGCTATCTACCTTACGTTTGGTAGTGTATATATGTCCATGCCTCTTTATCGCTTTGTCACCGTTTACCCTTCCCCCTCCCCATAGCCTCAAGTCCATTCTCTAGTAAGTCTGTGTCCTTATTCCTGTTTCACCCCTAGGTTTTTCATGACATTTTTTTTTCTTAAATTCCATATATATGTGTTAGCAAACTACCATATGACCCAGCAATCCCACTACTGGGCATATACCCTGAGAAAACCATAATTCAAAAAGAGTCATGTACCAAAATGTTCATTGCAGCTCTATTTACAGTAGCCCAGAGCTGGAAACAACCTAAGTGTCCATCATCGGATGAATGGATAAAGAAGATGTGGCACATATATACAATGGAATATTACTCAGCCATAAAAAGAGACGAAATTGAGCTATTTGTAATGAGGTGGATAGACCTAGAGTCTGTCATACAGAGTGAAGTAAGTCAGAAAGAGAGAGACAAATACCGTATGCTAACACATATATATGGAATTTAAGAAAAAAAAAGTCATAATTTTTTTTAGTTTTAATTTTTTTATTGATTTACAATGTGTTAATTTCTGCTGTACAGCAAAGTGATTCAATTGTACATATATACACACATTCTTTTTTAATATTCTTTTCCATTATGGTTTATCATAGGATATTGAATATATTGATAGTTCTCTGTGCTATACAGCAGGACCTTGTTGTTTATCTATTCTATATATAAAAGCTTACATCTGCTAACCCCAGGCTTCCACTCCATCCGTCCCCCAACCTCCTCCCCATTGGCAACCACCAGTCTGTTCTCCATGTCCATGATTCTGTTTCTGTTTCATAGATAGGTTCATTTGTGTCATATTTTAGATTCCATATATGTGATATCATACTGTATTTGTCTCTTTTTCACTTACTTCAGTTAGTATGATAATTTCTAATTGCATCTCAATGGCTGCAAATGGCATTATTTTGTTCTTTTTTGTGGCTGAGTAGTATTCCATTGTATATGTGTACCACATCTTCTTTATCCATTCATCTGTCGATGGACATTTAGGTTGTTTCCATGTGTTGGCTATTGTGAATAGTGCTGCTGTGAACATAGGGGTGTGTGTATCTTTTAGAATTATAGTTTTCTCTGGATATATGCCCAGGAGTGGAATTGTTGGATCATACGGTAATTCTATTTTTAGGTATTTTGTAATCAAAGAAAACCAAGGTAAACAAAGGTATATAATTATTTGTATAAACATAGAGGGTAGTTGTTTATATATGCACAGAATTAAATGTAAGAATTATATCTCTAGAATTATTTATGAGAAGCTAGAAATATTGGTGTCTTGTAGGACAGGAAAATAGAGGGCAGAATGAAGTTATGAGGCAGAATTGCTATATGCTCTTGGATAACACTTCAAAAATTAATGAAATTACTAAAAAATGTAATAAGGCAAATATTTCAGAGGCCGATATTTCTTTAAGAAATAGTAACCTCTGTATTATGTACATTTGTAACATTTTGGCCTCTAAGTATGTTAAGAAGTGATAGAAATCATATTAACAATAACAAGAGAATCAATCAATGATTCTGTCTTAGAGAATCTAGAAACCTAGCCTGGTAGAGAGGCAAGAATTGACCTTTACTTAAATGTGAAGTAATACATTCCCTGTCCCCACACCCCCAAGACAGTATCATCTTTCTAGCCTCCCAACCAAATGTTGATTAAGAGGGATGTTGTAAGGCAGTGTCCCACAAAGTACGCTCCACAAATTACCTGCAGCTGAGTCACTTGCGGGAGCATGTTACAATACATATATTGGCGCTTCAGTCCATATTTGCTAAGTCAGTGGGTTGGGGACAGGGACCCCATAAATCTGTATTTTACAGAATATCCCAGGGTTATTCTTAAACAAGAGTTCTAATACCACTGGTATGAGGGCTGGGGAGTGGAGAGGAGGAAACAAGAAATATTTTTGAGCTGCCTAGCATATCACGGTTTTTCCAAACCACATAGTAAAGTTGGCATTAAAACCACATTTTACAAGATGGGAAAACTGAGTCTTAGTGTCGTAGTGAGTTGCTACAGGTAATAGAGCTAGTGAGTGTGCATCATAATCGACTCACAAATACGTGCGTTTTCCAAGCTGACAGGAAACAGAAATAACTGTTAGTATGGTTTTGAAGAGTCAAACCCTCAGTAATCATTGCTTCATGGTGAAGGGTCCCGCTTCATCCAGGCTTTCACCACCTTGAGTCACCGGAGATCAAAAATTTGTCTCACAAGAGATTTTGTCTTTTTTACTTTACATTCTCATATCTTTATGCATTGCTCTGAGTTATCCCTCAGAGAACATTCTGCTCAGATTAACATATAATCAACAAGTATCCCACACATATTTTCAGTGGCCAGCTACTTATTTTTAATAGGGAAGAGCAGTATAATACATTGATTTGTACTTTTTACATAATTGATGGATATGCAAACTAATATTCTGAATTAATAAAATGCAAGTGGCTATTGAAACTCAAAATTACAGATAATCAATAAATAGTTTTATGCTTATACATATATTCAACCACATATATATGGGTAGTTTCTGGACATAAAATGGTTTAGAAAAGTTTTGGTTAGGTCAATAGCTGGTCTTATGGAGATAAAAACATATGTAGGGTGTGACTTTCTGAAATCACTGGCTTTTAAAAAGTAACCATAATTCTCAATTGTCAAAGGTGCAGCTGTCGGAAACTCTGTCTGGCAGGTACATTTGATGGGCTACTTGGGCCATTTATTGTCCTTTGGACTGTGTCCAGTCACATGGACCTGGATTTGAATCTCTGGTCAGCCAATCAAATCACTTAACCACACTGAAGTTCAGTTTCTCTTCTATTCAATAAAAATAGGGATTTTTATAATACCTACTTCACTGGCATATTAGGGAGGAAAAAAAACCTAGAATGTCTATGAAACTCTCTATCAACAGTGATGTTTTGTATCTTAATTCACATTCTTTCCCCACCAGTAGTGGTAAGTTTCTGGCTCTTACCGACCTCCTCTCAGAAGACCATGTAGAAGATTTTGCCTCTACTTCCTTTGATGACATTTCTCGATGTCACTGGTTGGGTGAAGTGACCTAAGGTGGCTTCATTTTTCAGCCTTTTTCATTATAGTTGATCAAAATTCTCCAATAAGCTTTTAGAATATTCCCAGAGTGGCAATTTAAATACGAATCCTCAAGTAGAATTAGATTCCTCACAAGTTACGTTAGGGAAATTGCTTTACAAAAAAGGGGACCATGTATCTGATTTCCCCGTGACAATCCCGGTTTACACCTGTATAATTATTAATAGTGTTTTTTTCGCTTTCAAACGTATGTAATTTGGATAAGGTATAGGAACCACCTTATTGCAAAAGTGATTTCTCTAGACCTAGAATTCAGCTAGTATTGGGAGTTCAGGGAAAAGCAAGGTAACTCTCTAAGAGATAAAAAGATAAATTAGTTCGTTTTTCTACAGAGGGGGATTGGCAGAAAGGCCTAATTTTGCCTTTAGGTTGTAGTTGGGCAAAAGAGAGAGTGCAGTGAAGGGTGCAAGAGCCTAGGGGCAGAAAGAAGCACCCGTGAGTCTGCAGATACCCATGCCCTGTAGCTTTGCTATGGCTACGGCTGTGGGTGTCAGTTCTGAGGAGGATGGATTCAGAGCAAGGGTAAAGATGACATGGATGGGAGAGTCCTTGGCTTCTGGTTACAAACGCACTTTTGGAGAAACACGATTTTTAATGTTTTGCGTGTATCTGTGTAATTACTAAACAAGGTCATTTTTGTTAGCTTTTGGTCATGGTGACAGATATTTTCCCTCCAAAAAACGTTTTGCAATACTGAAATCTAATCATGCACATTTGATAGCATTACTACTTGCAATTCACTCAGTGATTCAGTACATCTATTTATCGACTATTTCAAAGCACTGTCTGAGATGCCTGGGTTGGGTATGAGTTAGAGTTTTGAAAGGCTTCTCCTACAGTCTTCTCTGTCTGAGAAGGAATATCCTGCTACTTGTATCATCCTACCATGAAAGAGGACCCGGAAGAGAAAAGAACACAAAATGGGTGAAAGAAGTTAAATGGAACCTGGGGCGATGTTTGGAAGTAAATAATCTATCTGGAAATACCCTTCAAATGTCAGTGAATAATAAACAGGCAAAGTTTAAGCTGGCTACCTGGCCTCCCAGCTGTAGGTCACATTGCATGTCCTCTGCTGTAGCTTGGTAAGGCTATGTGCCCTAATTAGAGCCAATGGGACATGAGTGGGAGTGATGGGTATAGTTTGGGGGCATCTTCCACATAAAAGAAAAGTCCTTTGCCTTGGAATCTCTTTGTCTTTCCCCTTCCTACACATCAGAGCACAGAAATGATCGTGACCTACCTTCCAATCATGAAGATGAGAACACCCAATAGGATGAACATCTGGAACAAAATTGGGTCCACTCATTAACCCAGATCGTTTGTCCAAGGATGGTTATACATTAAAAAGAAAACTTTTATCTTTTAAAAAAATGACTTTATTTGGGGACCTCTTTATTATAACAGCTGAAATAGACCTTACCTAATATGTACTGTTTCTGGGTACCTACAGTCTTCTGCAAAAACAACCATAAAATCTTCAGGTTGGGACTAAGTTGCTCTTTAAATTCTCATCCAGTTTGCCTCCTTTCTCTTTCTCTGCTATAACAATTCTCATCAATAGTGGTGCCAAAGTTGAATTCTTTTTCAAGTGCGTGCAAAAGGTGAAACTAGGAAAAGCATTAGAATTGCCCCCTGTGAATTCCACTCACATTTCTAAGCCAATACATTTAAAAGATTAAATGAAAATATCTCATCTACTGTTATCACACTCTGCTGTCTTCACCAATGTGAACTGAGAATAAGAGATGGCAGCTTTTCAATGTATTGGCTAGATTCCTCTGGCTTTAACTGCTCCTGTCATTTCTATTTCCTACCGCTCTTCTGTGATAAAGCGACAAATAATATTCCAAAACCCCACTAACATTCAATATAGGAGATTCTGTCATCTACAATTAGCATATTTTTCTGGTAGACCAAGTGTTTAGAATACAATGATGTATGAGTCCAGTAAAAATATAGACAGTTGCCTGGATATAAGAAGGATGTGTGGGAAGTTGACTTTGTGTACTAATAAATGCCAAAAGGTACACTCAGTTAAGGAAATTATGTATGGAGGATTCCGGTTATAAATTTCTCTTGCATTTTCTGAGTTGAACTGCTTATGTGTCTGTATAAATTGCTAAGCAGAAAATAGGCTAAGAGCATTAAAACTTCAGTTAACTCTATTTCCTCGGGTATATATAATTTAAAACTTATTTAGGACAATAGCCCATTTGTTTAATAAATCACAGTGTTCATTGCAATATCTTTCAAGCTGAAAGCACTAAATCATTTTATATTACTGAGCCCTGGGAGAATGCGGTATTATAGCTTGGCTGGCAGAACATACATCAGTGTGATATGAATCTAAACATGAAAAAGAAAAGCCGTGCTGAACGGACTCCGAACTGGAAGGGGTGTTATCTGCAGGCTGCAGTGTTTGTTCAAATCACATATTACTTGGGGTGAGGTCGTATTGCTCTTTTTGCAGGCTTTTTATGATTTTGGTGATAGTTATGACCATTTCTTTAATGTGCAAGATTGAGGAAGTTGTTAGGTGAGGAATGTCTGGAGGGTAATTATTTGACATCGTGAGTAGCTCACTTTTCTGTAAGGAATGGGTTAAAATGGAATGCGGGTGAAATGCTCTCACTTCTTAAGTAGAGTTTATCTATAGCTCCAAACCTGTTTCGTGGAACTCCATTGAACACCTTTGGTGATCGGTACTAAGAGCAAAGGCATAACTATGGGTAGCAAAGGCATATTGTTCTGCAAGACAGGAGTCTTGATGGGATGCTGCTAAGACTAGGATCATCTCACATCCCAAGATCCAGGAAGAAGCTACATCATCTAATTTGCATGAGGTCCAGGAAGGAGCCCTCTGGGAGAGAATAAAAATCCTGCATACAGTTGGCATTCAGGCTGTCCCATCATGACTGGCATTGACTGGTTGAAAGAAAGGAAAGGGGAAGGTCCTGGAAAGGGTGCAAAGGAAGTCATTACTAGAAGGAAAATGGTATTCCAAAGTGGGGAAAAATGTGGTAAACATTTTGCAATGTATACATGTATCAAATCATCACATTGTAGACTTCAAACGCACACTTCTATACATAAATTATATCTCAATAAAGTAGGGCAAAAAAATCTAAGGAAGAAAGGCACTTGTCATGCTGAGGACGAGAGGACTATAATGAGGCCTGTCTTTGTCCAATTGCTGAAGAATGCATTGTTACCTGGAAGGAAAAACCAGAAGAGCTGTATCACTAGGAACATGAGCAAGATGGCTGCTAGACTCACCTCTCCTGCCAAGGGTAGGGCTGAGAAGAGATGCAGATGTGTGGTCACTGGACCTCTGCCTCTGGCGGAGATGGAGGCATCTGGTCAGTTCTCATAAAGGCTTATGAAAAGGACAAAGTTAATGAAAAAACTAACCTCCCTGTTAAGGGTACACTTTAAACTGCATTCCCTGTGCCTGCTGCTTCTATGATAGTTTTATTCGGAATTTTTTTCTTTGTGCAGAGGATGTTTTGAAGGGTTAGAAATTCTCCTTGGTGACCTCAGATCCCACAAATTCTGAAATCAATCATGCTGCCTGCCATGTTCATGTCAAGTGGTTACTAGTCACCACTTTTCCACATACCTTTATCCTATTTCTAAATTGCACACACACGCTTGCCTCACAAATCCCGCTACAATGTGTAAATTGTGCGCTGCTCTTCGAAGATTGCGTTCTCCCCGGTCGCTTCTTTGAACCCAGGTCCTCCTTCATGGCACTGTGTTATTTTTGTAATTTGCTGGCTGATGTCACCTCTGTAGACACACAGTGCCAACAGGAAGCCCAGACAGAGCACTTCCTCTTGCGTTGAGAGTGAGGGGGATTCTTCCTCTCTCATGTCACACCCTTCTTGGCAGGCTCTCCATCCCCTAAGGAACAGATGTGGGAGCATATGTACAAAGCAGGCCTGTGAAGAGCAGACACCCATGAGGCCTGCGATGTGTCCATCCTCCTCCACAGGCAGGCAGCTGAAGCTAGCGAAGCCCCCTCGTGCATCAGCTGGGCAGACGCTGGGACCACACGGGAGGAACAAATCAGGATGCAATCCCCCTGTGGGCCCGGTTCCCGTTCAGTGGGTGGGACATCCACAGTCTGGGCTGGTGAGCAATGTGTGGCGTGGGCTCCTCTCTCCAGCCCTCCTTTCTTCTGTGTTGTGCTTTGTCAAGCACGACTGTGTGCACAAAACTAGGGAAAAGCAACAGAGCCTCTGAACTGGCACTTGGCTGCAAAACCCAGCCAAAGTTGTTTTTTTTTAA
The DNA here is from genome assembly GCF_949774975.1 of Lagenorhynchus albirostris. Taxonomy (NCBI): domain Eukaryota; kingdom Metazoa; phylum Chordata; class Mammalia; order Artiodactyla; family Delphinidae; genus Lagenorhynchus; species Lagenorhynchus albirostris. The sequence continues at coordinate 32,523,329 of NC_083110.1, forward strand.
TTTTTGAGTTTTATTTTATTTTTATACAGCAGGTTCTTATTAATCATCCATTTTATACACATCAGTGTATACGTGTCAGTCCCAATCGCGCAATTCATCACACCCCCACCCTCACCCACTGCTGATCCCCCCCCTTGGTGTCCATACGTTTGTTCTCTACATCTCTGTCTCTATTTCTGCCCTGCAAACCAGTTCATCCGTACCATTTTTCTAGGTTCCACATATATGCGTTAATATGCCATATTTGTTTTTCTCTTTCTGACTTACTTCACTCTGTATGACAGTCTCTAGATTCATCCACGTCTCTGCAAATGACCCAGTTTTGTTCCTTTTTATGGCTGAGTAATATTCCATTGTATATATATATATACCACATCTTCCTTATCCACTTGTCTGTCGATGGGCATTTAGGTTGCTTCCATGACCTGGCTATTGGAAATAGTGCTTCAATGAATATTGGGGTGCATGTGTCTTTTTGAATTATGGTTTTCTCTGGGTATATGCCCAGTAGTGGGATTGCTGGGTCATATGGTCATTCTATTTTTGGTTTTTAAGGAACCTCCATACTGTTCTCCATAGTGGCTATATCAATTTACATTCCCACCAACAGTGAAAGAGGGTTCCTTTTTCTCCCACCCTCTCCAGTATTTGTTGTTTATAGATGTTCTGATGATGCCCATTCTAACTGGTGTGAGGTGATACCTCATTGTAGTTTTGATTTGCTTTTCTCTAATAATTAGTGATGTTGAGCAGCTTTTCATGTGCCTCTTGACCATCTGTATATCTTCTTTGGAGAAATGTCTGTTTAGGTCTTATGCCCATTTTTTGGATTGGGTTGTTTGGATTTTTTAAATATTGAGCTGCATGAGCTGCTCATGTATTTTGGAGATTAATCATTTGTCTGTTGATTCGTTTGCAAATATTTTCTCCCATTCTGAGAGTTGTCTTTTCATCTTGTTTATGGTTTCCTTTGCTGTGCAAACGCTTTGAAGTTTCATTAGGTCCCATGTGTTTATTTTTGTTTTTATTTCACTCAAGGAGGTGGATCAAAAAAGATCTTGCTGTGATTTATGTCAAAGAGTGTTCTTCCTATGTTTTCCTCTAAGAGTTTTTTAGTGTCTGGTCTTACATTTAGGTCTCTAATACATTTTGAGTTTATTTTTGTGTATGGTGTTAGGGAGTGTTCTAATTTCATTCTTTTACATGTAGCTGTCCAGTTTTCCCAGCACCACTCATTGAAGAGACTGTCTTTTCTCCATTGTATATCCTTGCCTCTTTTGTCATAGATTAGTTGACCATAGGTGCATGCGTTTATCTCTGGGCTTTCTATCTTGTTCCATTGATCTATATTTCTGATTTTGTGCCAGTACCATATTGTCTTGATGACTGTAGCTTTGTAGTATAGTCTGAAATCAGGGAGTCTGATTCTTCCAGCTCTGCTTTTTTCCCTCAAGACTGCTTTGGCTATTCAGGGTCTTTTGTGTCTCCATTACAGATTTTAAGATTTTTTTGTTCTAGTTCTGTAAAAAATGCCATTGGTAGTTTGAAAGGGATTGTGTTGAATCTGTAGATTGCTTTGGATAGTATAGTCATTTTCACAATATTGATTCTTCCAATCCAAGAACATGGTATATCTCTCCATCTGTTGGTCTCATCTTTAATTTCTTTCATCAGTGTTTTATAGTTTTGTGCATACAGGTCTTTTGTCTCCCTAGGTAGGTTTATCCCTAGGTATTTTATTGTTTTTGTTGCAGTGGTAAATGGGAGTGTTTCCTTAATTTCTCTTTCAGATTTTTCATCATTAGTATGTAGGAATGCAAGAGATTTGTGTGCATTAATTTTGTATCCTGCAACTTTACCAAATTCATTGATTAGCTCTAGTAGTTTTCTGGTGGCATCTTTAGGATTCTCTATGCATAGTATCATGTCATCTGCAAATGGTGACAATTTTACTTCTTCTTTCCCAATTTGTATTCCTTTTATTTCTTTTTCTTCTCTGCTTGCCGTGGCTAGGACTTCCCGAACTATATTGAATAATAGTGGTGAGAGTGGACATCCTTGTCTTGTTCCTGATCTTAGAGGAAATGCTTTCAGTTTTTCACCATTGATAATGATGTTTGCTGTGGGTTTGTCATATATGGCCTTTATTATGTTGAGGTAGGTTCCCTCTATGCCCACTTTCTGGAGCATTTTTATCACAAACGGGTGTTGAATTTTGTCAAAAGATTTTTCTTCATCTATTGAGATAATCATATGGTTTTTCTCCTTCAATTTGTTAATATGGTGTATCACATTGTTTGATTGCATATATTGAAGAACCCTTGCATCCCTGGGATAAATCCCACTTGATCATGGTGTATGATCCTTTTAATGTGTTGTTGGATCCTGTTTGCTAGTATTTTGTTGAGGATTTTTGCATCTGTATTCATGAGTGATATTGGTCTGTAATTTTCTTTTTCTGTAGTATCTTTGTCTGGTTTTGGTATCAGCGTGATGGTGGCCTCATAGAATGAGTTTGGGAGTGTTCCTTCCTCTTCACTTTTTTGGAAGAGTTTGAGAAAGATGAGTGTTAACTCTTCTCTAAATGTTAGATGGAATTAACCTGTGAAGCCATCTGGTCCCAGACTTTTGCTGGTTGGAAGATTTTTAATCACAGTTTCAAATTCATTACTTGTGATTGGTCTGTTCATATTTTGTATTTCTTCCTGTTCAGTCTTGGAAGGTTATACCTTTCTAAGAATTTGTCCGTTTCTTCCAGGTTGTCCATTTTATTGGCATAGAGTTGCTTGTCATAGTCTCTTAGGATGCTTTGTATTTCTGCGGTGTGTGTTGTAACTTCTCCTTTTTCATTTCTAATTTTTATTGATTTGAGTCCTCTCTCTCTGATTCTTGATGAGTCTGGCTAATGGTTTATCAATTTTGTTTATCTTCTCAAAGAACCAGGCTTTAGTTTTATTGATCTTTGCTATTGTTTTCTTTGTTTCTATTTCATTTATTTCTGCTCTGATCTTTATGATCTCTTTCCTTCTGCTAACTTCGTGTTTTGTTTGTTCTTCTTTCTCTAGTTCATTTAGGTGTAAGGTTAGATTGTTTATTTGATATTTTTCTTGTTTCCTGAGGTAGGCTTGTATAGCTATAAACTTCCCTCTTAGAACTGCTTTTGCTGCATCCCCTAGGTTTTGGATCGTCGTGTTTTCATTATAATTTGTCTCTAGGTGTGTTTTGATTTCCTCTTTGATTTCTTTAGTGTTTTCTTGGTTATTTAATAACATATTTTTTATTCTCCATGTGTTTGTGTTTTTTATGTTTTTTTCCTTGTAATTGATTTCTAATCTCATAGTATTGTGGACAGAAAGGATGCTTGATATGATTTCAGTTTTCTTAAATTTACTGAGGCTTGATTTGTGACCCAAGATGTGATCTCTCCTGGAGAATGTTCCATGCACACTTGAGAAGAAAGTGTAATCTGCTGTGTTTGGATGGAATGTCCTATCAATATCAGTTAAATCTATTTGGTCTGTTGTGTCATTTAAAGCTTGTGTTTCCTTATTAATTTTCTGTTTGGATGGTCTGTCCATTGGTGTAACTGAGGTGTTAAAGTCCACCACTCTTATTCTGTTACTGTCAATTTCCTCTTTTATAGCTGTTAGCAGTTGCCTTATGTATTGAGGTGCTACTATGTTGGGCGCATATATATTTATAATTGTTATATCTTCTTCTTGGATTGATCCCTTGATCATTATTGTAGTGTCCTTCCTTGTCTCTTGTAACATTCTTTATTTTAGAGTCTCTTTTATCTGATACGAGTATTGCTACTCCAGCTTTCTTTTGATTTCCATTTGCATGGAATATCTTTTTCCATCCCCTCACTTTCAGTCTGAATGTGTCCCTCAGTCTGAAATGGGTCTCTTGTAGACAGCATATATATGGGTCTTGTTTTTGTTTCCATTCAGCAAGCCTGTGTCTTTTGGGTGGAGCATTTCATCCCTTCACGTTGAAGATAATTATCGATATGTATGTTCCTTTTACCATTTTCTTAATTGTTTTGGTTTGTTTTTGTAGGTCCTTTTTTTCTCTTGTGTTTCCCACTTAGAGAAGTTTCTTTCGCATTTTTTGTAGAGCTGCTTTGGTGGTGCTGAATCCTCTTAGCTTTTGCTTGTCTGTAAAGCTTTTGATTTCTCCATCGAATCTGAATGACAACCTTGCCAGGTAGAGTAATCTTGGTTGTTGCTTCCTCCCTTTCATCACTTTAAGTATATCATGCCACTCCTTTCCGGCTTGTAGAGTTTCTGCTGAGAAATCAACTGTTAACCTTATGGGTGTTCCCTTGTATGTTATTTGTTGTTTTCCCCTGCTGCTTTCAATAATTTTTCTTTAATTTTTGCCAGTTTGATTACTGTGTGTCTCGGCGTGTTTCTCCTTGGGTTTATCCTGTATGGGACTCTCTGCACTTCCTGTACTTAGGTGGCTATTTCCTTTCCCATGTTAGGGAAGTTTTCAACTATAATCTCTTCATATATTTTCTTGGGTCCTTTATCTCTCTCTTCTCCTTCTGGGACCCTTATAATGTGAATGTTATTGGGTTTAATGTTGTGCCAGAGGTCTCTTAGGCTGTCTTCATTTCTTTTCATTCTTTTTTCTTTATTCTGTTCTGCAGCAGTGAATTCCACCATTCTGTCTTCCAGGTCACTTATCCATTCTTCTGCCTCAGTTATTCTGCTATTGATTCCTTCTAGTGTAGTTTTCATTTCAGTTATTGTGTTATTTTCTCTGTTTGTTCTTTAATTCTTCCAGGTCTTTGTTAAACATTTCTTGCATCTTTTTGATCTTTGCCTCCATTCTTTTTCCGAGGTCCTGGATCATCTTCACTATCATTATTCTGAATTCTTTTTCTGGAATGTTGCCTGTCTCCACTTCATTTAATTGTTTTTCTGGGGTTTTATCTTGTTCCTTCATCTGGTACATAGCCCTCTGCCATTTCATCTTGTCTATCTTTCTGTGAATGTGGTTTTTTCCCACAGGCTGCAGGATGGTAGTTCTTCTTGCGTCTCCAAAGTTTTCTTTTTATTTAATTATAGTACCACCAGGATTTTATTATAACCATTAGGAAAATATAGAGACTATTTTTAGAGTTCAAGGACTCAAATCATTTTTTGCAAACTGACATGAGTCATTGTGATTAGTCATAATTGATGGACTATTTTTTTTTTTTACTGCCACATTAACCTGCCTAGTGGTAGGTGATGATCTGAGGTCTCCTCTTCCAAAACCTACCTGCTGCCAGGTGGTATGTTATAATAGAAATAAGTCTTAGCATGAGCTCCCCTATGCTGCAGTAGAGTGAGTTATTTGTCCAAATTCTTCAGGTACAGCCTTGCCATGGCTTCATTGTGGGTGGAGTACTTCACCACCTTTTGATTTGGGGGTCATATGTATGCCTTGTTTGTTCAGTGGGATGTCTGTAGGTAATTGGAGGAGAGGCTTGAAATGGATTTGTGAGGTTGAGGTTGCTTTTTTGGCATCTGCTATCAATATAAGGAGAATATATTCCATGTAGTTACTGCCCTTTCAGCAATATGAGACCGCAGAATGAGTCCCATGAAGCACAGGATCACCTGACCCCCAAGTGCCCAATAGCTCCAGTGGATCATTGTTATAAATAATTTATAGACAATATAATATCTGTCTGTCTACCTATCCATCCTTTTCATCTGTCCATCCATCCAAGCAGTCCTTGCTTTCATGGCAGTGTTGGGCTATAAAACAACTATGCAAGCTGAAACTGCTCAAACTGACTTTAATAATGAATGGACTAAATTCTTATTGCCCTGTGTCCTTTAAAATTTTTTGTTAAAATAAAAACACTAATTAAAAACACTCTTTATGTTAGGTATAAATTTATAGGGAAATGTAAAAATAGTAAGGCTGATATTTATTTAATATATTTTAATTTAAAACATTAAAAATTTAAATGTATTTTTTGTTAAAATCTTATCAGAGGTAGTTGGACAGGGCTTGCCTTCTTCTAGTTATTTAATTTACAATATGGAATGAATGACTTTTCTATACCTTGGCAAATTGACATACTCCTTTCTAAGTTTGGATAAGCTTCTGACATTTTATCCTTTGAGTTTTCAATGGTGGGAAATGTCCCCAAGAGTTCTGTTAATGTAAATTTTTTTTTTTGATAGACTCACTTCCTCTGGAACATTTTCATCCTTTTTATCACAATTACTTTCCATATTTATGTCAGTTTTGTCTTCACTAAGTTCCTCCAGCTGTGTAACAAGTTCTCTCAACTGGCAGAAGTGTCAGTATTCCCATGGTCAGCTATTGCTCCTATCACTTTGTTTATATTCCGTTTGAATGTCACTTCCAGCTGTATTACTTTTTTTTCTTCATTGTACTTTCATCTTTGTTAACCAATTCACTTTTTTGACTTTCAATTTTTTAAAAATGCCCCTTGGGTTTATCACTAGAAGAAAAGGAGGCAACATGGCTACACACTTCGCTATGAACTGACGTATGTGCAGTGACCAATCATTGACAGGCTTTGAAAGGAGTGACATGATTCATCAGTGATCATGATCTATATGTTATGCACATGGTGATTTGTGGACTGAAGAGTTTTGCAGGGAAATTTGTAGTTTATGCAGATACTCATAGTTAAAACTGAAATGTGAGCTGTATTGTTAGGATACTGGTGTTATTTAGTTAAGCCATGGTAACTGAAATCCATGCCTATTGGAATCGTGCAAAGTGAGGAGTGACTGTGTGTGTGTGCACTTAAACCGTGAATATGTAAGGCTTCTTTGTTCCTATAAGTGTAACAGGGATATTGCCTAGGTCTTATACTTTATAGATGCTGGATATAGTCACTTGAATTTGCTATTAACCTCTCAAAGTCTGTAGCCCTTGCTTGCCAAATTCCAGACCCTCAAACTTGTCCCATTCTTGTCTCTCTGTGTGTCCCTGAAGACGGAAGAGCATGGCCCCTCATATCATGTTTGTGCCTTTTGTTGTGTCTGTCATCCCTGTAACCAAGTTGCTTCACTCAGTGTCCCTCTTGGTTGTGGTCAGGTGGTTGCTTGCTCATCCTGGAAGGTGAGGACCTGCTTTTGCCTCCTTACTTCCCTCAGGTGTCTCTTCTCTCCCAATTTCTAGTCAATTTCTAGACTCTTGTAGCTACTACCTTCATTGCCTGAATGTTTTAAGCTGTTTAATCTGGTTGAACACATCTCACGCCAGGATAAAAATGCTCATTGGGAAGAGAAAGGTGCTCCCAAATTATGTGGCTTATAGTATATTGATTCTTGAAGTTGAATTGGCAGTTAGAGTACAAAAAGTATTCATTAACAAACAAAATCCTCTTGTAATGAAGGGAAATATCATTTGAATTTCATAATGAGTGCATGGTCCCAAGGTCTTTCTTTGTCTACGCAAGAAATAGAATTAAAGACAGTGATCCAATTAGGAAGAAACAACCTGAATATGTCCTGACAATATTCAGTCATGGCAGTTTCTGCTCATCCTATTTAGTTCAAGTCTTTTGAACATTTGTTATTCAGAGAAAAAGCAAAAGCCACTGGCTAGCTCCTAAATGCCATGGTTTTTATCACATCTGTCAAAAATGAATTTGCTACCTTATTTTTACAAGTACACTTTGTAATGCAAAAGGGAGAAATACCATTCTCTTTCAAGAAATATGTGGTACGGAAGCTAAACCAATATTTTTCTTTTTAAGACCGATAACACCCCTCTTCACAAAGATAGAGTAGCTGCTGTCACCTCCACACTACCTTTCAGACAGTTAATGAGAACCATCTTATCCCAGAGAGTAAAAGTCAAATACATCAGCTGCCTTCTGATAGAGGGGCAAAGAAAGGCCGAGGAAGACCTCCTGCCGCCAGCTTTTGAAGACCCTGCTATTATCCTTACCCACAAAGGGCAGTCTGTCTTTCAGTACGTATAGTGTATGTGAGGAGAGGAATCCAGTTCTGACTTGTCACTCACTGACAAGAGTCCTTCCTGAAATTCCCCTCTGGGCAATGGTGGATAATCTCTGAAACAGGTAGGGTGCCCTGCAGAAATCCAGGGTGTGGGCAAGACTTGCAGGGCTGGCTGGGGTGGCCCTGGGGCCTCAGGACCAACAGAACTAAGGGAGGTAGGAAAGCCAAGATCAAAGCCAGCAGAAGCATCCCTGTGAAAGTGCTGAGCAAGGGGAGAGAAACAAAATACAAGCCAATAGGCCCACTGGAGACACCAGGAGAAAGGGGAGTGGTTTGGGAATTAGGGGAGATGTTTAAAATCTAGAGAAAGTCCCTGAAAAGGTAGGACCTATTTTCAGTACCTTTTATTGGGTCAGTGTGGCCTTCCTCAAGTTCTGAAAGGAGTTGAGAAGGTGACTAACCTAATTTGAAAAAGTGAGCCCAAATCAGCGACTTTGGCTCCAGTTGGGATCTACCAAATTTTGCCATCATTGTGATTTTAGTAGGAGGATAACAAGCACTTTTTAAAAGATAATTGAACTTAGGCATTGTAGGTAATGAAACTCACATTTTAAAATCGACTTTAGATTATAGGAAGGGGAAAAAGTCATCTTCTAAAAGGCCCAAGAAATATGCATTTTTACTGCAAAGCAAGGGAGGAGAGAGCTTGAACAAATAAAATAGAGAAGCAAAGGAGTCCAAGAGAGACACCATTAAGTCGTGCTGCTGATCACTTTGGTCTCTAGGACCTGTCAGAGCACCTTGGAAATGAGGCAGAAGCAATCTGAATGGACTTGAGCTGATTTCTCACTTGACAGTGGTGCCTCTCCCACTGCAAATTTCTCATCTGCCCCTTAGATTCAGAAGGAAACAGGATGAATCAGTTCAACACAGGATTGCTAAGGGATGTAATGCAAGACTGCCATTGGAATATGCTTTAACAACCTACCTCAGTTTCTGAGATTATGACTAGTGGTAGTTAATTTTGACATTGATGCCTGTTTGGGCACCCTATTTATTCTCAGCACAGTTTATTCATCTCACTATCCGGGATTCATGGCTTCTTTTTTAGTTTAATTAGAATCAGTCTTTACCAAGTCCATTTAATTGAAAAATGCATTCAGCTCATAGGTAAACGATAAAAATAAAGGGCCAAAACAACCATGGCTATGTTGAACAGCAGGGTAATCCTTTTTTTTTTTTTCCTGGACGTACCAAATAGAGTAGATATACCAATTCAAATCCAGGGCCTTTGTAAATAAATACAAGTACAATACAAAATGCTTTTATTAAAACATTAAAGGAAAATTTAGCTATTGTGAAGTTCAGTAAAGAAACTTTTGATTTCCCATGCCTGAGTATTAATGACCAAGGAACTGAAGCTAGGGATTTATATGAGCTAAAGAAACATCGATGAAAGTCATTATATTTTGCTATGTGCACATAGACATTTGTTAATTGTTTCCTCCATTTAATTTAGCTTTTGGAAATCTATAGGACTGTCTGCAGAAATAGGATTATGTAGGCACCTAAAACACCCTCGATGTGTTTCTGTGCCACTCATCAAATGCCTGCTCCCTGAAAGCCACTGACAATGTGCAAAGAGGCTTCAAATTGATGTCTGCCCCTAAGCAGGAGGGTTGGGAAAAGGTAATGAACATCACGCACCATATTGACAATTTACAGGTATTAAATGATTTACTCCTCAGAAAAGGAAATCATAGAAAACATATATAATTATCCCAGTTTTAGAGATGCATCTCAGAAAGTTTAAGTGATAAAACTATCTAGTAATAATACACAGCATTGTCAGTAATATTAATAAGAAAAAGTAAAATTACAATTCATCAGGCCCAAATCACACGTCAGGTACTAAGATGAGCATTTTACGTATATAATCGATCCTCTCAGCCTCCCTGGGAGTTAGCTACTAGTATGTGAATTTTGTAGATGAGGAAATGGAAGGTTCCTGAGAAAAGTACTTCTCACAATTTAATCTGCATACAAATCAAAGATGGATTTTGATAAAACACAGCTTCTGATTCACTGGGTCAGGATGGGACCTGAGGTTCTGCATATCTAACAAATTCCAGGTGAACTGATGCTGCTGGTCTATGTACTATACTCAGAGCAGCAAGACCTGAGACGTTAAATAACTTGGTCCAGTATATGAGGTTGATTCTCAGTGGAGAAAAGATCAAACTGAGGTTTGTCTGGCTCAAAATTCCAAGTCCATATCTCACCTGTGCTATCTCTCCTGAAGATCTAGCAGTTCTGACCTAGTGGGGGAAAAGATGTGCATGAGGATAAGTCTGAAACCGGGTACTGATTACTGTACCCTCTCAGACAGGGTCATAGAGGAACTCCATTATTCTCACCACCAAGTGTTTCCTGGAGAAAGAAGGATATCAATGAGTTATCTCAACAGGATAAATCAGGGTGATTCCTGGAAAGAGTTGACATATAAGCTAAACCTAGAAGACAAATGATATATATATATGATTTACAATATGAGATTATGTATAACATTCATCTGTCTATATCCATATATATCTATACTTACATAGATACATAGATATATATTTACTTCAACGCAGAGGGAATAGGGGGCAGAGATTCCACACGGTACAAGGCAGGATTGGGACAACTCAATATTTTGACCTCTGCCTCTATAGATCACAGAGTATTTTTGCTCCCCTCTCTTACCTGAGGGTTACCTGGATGTAAGACACTGGGAGTGGCTTTCAAGGTGTTTCTTTTCGTATTTGTTAGGGGTCTAATACTAGGGGCCTCAAAGCTCTTGATCTTAGGACATTAGGAGCCATAAATCTAGTCAATTTACAAATAGAATTTATTTGAATTGTTTGTTGTTATTTTCAGTTTTATTTGGATTAAGTTACCTTTTATATTTACCTCTAGATAATTCAACCCGATTTTCTCAAGGTTTATTAAGCTTTTCTTTTGCGTCAGGTTTGGAAAAGCAGATATTAGATGCCACTTAAAATTATGGAAAACAAAATATGGATGAGAGAGCCTGAAAGTTCATGAGATGAGGTTCTGTTTACTTATAGGCTTTATTCAGTTATTTAAAACAATGTTCATATGCAAGAGATTAAAAAATTATCTTATATAGTTGATATTGAGAAATATCAGAAATTGACAATAAATTAGATTTCTGTGATAAAAACCCCATGATTAAGTCATGATGAGACATAGCCATGTTGATACTTTTTGAGAGTATTTGAAATCTTCTGAGTATAGATACTTTAATTATAAATCTGCCTTTAAGTTATTATTAGGCATTAATTAGTATGTTGCATATCTATTTTTAAAAAAGCAATTGTGAGGATGTACATTAAGAATAAACAGTCAGAGAAATGAAGTGTGCTGGTGGTTATTATTCCCCCAAATAATTAACCACTATTTTTAGCCATGAAATTCAAGACCAAGAAGAAAATAAACTTGTGTATAGAGTTGTGCTTCTTTAGTTATTGTAAGAAGTTATTGCTTCTTTAGTTATTGTAAGAAGTGTATTGTAAGAAAATAAACTTGTGTATAGAGTTGTGCTTCTTTAGTTATTGTAAGAATAAACTTGTGTATAGAGTTGTGCTTCTTTAGTTATTGTAAGAAGGTCTATTTTGTGGGGAGGACGGTCACTTCTCCTTTTATAACTGAACAGATGGTTTTTGTTCCTTTCCCTATTTTGTTTATTTTCTGTTGTTTCTCGGGAAGGCCCCCCAGGCAAAGCTGTCCCAACTCAGTGCTCATGAACAGGCCAGATCTTATGATCTTGGCACTTTAAGTGATATTTTCTAAGTGAGAAATTCTTTTACTCATTTATTTCTCTCCTTATCCTTCCGGGCACTGCCAGTGCATTGTGGAGTGTAAAACTTCTTTCAGCGTCATTAACCTGAAGTTTATTGTAATACATATCCTCCTCTACCTACAATGTAAAAGAAATCAGTAACACTTTCCGTCATTATTCGACATTCAGTATAAGGTGCAAAAATGGTTGTATCTCTGTGTGTGCGTGTGCATGCACCAGTAATGACATACTGAATAAATCATTACACAGAAAATTGATCACTGTGTTTGCTCGTGTTGGTCCCAGGCTATTTTCTCTGAGATTCTGTCTCTCCTTTTTGCTTTTGATTTTGACAAAGATGACAGTTGAATTGTATCTTAATCATTTAGTTTTTCACTGTTTTTAAAAAGATAGCTGGCGCCAAGTACATGTTGTCCATACCTGTTGTTGTTATTTAAAGGGATCTATGTGATCTTTAACAGAAAGAATCTTCCCAGCTTGAGGCCAAGAAATGGTAATGCAACCACAGGAAAGGTCTGACAAACCCTCTCATCTGAAACATATGAAAACACGAGAAGGCATTCATGTTGACTAATTACTTTCAGAACAGTTTCCATGGGACTTCATAAAACCATTGACTTAATGTTGAAATATTGACCCTTTTCTCCCAGTGAAAACTCTATTCATTTGAGCCTCCCATCCATCAAGCCCTATAAATCCTTTCATAGTCTATTTGGAGTCTCCAGATTGTCCTCAGCAGCAAAAAAGAACACACCCCTCCCCCATTCAGAAAAACTGCCCTTTAGCCAACATTTTATGTCATTTAATTGTTTGCAAGATTCATTAATTGGCAACAGCCCTAACAGATACTCATTAGAATTAACAAGATTCCACTATAATTTATAGATTATATCTCACTCTTCCCCCTTAGCTGGAAAAGGGCATGCATATTTCAAAATCACTTTTCAATCTTGAGATTTAAACGTTTTTCCCCAACGACATCTATTTTCATGCACATGATTTAAAACATGAGCTTTTAATATTATATATATATATATATATAAAGATAACTTTAAAGGAAGATAGCAGCTTACATATCATAAGTTTTCATATGACTCTGGCCGTTGCAGATATTTCTAGAACTTAGGACATTTAAGAGTGTGCAGAATTCTTTGCTTATATAAAAATGCATGGCAGAAAGAGTCAGAGACTATTGATCAAAAGACCTGCATTCTAGTGCTCATTTTTATTTCTTGTCAGCACTGTGGCTTTGGACATACTATGCAACTCTCAAGGTCTTAGCTTTCCCATCTGTGAAATGGGAATGATAATCCTGAGCTCAACATATTTTTTAGGATTTAAATTTTAACTAATACTTGAGAAAATTACCTTGTATGCTTTGAATTATATATGGCATTTTGTGACCTCAGGTTTGCTGACCTAAGTTGACTTAAGGGTTTAGATATAGGGAAGAATTACACTAACCCTGAGGCTGAATGAACTCTCCCACTAATGCTTAAAATTGCATTCTGATATTTGAGGGTTTTTTTCTTCCTGAGTATATATCACAGGTAGAGAGAAGGCATTTAAACCTTGGTATAAATGTATAAATGATTGATCTGAGTACAGAAAAGAAGAGTTGGGTCCTTCAAATTCATAAACCCACCTAGGGCTGCATAGCTCACCCTTTCAAGAGGATCTTGGACCTTCCTGGACAACAAGGGCTGGTGGGGTCCTATGCTGCCCAATGGGGAACTCAGAGGCCTGGGCAGGATGGAGTTGTCCAGGGCTTGGTCAGTGCTGGACACCGTCAGGTCCGAACATCACCTAATAACACACTTCTATTGTCTGATTTTACAGCCAGGGCATCTGAGGCACAGCCTTGCTAAAGTCACACAACATAAGTAGAGAAGCTGCAATCTAGATCTACACTCTCTTACTCCAGATCCTACTACTATCTCAATCCCTGTTTTGTGCTATATTTGTTGGTTGGATGGATGGAGGCAGGGAGGGATGGATGGATAGATGGGTGGATGGATATTAAGCAGAAGTAAACGTTCTTACGTAAGAGCTTTTTTAGGCGATGGGGAAATGTTTCAGAGATGACTCTCTGTATATTTTACTAGGGAATTAGTAATTTTGAAGGTTAGGATGCCATTTGCCATAGTGAAATCTAATAAAGTTAATTTTATAGGGTCTGAGCTAATGTATAGGAAGCATAATTATAGGGGGAGAGGGGACCGATTTTTGCATTCAATATCATTAGCAAGTCTGCGAGCTCCTTGAGATTCTAATAGGCTCCTCATTTTTCCATCCCCGTCAGCACAGAGCACAGGTTCTGGCGCAGAGAGGGTGCTTCATAAAGACTTGCTATGGATAGTGAATTAAAGTTTTCTCTCATCCATCCAATAAATACTGTTTAAGTGTCTGATGCACTGAGTTAGAAGCTGGATCAAGAGTGGTAAGTGACAGACAGAAACCTCTGTCTTTATGAAACTTAGAACCAAGTGATGAAGTTCTCCAAAGGAAATTATGATGGTATTGTGGTTGAAGACGGAGAGGGTACTAAGCAAATTGGGCAAGTCCTCCGACAAGTGGTCCAAAGAGTCCTCTCTTGGCAAGTCAGTAATATGATACGTGAAGGTGAAACATGAAGGCTGAGAAGAAACTTGAAGGTTGTGTGGACAGCAGTGGGGAAGAGCATCTCAGGCAGAGAAGTCTGTGCAGAGGCCCTGAACTGGGAGCGATTTGGCTTATTTGGGAACCTGAAAGATGGCCATGGAGGCTGGAACACAGTGAAAGAAGGCAGGAGTAGGAAGAGATACTGTTTTAAAGGCATGAGAAAGGGTTTTTTTTTTGTGGAGACAGCTTTCCTAGCTTTGATCTCAGCCTTATTGTTTTGAAGAATTATTAAAGACGTTTGCAAATAATTGGACCCTGTAAGGTTAATTTACAAAACTAGGTTTGAGAGTGGTGTTCTCCTGATGTGGATAGATATTCTTGAGCTCAGTTTTTCTAATTTTGTCCAACCATTAGCTTTGGAGCATGGTGCATTAAAAATAATTTGTATTGCTCTGTTTCTGATAATACCAAGATCAGTGTTGTCAAAATGCACGAAGATAGGGCAGCAAGGTGACGCTTCAAATAGTATTAGTAATTTTGGCCAACCTATCATTATTCAGGATATTTTAACATTGGGGTTGGATGAATTAGATGCTAAACCTACCTTAATTTTCTATCTAGCAATTATACTGTTAAATCATATATTCATAGTATTATAAGCCTTGGGTAATAGCAGGTGACGACAAAAACCCTTCTGTTCCTCACTGGGAATATCTGTCTTCTGAAAAATTAATCAGAGTACAACAAACAGAAAGTAACTCAAATAGCAGCCACAATGATAATACCTCATATCTCTACAGCATATTGCTGCTTTCAGAGCACTTTCATGGATGTCATTTTACAAACCAGGGAGGTGAAAAGAGATTGACTCAGGAAAGTTAAAAGACATTGTCAGGGTCTCACTCCAAGTTCATGGCAAAGTAGGTCCTCTGTTAATTGTGTCTTCACCTCGTTCAGTAACTTGTGAATTATGCCCAGGTGCTCAGAGGTAATGCTCATCAAAGTGAGAGCGACAGACTTTTAAAGGTTTCGCACCTCTCTGGATGCCTTGATGCGTTATGTACTTGGAATCCTGTAGTAGCCCTGGGAGACACACAGAGCAGTTATGATTGCCCAATTTAGAGACAAAGAAAACAAGGCTTAGAGAGATACAGTGACTTGCCCAGTGTTATGCACCCAGTTAGAGGGAGGATGGAATACTGTATTCTGACTTGAGGATTTTTTCTTATTAATATTTTGAGTATATAAAAACTGTCACCAACTGTGTGAGCTTAGAAATTTGTTGACTTGGCAATTTGGTCTATTTTACGTTGAAATAGGTACTGTTTTAATCGATCTAAGTACTAAATTGAACTATTTTCTCCTATGACATCTCTCTAGGATGTAATTAATTTTCATGGACCTTTTATTTCCAGAACTCAGATGGGAATCTTATCATTATTTTTGTGGTTAATGTTTACATTCAAGACCTCTCTATATCCTATTCCTTTTCCTTGTTCTGCTTTACCCAACAGCCTTCTTCAAAGACTTCCACTGTTTTTCTTTTCAGAATCACTACAAGAAATAGTTTGGGGAAAACAGCTTAGCTAGTGGCTGGGAACCCTCATTTAGACATAAAAGGGAGATAGAAGAGAGCAGCTAATATTGGAATCTCACAAGTATGAACTATTTCTATATACTTTTAAAAGTCAGCCTTTTTTATCCCTAAATTGTCTTGAACAAGAATTATCTTCTTAGAATATGTGCACCATGGGGGGGATGCAGAAGCAATCTGCCCTAATAGAAGGGCACAGCGGTGATGAAATTTGTTTTTGAAGCAGATGACCATGAGTCTAGAGTCATATTTTTCACTTATTAACTTGTGATTGTGTGAAAGTTAAATAATCTATGTGTAGCAGTTAACTCATCTGTAAAATGAGGAAAATGATTATGTGCCTTGTAAAGCCAGTATGAAGAATACTTGAGGTAACCCATTAACATGCTTAGTTTAGCTCTGTGATTGGCTTAAGTCGGCTCTATAGAGCTTCCTCGACTTACGATGAGGTTACGTCCTGATAAACCCATCTAAGTTGGAAATACTGTAAATCAAAAATGCCTTTGATGTACCTAACCTACCGAACATCATAGCTTAGCCAAGCCTACCTTAACCATGCTCAGAACACTTATATTAGCCTACTATTGGGCAAAAATCATCTAGCACAAAGCCTGTTGGATATCTCAAGTATCTACAGATGTTCCCCAACTTACGATGGTTCGACTTAGGATTTTCTGACTTTAAGAGGGTGTGAAAGCCATGTGCATTCAGTAGAAACTGTACTTTGAATTTTTTGATCTTTTACTGGGCTGGCTACGTGCGGTACCATACTCTCTGGTGGCGCTGCAAGCAGCAGTCACAGCTCCCAGCCAGTCACTCAGTCGCCAGGGTAAACAACCCATACACTTACGACACTCCTGGACCCATAAAACCGTTCTGTTTGTGAAATCTTTGCCCTTCTCAGAGGTATTTTTCTGACAGTGGCGGGACCTTCATACTTTGGTCTAATAATTGATGAAAAATAGTATAAGGTGAATGAGAACCATTGTTCTGGAACAAGATAGTCTTTTTCTAAAAGGCTAATGTTAAAAGCTACATAAGTATTTTCCTTGTTTTCTAAAACTCCTTTGGGTTTGCTTAAGACTGATGTTTTCTCAAGGAGTTCATGGTTATAAGCCAGTCTTCTTCAAAGGCTAATGGATGTGCCCTTGGCAGACACGATCTTTTAACTAGTTCATGAAATGGATCAATTTAGCATAAGAGGTGTCTTTTCACACAAAGACAGATACATTTACAAAATTTACTATTACAAAGTTATTATATATTACAAAGCTTCATTTCTTGATGAAAATTTTAGAAATATGTTGACTACTCTTATGGAAGGAGGTAGACAAAACTGAATTCAGCATTTCATTGATTTACACCCCTCTACATTTGTTCTTTTGTGGTTTTGTTCAGTGGCATTTGCTAAGCGTTTGTTCCAGGAAAGCATTTGGGACAAATATTTATGTAGAATGATAGAAATAATACAAGAGAAAAAATCATGCATGTTAGGAGTGGTACTCTATTTCCAAGGAGGAAGATGCTATTTATAACTAAGAATCTATAGGAAACTTTAAAGACTACAAAATCTGTAAGCTGATGAAACCTCAGTCTTGCAGATATGGTGAAGACACTTTTCCACACGTGGAACTTCAACGTTTGGAAATGGAATAAGTGACTGTGTATGATACCATCTGCCAGGTTTTTACTGAAACTGGTATATAGTGTATCTGGAGGGAAATAATAGGAAATGGGAAAACTAAGGTGGCACCATATGATAGGGGAGCTAGTATATCAAGAAGAGAAATTTGGGCATTTTTATGGGTAATGAGAATTCAGTCTAAAAACTATGGAAGGCTTATTGTCAGAAAAAAAAAATGTTCAGAGTAATAAGACTGTCTACCAATTACTGCAATAATTAGGTCCAAAGTAAAGCATTTCCAAATTAGGTAAGTCCTTTTTATTTGCACTGAATCAGACTTCACTAACTGAATATCAAACACATGGCAGGTTTACAATTTATTTAATAGCACATAAGCATACAGCAGATGAAAGAAACCAATGGTGGTTTAGAAAATGCCTGTATTTATGTTTTGAAATGTATTTGTAAATAATAACTTAGCACTCCATTAAGAATACATAAAAGCATATTTTGACGGAGGGTAAAGGAAAGGAACAAGAGCCTGGATAAACGAAGGGCGGAACTGGATTAAACAACAAGTCAGAGCCTATTAGTATATAGTAGTCCACCTTCTGTTGTGAGGCAAGTGTAATAAAACTGTGCCCTCGGTTTGTACCAGCTGCTGAGTCGCCTGGATGGGTTATCATCAAGGAAAAGATGCCCTTCTTCACTGTATCTTGTTCTAGTTACTATTGCCACATAACAAATTACTCCAAAACTGAGGGTGTGAAACAACCACTGTTGAATTTTGCTCATGGTTGTGTGGTTCAGGAACTCAGGAAGGGCGCGAGTGGGAGTTCTCGCCCGGGATGCCTCACACCCGTAGCGGTTAGGTGTGGTCTAGGCTGCCGTTATCTGGAGGTTTGACTGGGCTGCACATCTGAGCGGCTTGCTCAGATGGCCGGCAGCTGGTGCTGTCAACCAGACACCTGCGTGTGACCGCTTCAGTTTGGTCGTCTTAAAATAACCAGACTTATTTGGCGATTGGCTTTCCCCTGAGCAAGCATCCTAAGAGAATCAGGGGAAGCTGCGTGGCCTTCTCTGACCTTGGAATTCACCCAGTATGGCCGCCTTTATACCCTATTGATGGAAGCAGTTGCAGCCCACCCAGACACAGGAGAGGGAATATAAAGCCCAGTGCCTACTGGGAGTAGTGTTAAAGGATTTGTGGCTATTTAAAAATCTGCCGCAGTTCTCCTCTTGACCAGACAAAACTGATTACATACTGAGTAGATTTAGTTTAAATATTTTGAAGTAAAAAAGCCACAATTGATTTCTTTACAGTAACAGTTCTTTGAAATATAGATTTTTCAATAGTTTGTACCTAGTGGTAAGTAAAATCAGAAATATAGTCATATTTTATTGAGTCTAAGATGCAGTCAGTTTTATGACACAATATTATTTTGTTTATTACCAAGAAAGAAAACAATCACACATAACTTTTTATTTGAGACTAATTCCATGGTGCTGATATATGAAAAAATATTATTAGAATTGATAAAACAATATTTCTAAGTTTCAGAACTATATCTGTGAACTCTTTTTTTTTGAGATATAATTCACCTACCATGAAACTGACCCTTTTAGAGTGTACAATTCAATTGTTTTAGTATATTCACAAGATTGAACAACCATCAAAACTACCCAATTCCAAGACTTTTTTGTCACCCTCACCCCCCAAAAAACATACCCATTAGCAGTCACTTCCCATTTCCTTCTCCTTCCAGCCCCTAGCAACCGACAGTCTACTTTCTGTCTCTGTGGATTTGCCTTTTCTGGGTTTTCCATGTAAATTGACTCATATAATACGTAGCCTTTTCTGTCTGGCTTCTTTCACCTACCATAATGTTTCAAGGTTCATTCATGTTGTAGCATGTGTCTATGTACTCTCATGGTCTTCATTATCAATTCTTCCATTAGGAAACAGTCCTCATTATGTAAGTGTAGCATACAGAAATGAATAAGATGATATGCACATGAGCATATTCAGTAATTGCTCACAAAGCTTAATGTGAGTGGAAAGATAAGAAGGAATTAACCTATGTGGCAAAAATAGAGAGGTGAAATAGTAGATAGTTTGATTCCACATAGTAGGAGAAATTTTATTCTATTAATCAAATGAAGGGAAGAAGAGAAGTGAATGCAGGGTATGCTTCCCTAAAGTGGTATGGGAAGCACCAGCATGATTTCAGGTTTCATGTGGATGACCATTTTAAAATGTCAATAGTTCTATATTAATGTGTCATAGAAAAAAATTAACACATCAAATTTGTTACTTTATTTTTCTGTTCCTTAGGATTAGGCAACTATAATAAGGAGTTACTTTAAATTCAATTTAAGGAAAGATATTGTGTTAATAATAGATAGGGCCAAAATCATAAAGAGAAGAAGGTATTAAATGCAAATATATCAGTAAGGGTCCTTCAGAGGAACAGATCCAATAGCGTATGTGTGTGTGTTTGTGTATAAACAGGTATATTTTTAAGTAATTAGCTCTTGTGATTATAAGTCCAAAATCTATAAAGCAGGCCAGCAGGCTAGAAACTTAGGCAGGATTTCTGCATGACAAACTTGAGGTAGAATTCCTTCGTTTGGGAAACTTCAGTTTTTTACTCTTAGGACCTTCCACTGATTGGGCTGAGGCCCACCCACCTTATCAAGAATAATCTCCTTTATTTAAGTCAACTGATCATAAATGTTGATCACATCTATGAAAGACCTTCACAGCAACATCCAGACTAGCATTTGACCAAATAACTGGGCACTGTAGCCCAGCCAGATTTACATTATAATTAACCATTGTGAGAAACAGTCATAGATCATAGGGAGTTTGGGTTTAATGTTGAATTGCATGTACTGGTAGATCATAAGGTGGGAATATTCAGCAGTTTTAGGAATGAAAGCAATTTATGAGCAATCAATCTGCCTTCACATGCTCACCCATTTTTTTAATTCAGAAAATCATTTAGTCTGGAAATTTTCCTTCATATAGTTGCATGTTCTATTGTTAAGGGAAGAAGTATTTCAAGGCCTTTCCGATTAGGCTCATTTTACATAGCTCTGTTGTGGCATTACATTGTAAGCATCCGCCATAAGGGTTTGCTAGTGATTACACTTAATTTGTATTCAGATGAAAGCAAAGAGAACGAAAAATACACAAGCAGCAGTCTTGCAATTATGTTACATAAAATTATTAGTCAATATAGAAAATTGTTAGTGGGAAACTGCCCATCATGCATAAAAATAATTTTGATTTTGACATACAGAGTTTAATGTAGGAATGATTGTAGGGAGACCACATTATTATTTTTTCCCTTAATTATTAAAGCACATTTGAATTTGTTTTAAAGAAAGTGATTTCTTTATGAATTTGAGTGTTTCCAGTCAAGAGAAAACTTGTTTTGGCTCTGTGACAAAGTCCATTTTGCAACGCTTACTGTGAACTGTAAAATTGTTAGAACAAGAAATAACCATTAATTATGTCCATTTTTTCCTCTCGAACATAACTAAAAAAATAGTGAGGTATTTTCCTGCAAACTGAAGTCTGTGCTGTAGGCATATTCAGGTAATTTGTGGGCTTAGGTCTTCCCTTAAATATGGAAATACTTGTAGCTCTCATTTTTGGTGTACACAATTGTTTATTCTGCTAATTCTCAATATACTGATAAATGTGTTCTATTAAAAGATCACAAACATGTTACCTCCCAGTTTCTGTGTTAGATGGTTTCTTGCGAATTTTAAGCTAGATACAATCAATATTTAATCACGACACAGCTTCCAAGAGTTCAAAGAATACTACATTGACTGTTGAGTGTGATTAATTTGCATAAATCTATTGCAAATCAATGTTCAGCAGTATTTTAGGAACTGTTAACCTAGCTTTCAGGATAAAATTCAAGCTCTTTAGTATGGCATATCTAGTTGACCTACTTTTGGAATGCCCGTTCTAACTCAGAGCCGCCCAGTAGGGAAATTAACTTTGCCCCTTGACCTCTCTTTGTACTCTGTGATTCTGCACCCTCTGGCATAGCACAGACGGTGAAGGACGGATCTCCTCTAACAGTAGCTCTAACTGTGAGGCAAGCAGTTGCAGTCCGTTTGTGTAGGGTGCCAACCTGTGAGGGCTGGCAGACATGTTAATTCATGAATAAGTATGAAAAGGTGGTCCTGAGAGTGGAGAGAGAGGGGAGAGGAGAGGGCCATCTGGGTTCCCAGAGAAAGTGAGTCCAGTTCCTGTTGGGCCTGTTGAGAAGACAGCTGCCCTTTGCTTGACTTGCTTCGATGAGATCCTTCGCTCTCACTGGGAACATATAAAACTCTTCATGCTTTTGTCTTGACCTGTCTTCTTAGCCTCATTTACCAATGTTACTTCTAGCCTGCCTCCACCTACCCTGCTGCCTCAGTGGTTTCTCAGTGAATCTTTTTCTTTCAACCCTACCTGCCACTACATATGGAAGGGTGCCTTCAGTGCAAAGATGATGTAGGAAAGTCAGATCTAAATTCACTTCCAGACCCTGCGTTTTGTAGGCTGTGGGATCTTATGCACATTACTTCAACCTCAGATTTCTCACATCTAAAGTGGAAAAAATAGTACTTAACTTGGAGGGTTCGCAGGACTTTTAAATGAGATATTATCCTGATGGCCCCCATAATCATGCACAACATTTTGATCAGCAGTGGCTTCTAGCCCCATTTTTGTCATTTTGAGGCAGATTCCAATTCCAGTTCAGTCATTCCTGGCTTTAGTCTCCAGAGTAATTCATTCTTTCCTCTTGGTTCCTTAAAAATCCAATTATAAATATTTTATACACTTAGTTACATCATAATTATCTGTTTACAGATTTCTCCAAAATTCAAATACCAACATTTTCTGGTTTTCTGAAGGTGTAGGTAAAGATTTATAAAGTTGCAGTGCACAGGGGTGGAGCTGGTTCAGTCAGAGACACATGCTCTGAGAAAGTGATGCTTGAACTGAGAGCCAAGGATTGAGTAGTGGTAAAGGATGAAGAGAACAGTATCCCAGGCAAAATACATGGAAATACAGGGAAAACATGTGCAAAGAAGGAACATAGTGAAGATAAGTCTCTGGAATCAGGCTAACACGGTTGAGATGCGGACGTTGACTTAAGGAGGGGTGTGGCCTTACAGTGTTTGTTTACACAATGTTTGTTTCACTGTAAAAGTAATACTGATAGTACCACTGATGGAGTACTTCTTACATGGAGGCACTCTTTGAGGCCTTCAATATATTAACTTACACAATTGTCAATAGCCCTCCGCAATGAATGTTATTATAATCCCAATTCAGAAGGGGAAACTGAAGCAACAGTAGATAAAGTGACTCCCATAATGTTTATAGTCAGTGAATTGTGGAGACTGGATGCAAATGAACACAGTCATGTTCCAGTCTGGCTGATGAGTGGAGAACTCTTTGAAAGAGGCCTGAGGGACGCTGATGGACTAGTTAGGCAGTTAAATGCAGATGTCTGAACGAGGGATGATGGTAGGTTACACTAGAAGAATTAGAGAGCGTTATTTTTTGAAAGGAAATTTTTAATTTAACCAGGACATCTTGAAGTGAAGGCTTTGAGGTAGAAGGAAGGTTTAAAATTGCTATCAGAAGTTGTCATTTTAGTGATTGCAACATTTCAGGGCCAAATATGCCCTGAAATGTAACTCTTTGAGGGAAATAACTGCTAGCTCCTACAGTATATGTGCTTAAAAGATGGGGTTAAATGAAAAGGCAATTCACCTTATCTCTAGGTAGGGTCTGATTGATGTTATGAACAACCAGGTTTGGGGGGAATCTTAATTAGGTGCTACAAATGAACTAGTAAGATCAAGTCCAATCCCATGTTAGATATTTGAGAAGCTTTGCATTAATACGGAAAATATGACTTTATATTCCAAAGATATAGTGGACACAATTATTAATTTATGAAAGTCAAAAGAGGATGTAAGAAGCCATGTTTGCATCATTCATTGGGAACACTTGTGTTTTGCAGATTAACTTTGTTGATAGAAGATGCTATAATGTTGGCAATATGCTTTATGCTTATACACCTATCTTTAATTTGTGATATTTTTGAAAAAAGCTCAACTGTAAAGACCTTTTTAATGCAGTTGGATGTTTAAGCCTAACAAACGTTCTCCGGAGATTTACTGAGCTGCTTCTTCAGATGAAAAAGAATTTTTGTAATCAATGGTCTCTGGAAAAACAAACCAAAATAAATTGTGCATTTTTATAGATATAATTAGGTAACCAAACACACTGAACTGGATACTATAGAGATAAACTAAGAACATCACTGATGTTTAAAAGGAAGTACAAGTATTATTTCTTAAATTAGACTATTTGCCATTTTTAGACTACCCAGAATTTAATGAAATAATCTGTTTTGAAGAAGAAAAAACAAACAGAAATCCACTGATTTTCTATTATAATTTCAGAAACAATCCAGAGATTTTAATTTTTTTCCTAATTTTAAGGAAAAGAAGGCCCCAAGAAAAGAGAGTGTCTTTGGATGACTGAAGTAGAGTTTAAACATTCCAGAAACATCTAACTGCATTTCCAAATGTTGAGCCTGGCTGGGTTTGGAATAATGCATTTTCTTTGACCACATGCCTAAAATAGGAACTGAGAGCCATAAAGCCCACTACCATTTTTTAGGTGTTGACACTGAGGCTGAGAAAAACTAAATAATTTTCTGTACTCATAAAAGTTACTAAAGTCAATAATCTTTCAATTAAATAAGTTGGTTTTAATTTTTTTCTTCTGCACATAAAGGCATTAGTATTCAATAAGTTATGATTGACTTGTTACTGCGTATTCCATCATTGTGGAATTAAATGTTCTTAAAGAAGTACAGTCCTTCATGGAAACACGTGTATTTTGAAATAATATATTTTTAATCTATGTGTCTGTTCAATAAAAGAATTTCTCTTTCATGAAATAAAATGTGGAAGTAAGGATTTTAAAAATAGAAGAATACAGCCATATAGTTCTACCATCCAAAGACAGTAACACAATATTTTACTTTATCTTCAACCTGTTCGCCCCAACTTTTGTCACTGCATTTTGTATTATTTTAAGTTTGCTTATAGAGTTGTAATATAACATCTATATAAGGATAGTTTGTATGTCAAGTGACAGAAATTCAGCTCAAACATACTAAGGTATTTACAGGAACTACTGGACCATGTTGTTCTTCTGGCAAAGTTTGATCCAGCAACTCAAAAGAAGTCACCAAGAATTCAGTTTCTTTCCACATTTTTCTTCCTTTCTAAGTAAATGGCTTGTACACCTGTTTCTCCTTTCCCCCTCTCTCACTGAACAACTTGGTGGAGAATTTACCTACTGAAATAGCTGGCTGCAGTCAGCTTGGTGGAGAATTTACCTACTGAAATAGCTGGCTGCAGTCAGCTTGGTGGAGAATTTACCTACTGAAATAGCTGGCTGCAGTTGACTTATGGCTCAGTCTTGGTTTCTGACTTCATCTATGCATTTGTTTTCTGTGCTTACTTGGGTCCTCTTTGCCGCTATGTCCTAGAAATGGGAGGGAACAATTCCCAGGGAACCTGTCTTGCTGAGTCTGTTGCCTAATTTAAAACATTCAGTAATATCAGCTGTTCTTAGAAGAACAGAAATCATAGTTAGGAATGCAGTGATTTCACACTAAACTGTAGTTATGCAACACATAACTACACTTTAGTGTTCATCAATTTTTATTTTATACTGTATTTATCTTCAAAGAACAAATGAACCAAGTAAGTTGGATTTAAGATACACAGAACTGAATTTATTTAATATGCACTGTCTCATCTTTTGCTGTTTAAATAATATAATTCCATCTTATGTAAACTACCTATGAAAAAAATCATATCCTTCCCAATACCATATCTTTGCCTGTTTGTTCAAATTCAAAGGATGCAAAATGGTTCAACCACTCTGGAAAACATTTTGGCAGTTTATTATGAAGTGAAACATACTATTGCCATATGACCTCACAAGCTCACTTCTAGGAAATTAAAGAAATGAAGGTTATGTTCAAATATAAACTTGCACAGTAGTGTTTATAGCAGCATGGTTGCCCCAAATTGGAAACAACCCAAATGTCCTTCAGTGGGTAGATGGATAAAAACTGTGGTGTATGCATACAATGGAATGCTACTCAGCAACAAAAAGAAACAAACTATTTACATATACAATCTGGATGAATCTCCAGAGGCCTTATTCTAAGTGACAATAGCCAGATTAAACATTTTGTGTTTCCATTTATGACATTCTGAAAGTGCAAGGGACAGATGAAAGATTGTTAGAGGCTGGCAGTGCAGGTAGGAGGTTGGTAGTGGTGATTAAAGGGGCAACATGGGGGAATTATTGGTGGTGTTGGGATGGTTTTGTGTTGGTGGCTACAAGAATCTTTGCATTTTTTAAAACTCATAAAACTGACACCAAAAAAGTGAACACTAGTAGATGTAAAAAAAAGCCAAGTTGTCAGTGAACAAACTTTCACTACTTCTATCGCATACAAATAAAATAAATATATGATAACACTTGTGACTCCTATCTGTTAACATTTCCCAAAGCTCTGAAACCTAGCATGACATCATGCTTCATTTTCCAATTAAATGGTGCTTTTGATTTTTATGTGACACGTACGAAAGACTTGGGGAGCCATTTAAGGAAGGAGAAAATCAGTTCAGATACTATGTCGGGATAAGTTAACATTTTTCTGTTAAGCGTTACATAGAAGGGAACAGAGAAGGATATGTGGCAACAATGATGTAATCTTTGCATGACATACAGAGGTGTATGGGACTGGCCTAAATGGAAAATTATTAAAGTCTTTGCACTTGGTTACGAAAAAAAGAGACAGTTATGTAAGAGATCTGGATCACCTCCTAGGAGATATAGGACTGAATTGTTGGATGCTGTCCACCTGTAAAAATTGAATTTCCCAAATGATTCTGTAGTGCTTATTCAGCTCTACTCAGGCTTTTTTCATTCCACTTATTTTTTATTTCTTTTCATGGCCAGAAATAAGGATGGTATTAAGGCTAGTGCTGCGGCCTAGTTCTGTGTTCACTTGCTTCTTTAAATTAGAGAGAGCATGCCCATTCTATACTGGTCCCCAAGTTCCCGTGGGTAATGCTTTGTGGCATTAGCCTGACTTTCAGACAGGACCTCCTTTTCCCTTTGGAGCACCTTGAAACTTCCTGGAAGAGAGCATGTAGAGCTTTTATATAAACTAAGTTCCTTCTGGGTATGTCATTGCGACTACTGTCAATTTAAATTCAAACTTGTCCTAGGAAAACATTAATTAAACTGTCCCATCAAGCAGTGCCTATATTGGCAGCCTGAGCACCAGAAGGAATTTTAGCCACATTTGCTTTTGAGCATATAATTATTTACAGGTTATGCATGATTCTTTGGCTAAACAAAGTACTACAGAAGATCTTCAGCTTGGCCTCATCCTTTAATTATGCACCTGTGATTTCAATGCACTTGTTTAAGCATTGTGGAAATGTTATCTGTTCAATCAGCAAACGTTTACTTTTGCCTGTCCTGAATCAGACATAACTTAGAATATTCAAAGATGCTTGAATCTTGTATGTGTGTTATGGAGAAGGAGATAGGAAAAGATAAAGAAAAAAAGAGAAGTGGATATCAAATGCGTTTGATAAAATCTGGATTAAGGAAACTTAAACAGGATTCCTCCCAGGGTGAAGGATGAGAACTTGTAATGTACATATATGTGCTATGACCTTGCGAGGATGAAATCTAATGTGTGCTAGTTTCCAAACCTCTCTGGCTTTAAACCTCTCTCACTCTTAATTTTTCCCAGACAACTTTATAGTCTTAGTGTTCTGCTCTACACACTTTATAAGATGCTTGCTTGGATGATAGTAAAAAAAAAAATCATCTTTCATGTCTTAATTATTTAATATTGATTATTATCAGCCTTAGAGCCAGAAAAATTGCAAGCAGTGACCGAAGTGCTATTTGCCGTATTGTTGGTAAAATATAGCCTTGTATTTCTGAATTATGTTTTTCAAATTGGAATTTAGCAGTGCCAGTGGTGATCCCCAGAGTATTTTAGGATTCTGGAAATCGTATAGATACCAATTTGTTTTAATTTTTGGAAGAGCTAGATAATGAAGGCAGCTTTGCTATGTGGTAAATTATTTTCTATGCTTGGGTAAAAATTGTCAATTAAAAATGACAGATTTGCAGTCAGAATTTGGTGAGAATGGCATGTGCACTGCATAAGTATGTTCCCTACCCTAACTAAACTGAATATATGAATCATATAAATTATATATGGGTTTTTAGTAATCTGAAGATAAATCTTCAATGTAAATACATAAATACAGGTTTATTTGTGTAAATACAGTTTTCTTTCTGTTAATTATCCCATGTGTTTGGGATACATTTAGTGTCAGATATATAGTAAGTGCTCTTTGATGAGTGAGTTAATTTCTTAATTCCAGGTAAATACTTTATGCACATCATTAGAATCGTGTTCAAGTAAAATAAATCACAATCAATTGAATGTTCATCTTTTCTGGGGGCTAGTGATATGTGGAACAATAACTCTCTTGTGATTCTGGGCAGTGGCAGCGAGCTGCAGCTCCCAGTCACCCACGTGGTCATGAGTCAACACCCAAAACGTTTACAACCATCTGTATTTCACTTTCAGTACAGTATTCAATAAATTACGTGAGAGATTCAGTACGTCTTTATAAAATAGGATTTGTGTTAGATGATTTTGCCCAACTGTAGGCAAGTGTAAACGTTCTGAGCACGTTTAAGGTGGGATAGGCTGAGCTATGACGTTCAGGAAGTTGGGTGCATTAAATGCATTCTTGACTTACGGTATTTGCAACTTACGATGGGTTCATCGATGGGTTCATGACAACATAACTCCACCATAAGTCAAAGAAGATCTGTATTTTTATTGAAAGTGAATTTAGAATACACAATTGGTTATATATTCATACATTCTTGGTATTCTTTATATTCTGGAAGGAGTTAAAACCTAATAGATCATTTGATTGAGCTGAAACTTAAAATTAATATTTAAATTTTCTCAATTTGACCAAAATGGCAATTTTCCCCTGAATCTTATATGTGGGGAAACACACACACACACACACACACACACACACACACACACACAAAGATTAACTGTGGTTCTGAAAGGTTCATGACATTGTCGTGGCACTTATTTTTAGTCTATTTTTAAACAGCTTTTCTGAGATACAATTCACATACCATAAAATTCATCTTTTTAAAGTCGACAGTTCAGAGGTTTATATCATATTCATCCCACACAGAGTTTTACAACCATCACCACTATCTAATTTCAGAATTTTACATCACCCCCCCCCCAAAAAAAAACCCTCATATCCATCAGCAGCCTCTGCACTCCTACATCTCCCCATCCTCTGGCAAATACAAATCTATGTTTTGTGTTTATGGGTTTACCTTATCTGGACAATTTGTATAATTCAAAATGTGGCCTTTTGTGTCTGGTTTCCTTAAATTAATATAGTGTTTTTGAGTTTCATCCATATTGTGGCATGGGTCGATACTACATAACGTTTTATACTTGAGTAACATTCTGTTATTTTAGATATACCAAATTTTGTTTATGTATTCATCAGTTGAAGGACATTTGGCCTGTGTCACTTATGGGCTGTTATGAATAATACTTCTATGAACACTTAGGTACAAGTCTTTGTAGGGCATATATTTTCAGTTTGTGGGGCATATACCTAGGAATGGATGTGCTGGGCCATACGGTAACTCTATGTTTACTGTTTTGAAGAACTGCCAGATTGTTTTTCAAAGTGGATGCATAATTTTACAAGTCCATCAGCAAAGTTTTGAGGGGACCAGTTTCTTCGCATCCTCACAGTTGTCACAGTCAATCCTTTAGGTATTAATCATTTATTGAACGTGAAGTGGTACCTCATTGTGTTTTTGATGTGCATTTCCTTAATGATGGATAATGTTTAGCATTTTTTCATGTGCTTATTGGTAACTTATGTATTTTTTGAGAAATGTTTATTCAAATCCTTTGCTAATTTTTATTTGGATTATTTTTCCATTTATTGTTATGAGATTTTTTAATGTATTCTGGATGTAAGTCCCTTATCAAATATGTTTTCCAAATATTTCTATTTACTGAGTTATACTTTTAATTTTTAATATTATATCTTTTGAGGCACAAATGTTTTAATTTCAAAGTTCAATTTATGTATTTCTTTTGTAGCTGTCCTTTTACTGTTATTTCTAGTGTACCATTGCCTAACCCAAAGTCACAAAGATTTACTCCTATATTTTCTTTTAAGAACTTTATTATTCTAGCTCTTACATGTCTATGATTTATTTTGAATTAACTTTTTATACGGTGTGAGGTTGGGTTCCACATTCATTCTTTTGCATGTGGATGTCTATTTTCCCTTCCCCAGCATCATTTGGTGAAAGAATTGTTCTTGCCTCCATTGAATTGTTCTATCCTCCATTGAAGCACCTTTGTTGAAAATCAGTTGATCATAAATGTGAGGATTTATGTCCAATCCTATTCCATTGAGATATATATTTTATATATAATATATACCTTTCCTTATGCTGGTACCCTAAGTCTTGATGATTGCAGCTTTGTATAAAGTTTTAAAATCAGGAATTGTGAGTCCTCCAACTTTACTCTTTTTTATTCCAAGATTGTTTTGTCTATTCTGGATGCCTTTCATTTCTGTATGAGTTTTAGGATCAACTTGTCAATTTATGCAAAAAGTCCAGCTGGGATTTTGATAGGGATCACACTGAATCTGGGGTCTCTTGTCATCATAACAATATTAAGACTGCTGATTCATAAACATGGAATATCATTCCATTTCTTTAGGTCTTCTTACATTTTTTTCAACAGTGATTTGTTGCCAAGTAGAAGACTTGTACTTTTTTGTTCAATTTATTTCTAAGTATTTTATTTTCAATGGTATTTTAAGTGGTATTATTTTCTTAAATTTTCCATCTCTCTGCTTATATGTGTTCTTGAATGTTGTCCTTTTTTTCCCCATTAGAGCTCTTAGCAAATTAATTATAGCTATTTTAAATTCCTCATCTGATAATTCCAAAATCTCTATCATCTCTAAGTCTGGTTCTGGTGCTTGGTTTGTCTCTTCAGACTGTTTTTTGTTTGTTTGTTTTAGCATGTATTAACATTTTTGGTTGAAAGTCAGGCATGATGTATTAGATAAGAAGAACTGAGGAAATTGGTCTCATACTAATATGAGATTTTATGCTCATCTAGCTAGGAGTTACGCTGTGTTTACTGCTTGCTGTATCTATGATGTTGGAGACTAAAATTTCCTCTAGTGTCCTTATTCTGGTCTCCCCTGTTTTGGGTTTCCCTTCTTTAAATAGAGTCTGAGCCTTGAAGTTCTTTCAGCTCTAATTCCTTATTATTATTTAGGAGCCTTATTGATGTAGTGATAAGGAATGGGGAAGCATTCTATCATTCCATTATCAGGTCTCAAACCCTTAGTGAACCTATATACCTGGGCTGAGACCTTCACAAATACTTCTTAGCATAACCCCTTTCTCTCTGGTGAGACAGAAAGTCTAGAGTGGGATAGAGTTGGTCTTTCATTTCCCAAAGTTTGGTTAGGCTTTAGTAAAAATCAAGTTAGTTAAGCTCTGGTAAAATAATTTTCCTTGAGGACACGCTTTTGTTAAGTGTATCTGAGTATATTTCAAAATATTGCACAAGTGGATATTTCTCCCATCTTCACTTTGAGAATATGCTGGGGCTCCTGAAAGTAAAACTCATGAAAGTGTGAGGGAACCACCTAAGGCTAGGCCATTGGGAGTTTTTATTTCTCAGTCTAGTTCCAGCTCCATCTCCAGCAATGAGTCAATTCCCCTTTATTTGTTTATAACAGTTGCTAGTTCCAGCAGTGACTTCTCCTCCTAGTATGCTGTGATTCTCTGTAATCGACTGTCTCTCCAATTTTTATGGTGGCCGTTCGCTCTGTGACCTCTATTCTCTGATGGGTCTAAGAAGAGTTATTGGCATTCAGTTGTGAGGACAGAAGAGGGATGACAACTTCTAAGCTCTTTACATGTTGGATTGGAAGATGGAAGTCCTCGATGGCATTACTTTCTTTATTTCATTTTCAGATTGTTCATTGCTACTGTATAGAAATACAGCTGATTCTTGTATACTAGCATTGTATCCTACAAATTTGCTGAGTTCTTTTTATTAATTCTAATAGGATTTTGTGGATTCTTTAGGATTTTATATATACAAGATCACACCATCTTCAAATAGTTTTACTTTTTCATTTCCAAACTATATAGCTTATTTAGTTTTTGCCTAATTGCCCAGGCTAGAACCTATAGTATAATGAATAGTAGAGGCGACATCTTGTCTTCGTATTTCTGATCTTAGGAGAAAAGTATTCTGTCTTTCACCATTAACTATGGTGGTGTGGGTTTTTCATAGGTGCCCTTGATCAGTCTGTAGAAGTTTTTCTTTATTCCTAGTTTGTTAAGAGTTTTTATCAGGAACTGATTTATATCAAATGCTTTCCCTATCACCATTGAAATGATTAGGTGTCTTTGACCTTTACTCTAGTAATATGATGTATTATATTGATTGATTTTGGATGTTAGGCCAACCTTAAATTTCTGGGATAAACACAACTTGTTCACACTGTATAATCCTCGTTACATATGGCCAGATTTCATGTCCTAGTATTTTGTTGAGATTTTTTATGTCTATATTCACGAAGAATATTGGCCCACAGATTTTGTTTTATGGGTTTGTTTTTGTTCTCTTCATTATATCTCTCCTTTGTTTTGGTATCCAGATAATACTAGCCTCACAGTATGAGTTGAAAAATGATCCTCCCTCACTTCCTCCACTTCTTCCACTTTCTCCTCCTCCTCCGTTTTTTGAAGGTTCTGTGAGGACTGGTATTAATTAATCTTAAAACATTTGCTTTTCTTTGTGGGAAGTTTTAAAATGACTAAAATGACTAATTCACTTAGTTGTTATATATCTATTCAGATATTGTATTTCTTCTTGAGTCATTTTCTATAGCTTGTGAATTTGTAGGAATTGGTTTATTTCATCTAGGTTACCTATTTGTTGGCAAAAGTTGTTCATAGAATTTCTTATAATCCTTTTTATTTCTCTAAGGTCAGTAGTGTTGTCTCTTTTAATTCCTGAATTAGTGATTTGTATCTTCTCTCTTCTTTTTTTGATTAGCTTAGTTAAATTTTGTCAATTTTGTTGATCTTCTTGAAGAACAACTTTTGGTTTTACGTTTTTTTTTTTCCTACACTCTAATCTCATTTCCAATCTGAGATTTATTATTTACTTGTTTCTGCTTATTTAACATGCTTTTATTTCCCTGCTTTCTTAAGGTGGAAGTTTAGGTTACTGACTTGAGATCTTTCTTCTTTTTTAATATAGGCATTTACACTGATACATTTCTCACTAAGCACTATTTTAACTACATCTCATAATTGTTGGTATGTTGTGTTCTAATTTATCTCAAAATATTTTCTAATTTCCCATGTGGTTTTTCCTTTGAACCATTGGGTGTTTAATTTCCACATATTTGTGAACTTCCTAAACGTTTGTCAGCTAGTAGTTTTAATTTCATTCCATTATGATCAGACAGCATACCTTGTATGATTTCAATACTTTTAAATTCATTGATGATTAATTTATGTCCTAACATATGTCTATTCTAGAGAATGTTCCATGTACACTTGAAAAGAATGTTGGCTTTTGTTGAGTGGAATAATCTATAGAAGTCTGTTAGATCTAGTTTGTTTGTAGTGTTGTTCAAGTCTTATATTTTCTTATTGATCTTCTGCCTAGTTCCATTCATTATTGAAAGTAGGGGATTGACGTCTCTAACTTAGTGCTGAATCGTAAATTTCTCTCTTTAATTCTGACATTTTTGCTTCATTTATTTCAGGACACTGTTGTTCAGTGCATATATGTTTATAATTGTTATATAATACTGATAGATTAAAGATTTACCATTTTACGTTTCACTCTTTTTCTTGAGTAATGAGTTTTGTCTTAAAGTCTCTTTTGACTGTTGTTAGTATGTGTGTGTTTATTTTTAGTGGTTGCTCTGAAGGTTATAATTAACATTTTAAAGCAATCTAGTTTGCGTTGGTATAAACTTAATTTCAAAGCTCAGCTTCTCACCTCCTTTTGCTATTATTGTCATACAAATTACATATTTTACATTAGTCCATCAACACAGTTCTATAATCATTGTTTGATGCAGTTTTTAAATTAGGTAGGAGAACAAAAGAATTACCAAAAAAAAAAGTTCCTGTGTACTGTTTTTGATATCTGCCTGTGTAGTTTCTTTAATACTGTATTTCTTTGTTTGAGTTTGTGTTCAGTGTCTTTTTCTTTCAGGCTGAAGGACTTTATTTATTCATCATCAATCTGTTAGATACCCCTTATTTATTATAAAGCAGGTCAACTAGCAATGATATCTTTTAGGTTTTTGTTTTTGTGGAATGTCTTAATTTATCCTTAATTTTTTAATGGCCATATGGATGGTTATAGAATTTTTGGTTGGCAGTCTTTTCTTTGAGCACTTTGAGTATATCATCCCACTCTTTATGGTTCTCATGATTAACTATTAATTTTAAGATCCCTTGTGAACGATGGTTCATTTTTTTTTCTTATTACATTCTCTTCGTCTTTGGCTTTTAACAGTGATACATCAAGGTACGAATCTCTTTATGTGTCTCCTACTTGGAGAGTTTTGAGCTTCTGGAAGTGTAAATTGATGTTTTTCATCACATTTGGAAAGTTTCAGTTATTATATCTTCAAATATTCTTTTTGCTACATTCTTTGAGTCCTCTGTTCCTAGGGCTTTCATTCATTATGCATATATTAGTGTGCTTCATGGTGTCCCATGGGTCTCTGATGCTCTGTTCATTTTTCTTTATTCTTTTTTCTTTCTGTTCCTCAGACTGGATAATCATCAATGGATTTATCTTCAAG
Organism: Lagenorhynchus albirostris; assembly: GCF_949774975.1. Classification (NCBI taxonomy): domain Eukaryota; kingdom Metazoa; phylum Chordata; class Mammalia; order Artiodactyla; family Delphinidae; genus Lagenorhynchus; species Lagenorhynchus albirostris. The sequence goes on from NC_083110.1 coordinate 32,558,062, forward strand.
TTTGTTGATTCTTTCTTCTTACAGTTCAAATATGCTATTGTCCCCCTGTAGTGAATTTTTCATTTCAGGTATTTTCGTTTTTAACTCCAGAATATCTATTTGGTTCCTTTTTATAAATTCTATTATAATTTACTATTAATAATCTTCTCAGCTTGGGGAAATCATTCTCATACTTTGCTTTATTTCTTTAGGCATGGTTTTCTTTAGTTCTTTCAGCATATTTATGATAGCTCATTCAGTGTCTTAGTTAGTGATTCCAATATCTGGTCCTCCTCAGGGAGAGTTTCTATTGAGCCACCCCCTCACCCATGTTTTGGCCATACTTTCTTGTTTTAGTGTGTATCTAAAACCAAAATGAAACAAAACAAAAAACACTAGACATTTTGAACAATATAGCAATCCTGTAAATCTAATCCCCTTCCTTTTAGCCTTTGTTGTTGCTACTTTTTCTTATTGTTTTTGCTGTTGTTCATGTTTGCTTTTTACTGGCTTTTGTAGACTAATTCTTTATAGTCTGTATTTTTTTTTGTCTTGTGTGACCCCTGAATTCTGAGTTTATTTATTGGTCACATAATTATTGGATTATTGATTTCCTTACATTCCTTGCACCAATACATTTCCCACCCTAAGCCATAAGCTTCTGTGTTTGTGTTGGGGTATGCCTTAAAGATATGTCTGTTTACAAATCTGCTTTAGCCTTCACTTCTTATTTGTGCAAAAGATCAAAAAAATCAGCCAAGATGAGAGGTTAGGTCTTAGATCTTTCCTGGTTATGTACGCAGTCCTATATGTGCATGTCTAAATCCCCAAGAATATGTTGGAGGTTTTCAAAGTCTCCCACTTTGAGCTTCCCCACATTTAAGTGTTCGGGCTAGCCTTTTGTTTGCTCCAACTTGTATCACTATCTCAGAAAATTGTCATTTAAATAATGGTTTCTGATTGTTTTCAACAAATACCCAGTGAATAGGGTTTCTCAGTATATAAACTCTGAGTCAGGGAAAATAAAGACCAACCTTATGAATGGAGCTTTTCCGTGAAGAAAAGCCAAAGAGGTCAAATAATGACAATGCTATGGGTTTGGAGCTTTTGCGGAGAGCTCCAAGCCCCTTCATCCCCTTCCAATGTCTCTGGTGTTGATGTTTTCACAGTTACCATAGTTTTGAGCCTGCTTATTTTCAAGGCTACCATGTAGCTGAAGAGAGGGAAATGGGAATAGAGTAAATTAAAACACCACAAAGTTCACTGTTGTTACCAATACCTGTTTATTTTTCTTTTTTAAAATTTATTTATTTATTTATTTATTTTTGGCTGCATTGGGTCTTTGTTGCTACACATGGGCTTTCTCTAGTTGTGGCGAGTGGGGGCTGCTCTTCATTGTGGTGTGCGGGCTTCTCATTGCGGTGGCTTCTCTTTGTTGTGGGGCACGGGCTTTAGATGCACAGGCTTCAGTTGTTGTGGCACACGGGCTCAGTAGTTGTGGCTTGCAGGCTCTAGAGTGCAGGCTCTGTAGTTGTGGCACACAGGCTCAGTAGTTGTGGCACATGGGCTTAGTAGCTCTGTGGCATGTGGGATATTCCCAGACCAGGGCCCAAACCTGTGTCCCCTGCCTTGGCAGGCGGATTCTTAACCACTGTGCCATCAGGGAAGTCCCTGTTTATTTGTCTTGAATAAAGTTTTCTAGCATTTCTGCAAGCCATTAGTTGATTTCTAGAGTTACAAAAAACTTGATTTTCCAGTGTTTTCATACCTTTTAAGAAGGAGTAGATTTCCAGATATCCTTACTCCACCATACTGGAAGTGCTTCTAAGACTTTATTACCTTGATACCAGCAATCAAGCTGCATTTATAAAAGTGAAATAATTTTTGACCTACATGCAAATCTTAGTTAAATTAAAACATTAAAAAATACTAATATCTCTTCCTCTCTGACATAATCATTTTAGTATACTGGTATTTATCTTTCTGCTCAAAATGTAATGGGTATTTTTAAAAAGAAATAATAGACAATACATATTATTCTACAACTTGGATTTTTTACTTAACAATCGTGGACATTCCTCCAGGGATAAATACATTTACCTATATGTATCTCCATATCAAACTCATTCTTCTAATCCCTCCCATAATTCCACAGAATGGATCTGTCATTTCTCTTGTGACCAGATATCTAGGTTTATAGTAATCTTTTTAAACCACTAAAAACAAAACAGCAAGTAGATTTACATACTACTGCTTTTATTCCTACAGGAACGATTCATTAGCATGGGAATGGGGAATCAAATACATTTGCCAGTTCGTACTATGAAAAGTTCCTGAATCTAGTTTTATGCCTTTCTGTAAATCTGATGCTGAAAAAATGTATATCTTTTTAAAATAACATTGTTTTTGGCTAAAAATAAGAGAGACTATGTTCTTATTCATCTCCTTGCTGACAGTTTACATTTCTGTTTCAGCCTTCATCTTCCTTACCTGTTCATATCTTACACTCACTTATGATTGACTAGCTTCCTTTTCCTTATCAATTTATAGAAGTGTTAAAAATATTACATAGTCTTTGTCACTACTTCCTTTCCCTTACAGCTTCTCAAATTTCAATCCTGATTTAGATTCTGTAATCCATTCCAGGTTTATACAGAAATCTCATACATATGCTTCTTATGTATTTGATATTTCACTTTTAAATAAAATTATATATTTAGAACTTAGCTTTGTATGTGGTTTGTAGTGGAATTCTAAGCTTTGTTTTCTTTTAGATACCTAGCCAATTATACCCACACTATTTATTAAATATTTTCCACTCTACTGAAACATTACTTTTTTGTACATTAAGTTCTAATATGCATTTGTGTTTATTTCTGGTAATTTTTCTTCCCTTCCTCTTTTGTTCTCTTCTCTTGTGATTTGATGGCTATCTTTAGAGTTGTGTTTGGATTGCTTTTTCTTTTCTGTGTGTATATCTGTTGTAAATTTTTGGTTTACGGTTACCATGAGGTCTTGATATAACAATATATATATACAAGATTGTTTTAAGTTGCTGGCCTCTTAATTTCAAATGCTTTTCCGATATCCTGCATTTGTACTCTCCTCATGATCGCTTGTTTTGATATCATATTTTTGTGTGGATGATTTCGTACCTTTACTATATGTTTGCCTTTACCGGTGAGCTTTCCCATTTGTAATTTCCTTGTTCCTAGTTGTGTTTATTTCTGAAATTTCTTTTTGTTTCTTCAGGACTATTAGTCTATTTCTGTGTCAATATGCTATTTTGATTGTACTTGCTATATGTTTTAAAATCCAGAAAGAAAGGGTGTTTTTCATTTTTATTCTTAAGATTTTCTTGCCTGCTCACGGGTATTTGTTCTTCCATATACATTCTAAAGTCATTTCTTGGGTTTCTTTTTAAATTGAGATTTTGTTTGAAATTGCATTACTCTTATATACTAATATGGGAAAATGATTAATGATATGATGTCTTCTTTGGAAATATGGAATATTCTCTATTTGCTCATTTTTTATAATTTTATATATATATATATATATATATATATATATTTTTTTTTTCCTGGCGGTACGTGGGCCTCTCACTGTTGTGGCCGCTCCCGTTGCGGAGCACAGGATCCGGACACGCAGGCTCAGCGGCCATGGCTCACGGGCGCAGCCGCTCTGCGGCATGTGGGATCTTCCCGGACTGGGGCACGAACCCGTGTCCCCTGCATCGGCAGGCGGACTCCCAACTACTGTGCCACCAGGGAAGCCCTAATATATTTTATCATTTAAAAATTATGTTCAACTTTTTAAATTAAATTTATTCTTATTTTTTTGAGAGCAGAATCACTATTTTAAATGAAGTTTCCTTCGCTATATATAATTTACAGAATTTACCAAATTCTCTTAGGAATTTTAAAACTCTTTAGTAATCTCTGGGTTTTTCTAGGTGAATTATAATATCTGTAAATAAAATTTACTCGTCCTATGAGATATTCCTATTAATTTACTTGTCCTGTTAAGGCAATACTAAGTGTTAACTGAGAGTGGGCATCTCTGCCCTGTTTGTCATGTTAGAGCTTTATTAAATTTCTGTTTTACCCTGTTTTAATTAAAGATAATTTCTAATTTTATCAGTTGCCTATTGGTTGTTCTTGTTTAATATGTTTACTTAGCTAATTTTGGCTTTAGATTTTACAAGGTTGAATCAACCTTGTGTGCTTGGAATAAGATATATTTTGTCATGGTGTTTCATTCTTTTGATACATTGGTGGATTCACTTTGCAAGCATTTTAATTTGTATTTGGTGTTCGTGTATACAAGGAATTGGTATATAGTTCTTTTTGTATTATGTTTATTAGTTTTGGATATGAGGGATTTATTTTTATGTTTCATAAAGTAATTTTCACAGCTTTGTGTATTCAATTGTTTCATATTATTTACATAAATAGATGTAATCTCTCATATTAAGGTTAGTAGAATGCATCTGGAAAACCTGGGTCATGAGCCACTTTATAATGGCAGATAGTTTTAATTCTATTTCTCATCTTTTCTGTGATCATTGGGCTCTTCAGGTTCTCTACCTTTTGGCAGTCAATTTGGGAACACTATAATCTGTTGAGAATCATTTTCTTTCTCTAGATTTTCTAAATTTATGCTACCAAATTTGCCCATATAGTTTTTGTAATTTTTATAAATATCTCCTCTATGCATCTTGTTACATCTCTTTTAACATACATAATACACATTTTTGCTTCTTCCATTAAAAAAAATCAATCTGTCTAGGAGTTTACCTGTTTCATTATTTTCTCAAACAGTCCCCTTTCAGTTTTATTTTATGCTATAAGCTTGGCTTTTTATTTCATTAATGATAGTTTTTCGTTTCCTAATTATCCTTCCTGTTTTACTATGTTTTATTTTAATGCTTTCTGTGTCTCAGAGGTTTTAGAGTGAAACATGTTCATTAAAATAATTGGGATTTAGAGGCAATTATGTGTGACCGATATCTTTATCTGTAATCTTGCTCAGAAATAACTTTATGGAATTTTTGTGGAGATGCTACCTTTTCCCTAAATGCTTGAATCAGCTTTGAACCAATGAAATCCACTTACCTTAATCCAGATGACTGCAAGAGGATAGTTCCCTCGGCAAATGATTGTAATTATTGCATCTGCAGTTATAGAATTAATGTGGTAAACACTTAACACAAGAGATCATATATTAGCTTGCAGTAAGCAATTTGGTTTTCCATATTGTCTCACGCTAATTATTAAGCCTCTGTTGCAAATGTATTTTAAATTTCAAGAGTGATTAAAGTGGCATTTTTATTGTTTACTGTGGTCATTGCTGACTAGAGTAAATTGCTTGCTGACTCAGCTTAAATATAGAACGTGCATACATATTCTGGATTTCTTCCCAGAAAGGAATGTGACTTCAGGTCATATAAATGCAGAACAAATCCCTTTGGATTTAGAAATTTGTGAATTTCCTTAGGCAAAGCAGATTAGCAGTTAATCTTTCTTCCTTAGCAAGGTTTAAGCCTGGGGCAATTTTGTAGACTCTCAGAATTGTTATTTTTATCTGGACACTGGTTATTTTGCTGGAGACCAAGAAATAAGGATGACAAAAGAATGCTTGGCTGGCATTATAAGGAGAGGAATAAATGAGAACTTTAAAAAACAAAAGAATAAATTATATAAGGTTTATCTTATTGAAGTATGAATTCTATTTGCACATCTGATAGTCAGGTGGAAGCAATAAACCATTAATGCACATGGAAAGGTTTTCAGAGAAAATGGTGTTGGTAGCAGATTCCTCTCAAGGTACCTGTGGTTGAAGGAGAATGATTTGTTAGTCACGGGACTGCAGTAGAAACAATACTGGATTTGGTGTCAAATCTAGGCCCTGCTATTTAGTATTTCTGTGAACTTGATAGTCCCTTAACCTCTCTGAACATCCAATTCCACAGGTATAAAATGTTTTATAAATGTCAGGGGACAGTTGATTGACTCTCATGGTTCTGCAGGGAAAATGAGCAGGTCTTAACTTCAGTGAAACTGGGTGTCCTAATACCATGTGATTTGGAGGAGGATCCTGGCAAGACTTTATCAAGAAGAAATGATACTGTTGAAATGTCCATATTACCCAAAGTGATCTACATATTCAACACAATTACTATCAAAATTCCAATGTCATTCTTATAAAAATAGAAAAAAACAATCCTAAAATTCACATGGGACCACAAAAGGCCGTGAATAGCCAAAGTAATCTTGGGCAAGAAGAACATGCTAGAGCCATCATACTTTCTGATTTCAAAGTAGCACAGTAGAAAAAAAAGACATGGAAAAAGCCTCTTGATGTTGGTCTTGACAGTGATTTTTTGCATATGACACGAAAGCAAAGACAGCAAAAGCAAAAAATAGACAAGTAGGATTGCATTTTGACACATGTGCCATTTTGACATGTATATTAAATTAACATGTACTTTGCCTCAAAAAGCTATTCTTATGTGACTGAATAAACAAGAAGTTCAGAGGAATGAATGAGCTACAATCTGGGGGATGAGGCAATTGACAAATAACAAATATATAATTTTAACTTGTGACTAGTACTGCAAAGAAGATGAGCTGATAGCAAATGATAAGGTGTGGGTAGTGGCGGAGACAAAGGGAGAGGCTTACCTGGATAGGATGTGCTGGACAGGCCTTTCTGATGAAAATGGACCAACGAGAAGTCACTGTGCATGTAAAGAACTACTGAGAAACTTTCCAAGGCAGAAGGAAAGACAAGGTGTGAAAATCTGAAGGCATGTTCAGAACATGGCAGCAGAAAAGTTATTATTGAAAAGATATTGTCAAAAACAAAAGAGAATTGGAAGAATTACCTCTGTTTTCATGTATCTTAGCCCCTTTCCCTTCAAAGATTTAGAATGAAGAGGGCGACTAGCAAAGATGGATTTGCATAAGCAGTGACCTGAATGCATGTAATATGTGAAATAATAAATGCTATGTAGACTGGTCAAATAAGAAGAATAAAGTATCTAATTTAGTTTCAAAAGCCATGCTACAGGGACAGTTGAGAAGGTAATTAGTATTATCTATCTCACTCCAACAAACAATACACTTCGAAGGTCTAAGTTCCCTCTCTTTTTTTTTTAACATCTTTACTGGAGTATAATTGCTTTACAACGTTGTGTTAGTTTCTTCTGTATAACAAAGTGAATCAGCTATATGTATACATATATCCCCATATCCCCTCCCTCTTGCATCCCCCTCCCACCCCTCTAGGTGGTCAGAAAGCACCAAGCCGATCTCCCTGTGCTATGTGGCTGCTTCCCACTAGCTATCTATTTTACGTTTGGTAGTGTATATATGTCCATGCCGCTCTCTCACTTTGTCCCAGCTTACCCTTCCCCCTCCCCATATCCTCAAGTCCATGCTCTAGTAGGTCTGTGTCTTTATTCCCGTCTTACCCCTAGGTTCTTCATGACCTTATTTTTTTTGTTAGATTCCATATATATGTGTAAGCATACGGTATTTGTTTTTCTCTTTCTGACTTACTTCACTGTACGACAGACTCTAGGTCCATCCGCCTCACTACAAATAACTCAATTTCGTTTCTTTTTATGGCTGAGTAATATTCCATTGTATACATGTGCCACATCTTCTTTATCCATTCATCTCGATGGACACTTAGGTTGCTTCCATATCCTGGCTATTGTAAATAGAGCTGCAATGAACATTTTGGTACATGACTCTTTTTGAATTATGGCTTTCTTAGGGTATATGCCTAGTAGTGGGATTGTATCTTCGTATTCTGTGTGACACTAAGCAGAGTTGTATTGTTCTCTAAATAGTGGTTGAGTTGAAAATTACAAAAATGTAATTGAATTTTGAAGATGTCTATGACGTCTGTGTGTCAGGAGAGCTTAAGTTTCTTCTAAATATGGTCCTCTAATGGGCAGAGAATTGTTCAGTGAATATCAGAACACTCCAAGGCCTTCTGTTATGCAGACTATGAATGACTAGTCCTCTTGTCACTGAGTCCTCTATACTCCCACTTGGTGCAGTACTTAGCCAGTTACTAGATATAATTCTATTGTGTCTTTTAAGTGCAGCTTGATGATAAGGTAAGGTTTCTTTGAGGGATAGATGGTATTCATAACAGCATTTCTTTTAGCCCTAAATAGAAGGAGATGGTCTAATTTCCCTGAGAAATTTCCCTTGAAATTTGCTTCAATAGGAAAGGTGGAGCTGCAGAGGAATTACAGTCAGTGTTTGGGAGTATCCACAGCCAATATCATCATAATCTAATATTGAAAAGATTTCTTTTTTTAATTAATTTATTTCTGGCTGCGTTGGGTCTTTGTTGCTGCGCACGGGCTTCCTCTAGTTGTGGCAAGTGGGGGCTACTCTTCATCGCGGTGTGCGGGCTTCTCATTGTGGTGGCTTCTCTTGTTGCAGAGCACGGGCTCCAAGCACATGGGCTCAGTAGTTGTGTCACGTGGTCTCAGTAGTTGTGGCTCACGGGCTCTAGAGTGCAGGCTCAGTAGTTGGGGCGCACGGGCTTAGTTGCTCCGCAGCATGTGGGATCTTCCCGGACCAGGGCTCGAACCCACGTGCCCTGCATTGTCAGGCAGATTCTTAATGACTGTGCCACCAGGGAAGTCCCGAAAAGATTTCTGAAATTTAATGAGTGAACTGTATATTGTATGCTGTGATTTTCCTAGAGAAGGATGTAGTGTTCAGTATTTTCCAAGAAATAGCCCCCTTTCTTTGTGCAGCCTCTGCAGAAAAGCTGCAGTTTAACTAGGAAGAAAACAGGAAAAAGGAACCCTGTTTGGACTGAGTTATAAGATGTGTATTTTAAAAATACTTTTTAAAATTCTGTGTATTCAGTTCTTCACATCCATCTACAGAGTGTTTCCTGTGAACCAGGAACCGAGTATGCTACAGTGAGCAGTTAGGGTCTTTGCCTTTGAGGGGCTCACATCTTTAGATGTTAATGTACTTCGGTGGTTGTTATAAATTTACTTTTTAAAGAAGATACACATGAAGAGATTTAAAATTTGTGTTCAAGGCACCCAAATCCTGCTTCTCTACTATAGATGGCTGCTCGTTTTCCCAGTTACTCTGGGTTAGAATGATTTCACCTTCATCACAGAAGTGATTCCTGCTGGGTCCTGTTAATGATAACTTTTTAAAAAACTGAGATATAATTGACATGTAACACTGTGTAAGTTTAAGGTATACATCATATTGATCTGATACACTTGTATTTTGCAATATGATAGCCATGTAGCCTTAGCTAACACCTCTATCAGATTACATAATCTTTGTGTGTGTGTGGGAGGGGGTGGGAATAATGAAGATCTAGTCTCTTAGCAAATTTGATGTTTATAATACAGTACTGTTGTCTGTAATCAATACACTGCATTAGATCTCTGGACTTATCTACTAGTTTCAAGTTTGTACTTTTTTTTTTTTTTTTTTGCTGTACATGGGCCTCTCACTGCTGTGGCCTCTCCCGTTGCGGAGCACAGGCTCCGGACGCGCAGGCTCAGCGGCCATGGCTCACGGGCCCAGCCGCTCCGTGGCATGTGGGATCTTCCCGGACCGGGGCACAAACCCGGGTCTGCTGCATCGGCAGGCGGACTCTCAACCACTGCGCCAGCAGGGAAGCCCCCCAAGTTTGTACTCTTAACTAGCATCTCTCCTATTCCTCCACCTGCCAGCCCCTTGGGAACCACTAATTTACTCTTTGTTTTTCATGAGTTCAGCTATTCTAGATTCATATATAAGTGATATCATACAATATTTTAATGGTGACTTAAAAAAAGTTTTGTTCAACTTGTATTACACTGTACTATATATATATATATGTATGTATGTATGTATGTTTCCAAATTGTACCATCAAAGGAACCAAAACTCTATTAAACTCTAGTGTCTGCCCCTAAGGTCAACGGTCAAGCCTTAGCTCTGTAGTTTCTCAAGAGTAATACGAGCCATGCTGTGTCATTCACTGTGTAATTACCTTTCACCCTGAATCAGTAGGGAAAATAGCAAGAGAGTGAGGAGCCCTGGAATGCTGCAGCCAGCAGCCTCCTTATCCTGTTCCCAAGCACAGACCCTTCCTGAGACCGGGGCAGCTGAGAAGGAGATGGAACCATCTGGACCATGAGCTGCTGTTTGGAGTAGCACTCCCAGGGGATATTGTAAGCTGGAGCCAGGCAGTGGGCAACTGCCCTGGGAGTAGAGGAAGGTTTCTCAGAGGAGATGTGAGTTGAACTCGGGTCCCGGAAATGGGAATGATTGTCTAGTGGACGTTCTGCAAGGACAGGAAGTGAGCTGACAGATATCAAGAAGAGCTCGTGAGATCTTGAGAAGTAAGGCCAGCGTTGCATCATCCTTGCCGCCTTGCACTGGCACAGGGCCCGGAACATAGTCTCTCCTCTTTACTGGCCATGTGAATGATTGCAAGAAAGCCTAAATGAAAAAGAAACCTCGTTTTCCAAGATGAGATCGTCTTTGCATTTTCCCCAGCTTGGGGCTGCTCCAGCTCTCCAGATTGCTGTGGATACTAAGGAAGAAAATAAGAGATTAGTAAATGCAATCAATAACAAACAGTGACTAGCAGGGAGTCTGTGGTGGGTCAGTCTGTGAAGGCATTTGTGCCTTCTTGCGTTCATCTCAGTTAGGAGGGACTTGAGTGGCCCAAAGAAACCCAGTCCCAAGGAGTCACATTTTCAGCACATCAGGAGCTCCTCACACTAGATCCCATAACACATGAGTTGTCTTGTCCCAGGCTCCCATTTCTTCCCCAGATTCTTTCAGGATAAAGCCTGCTCCACTCATTGTATTTGCTCATTCACATGTATTTTTTGAGTGTCCTCTCTCTATCAAAGACTGTGTAAATGGTGGAGATTAAAATAGTAAATAAGGTAGGGTTATAAGAACTCATGATCTGGTGAGAGACAGAGGGACACACAGCAGAGAATTGCCTGGAGGCATGATACATAGAATAGCGATTCTTCACACCAGTTAGAGCAGAACTGAGCCTCTGATTTCCTGGACTCGGTGCTAGAGATGAGCTTGGAAAGAAGTTCTGTGGAACTGGTTTCTGTGTATTGTTGTTGTTGTTGTTGTTTTAAGAGCAACAGCTCTGCAAAAAGCTGCACGAAAAAGGATGGAGGGGTCTGTAGGCAAATCAGTTTGAGAAACACTGAATATTACACCCCTTTCTAGTAAGTTAAAAAAATATACATTAACACACTACAAGTTCTCAGAAATCCTGCAGTAAATAAATCTACTTCAGCACCTTCAAGGATGTTTTTCTTTAGGGAATGCTGGTCTGTATCATCCGGAGGGCTTTCCTTAGCTGTTGAGGGTATGTCACAGGCATAGCGGGAACAGAAAAGACTTTTAATAGAGTCTAAGTCAGAGCATCTCCCAGATGGAACCAACCTCAGCTGTCATTTTGGCCAACTTTCCAGCCAGCCAACCAGTTAAAGACTCAACACGGTGGCCCTGGCAGCTGGCTACCCAGCTTTTCCTTGATGGGAACCTCAGTTCATTACAGGTTAAACTAAAACTTATAACCCCTGACTTCTCTCGTGGGTGTTGTCTTCTGAAGAAATCTGCCCAATACTCTCTTCCAGAGGAGATACGAAAGCATTCATCAAGTTTCCTCTTGCCATGTCTTCTCAGAACCTTGACTCATTAAGACCCATTACTGCTGTAGAGTCAAATTTTTCTCATCCTCTGCTTAGGTAGGTTTTTTAAAATGCACTTGGGCTTCCCTGGTGGCGCAGTGGTTGAGAGTCCGCCTGCCGATGCAGGGGACACGGGTTCGTGCCCCGGTCCGGGAAGATCCCACATACCGCGGAGTGGCTGGGCCCATGAGCCATGGTCGCTGGGCCTGTGCATCCGGAGCCTGTGCTCCGCAACGGGAGAGGCCACGACAGTGAGAGGCCTGCGTACAGCAAAAAAAAAAAAAAAAAAAAGCACTTTAAATGCATTTATTGATTGAATAATTAGTGTGGATTTAATTTGGTCAGTACAAAATCATTTGTCAAGTTTTATTATCATTGACTTTTTTTTTTTTGGTAAAACTTATACAATCCAACAGAGATCATTACGTAATGGCAGCCTAAGAAAGTACTCACCAGGTGAACTGCCACAGCTGAGGGCATTGCTTTCCATAGTCACTCTGTTAGAGAACATGACTCTGTGTTTATCTCTGTTTTCTCCAGTATTGAACTCAACACTATCTTTAAATTGGTATCCAAGTTATTTTTTTTATTATAAGCCTTATCAACCATGCTAACTGCACAGTTACTGATTAGCTCTTTCTTCCTTGAACAGAAAGAATAGCAATATAGTAGCCAGCATTTTTATACTATTTACTATGTGCCAGACAGTGTTCTAAGTGCTGTAAACAATGTAGCTCATGCAATTCTCTGGACAACTCTGTAGGAAGATGAAATTTTTATCTCTATTTTGTAGAAGAGAAACTGAGATGCAGAGTTTAAATAACTTGCCCAGATGGCTCAAAAGGCAAGGACTGGAGCTTGGATTTGAACCCACGCAGTCTTGCTCCGGAGTACATGTTCCAAACAGTTATATAATATTACTTGTCTTGGTTGAATTAATATAGACTTGATCCCAGAAGGGGCCTACCACAATTTATTTGATTGTCAAACATTTAAAGAAATGAAGGATCACCCGTGAATGTGAGAAGTAGAGTGAATTCATGTAAGCAAATGTTAACGTTAGAACATTTACCTGATAAAAGCAAACAGTTTGGCAAAAACCCAGGAGTGGTGGCATGGGGAGCTGGGTTGTTTGTTTCCCATTTCACAAAATAGAGCAGCCAACCTTGTGCTTGTCTCAACAAGTAGTTTGTTTAACTTCTCAGAGGAATAACAGTGAATGTAAATAAAATCAATAACAACTACTGAATAATCTTAACAGGTGATGTATATCAGCTTTCCTCTGTGTGCCTCAGCTTGTCTGTTTTATTTCAAGATACTGCATGCATGATTTCTCACTTGCATTCTGAGCTGTAGTGTGCTTCAGTAACATATGCACCAAACATTTTGAAAGTCTGCCCCAAGAGGCAAAGACCAGTTGAATTATACATTGCCTTGCAAGGTGATGACAGCTTAGACCTGTGTGCATGGTTGTCTGAAGAATTCTATCCAGGCCTGCAAAAAAACATTTTTTAAGTAATTTAAAGAGAGTTCTTTGTGTTTGACAATTCAGAACAAAAAACATTAGTCCTATGAAATGTTACAGTGGGCAAGTAGGGTCCACACCTTCTTTATTCAGTATCCGGCATGACTTCTGCTAATGTTTTGCCCACCAAACCTGTGAGTGTCCCCAGATCTAAGATGTTTTGCAAAAATCAGAGTTGTTATCCTTGCTGATGTTTCATAATCCTATTTATGGCCCTGCCACAGTGGAAGTAATTATTAGTATTCGAAGCCTTGTTCTATAAACTTGTAATGGTGTGTTTCATTGTTTGTGGCGTTAGCCTTGGGATGTTAGACATAACTCTGTTTAAGGCTATGAAGTCAGGCTGTCCATCCAGAACATGACAGATTATATATTTACTACATCTGCTGAATCAGCTGGGTTTGTGCCATGAATACCACATGCTCATTTGCAGAACTCAGTGGGCTTCTCAGTGAACATCGATATAGGCTTTGACTTGTAATGTTTAGAACACAGTTTATTTAATTTTCCTCGGTTTAATTTATCCCTTATGGTTTCTGTTATGCGTAACGTGTATTTTGCTTTATAGGTTGAAACTCCAATTTGTTTTTACCATGGTATAATATCTTTTTTTCACCTTGGTTGGGGAAATCCAAACAACTGTTTTATCTATCAGAGGCTGAGATAACACATTTCATAAAGCAGGATCAAAACATGTTCGTGGTCAGCTGTCCTATTGTGTGTGATTTTTTTCTGCCACAGTTGGAGTTCTACACCCCTTATAATAAGCACATGTGTTAGTCATGATAGTGTCTTGATTGAAGAACCGGTTTCCTTTTATCTTTCCTCTGCCATATTGATCATATATCTTTCACGTCTCCCTGATTATCAACATCCATTGGCACATGGCGAGGAGAAAATGTGGAAGATCTTATGGGCCAGGTTTGTAGAGGACGTCCATTCCTTTTCATTGGCCAGAGGGGTTCTCGCTAATGTAGTGCCTGGCTTAGGGATGTTCAAGCAGAATTCTATACTGTAAAAGAGGAGTGTGAATCTTTGTAGATACCATCTCTACTACACTATATGATATTAGAGAGCCTCTCTGAGCCTCAGTTTCTCATATTTAAAATGAAGAAAATGTAACTACCTCACGGATATTATTATTAGGTGGAATTATGTACCTAAAAATAACATGTGAACTGTAAAATAGCACACAGGTTTATAGTATTTTAATGTTATAATTATTATTAATGCTATTAGTATGAAAAAGTTTTATTTATCTTACCCTAGCCTAGAGAATGGAGAATGCTGGGGAGCTAGCCCATATGATAAACATAGTGTCTTTATTTTCAGAATTTCCTTGAGAGGTTCTTTCATGTGTGCACAGGGTATGCCAACATAGCTCACAGAGTCAAATATTACAGGTAAGAAGGAAGAGTGTAGGCAAACCAGTATGGTTGGTTACCATATCTACAAATCAATTTTGATCCCTTTCTAGAATAGTTTCTATAATCATTGCATTAATTCAATGGTAAAAATTGCAAACCAAAAAAACCCCCCCAAAACCCTAAATTAAGCATCACACAAAATTGCCTTCAAATAACAATAGCTCCATGTGAAATGAAACCACTGTGTAACATATAAATGACACCTGGCTTCTGTGCTGTGGCAATGCATGTAGGTTAAAAGCAGGAGTCTTTGAGGTCAGAGAAACCTAGTTTGAACTTGACTCTGCATTAACCACTTGCATGAATCTCAGTAAGTTAACTGTCCGGTCCTCTGTTTTCTCATTTATTTAACAGAAGGTTAAAAACTCAAATAGTTTTGGGCTTCGCTGGTGGCGCAGTGGTTGGGAGTCCGCCTGCCAATGCAGGGGACGCGGGTTCGTGCCCCGGTCTGGGAAGATCCCACGTGCTGCGGAGCGGCTGGGCCCGTGAGCCGTGGCCACTGGGCCTGTGCATCGGAGCCTGTGCTCCGCAGCGGGAGAGGCCACAACAGTGAGAGGCCCGCGTAACGCAAAAAAAAAAAAAAAAAAAACTCAAATAGTTTTGGTAAGAATTGGATTTGATGATAAAATGTGAGCTGCAAGGGAGGGTCACTGTGGGATTTCTCTGCGTTCTTGCCATTGTCATAGCCGTACTCATCACAGAAATGCTATAGACCTCTAAAGTCACACAGCTGGCTAGTAATAAAACTGGGACTGGAACCCAGAACTGTCTGAAGCCAAAGCTCATTCCCATAATCGCTACATTTTATTGCCTTTCTGGCCTTGGCACTATGCCTGGCCCATGGTAATTGCTCAGTAGATCACAGTGATTACCGTTATCTTTCGTGTCTGTGTCGCAAGGCAGTTGTAGGTGATAGTAGGTTTTCCATTCCTTGGTGATCCAGGTATTAGGTACGAGTATTGCCCCAGTGCCAGTGGACCCTTGACAGCTCCACACCCTTTGAGATCATGGCTTGTCTGTGACCTTCTCTTCAATGATACAGACCCCTAACAGAGGAAAATGAAGGAAATCGCATTTCGTAGATATGCATAGAAAGCTATGTGCTATATCCTTCAACTGTATTGTGTATTTTCATGTACTTGTAATAGTTAGTTTTGTTTTTCTGATTGTGAAGTTTGGATAATGAGATATCTCCCTTTGTAAAATTGGTTATGAGGAAGAATAAAACAACAGACAAGAGTACTTTGGAAACAAAGAATGGAGGGTAGTATCTGCTATCCAAATATTCAGAAAGCTAAAAAATGAAAATCCTGCCAAGGTAATTAAAAAAAATAGATCAAGGAGGGCTTCCCTGGTGGCGCAAGTGGTTGGGAGTCCGCCTGCCGGTGCAGGGGACACGGGTTCGTGCCCCGGTCTGGGAGGATCCCGCGTGCCGCGGAGTGGCTGGGTCCGTGAGCCGTGGCCGCTGAGCCTGCGCGTCCGGAGCCTGTGCTCCGCGGCGGGAGAGGCCACAGCAGTGAGAGGCCCGCATACCACAAAAAAAAAAAAAAAAAAAATAGATCAAGGAGACAGAATACAAAGCCTCAAGTATAAAATATAATGTATTATTAAGGTGGTTTTTCCAGTCAGTGACGAAAGGATCAATCACTTGATATATGCTGCACGGCCATTCAGATGAAAAAAAAAAAAGTTAGCTCTTTTTTTCATCTCACATCATTCAGGAAAGACGATTTCAGATGGATTAAGCATTTAAATGAATAACGTGAAACTACAGAGGAAGCAGAAAACACAGGTAAATATCTCTTTGATCTCAGGGAAGGAAAATGGTATTGTAAACAAAAAAGTAATGAAAGGAACTATAGAGGCAGGTTGTATATTTGGGTACTTCAATATTAAAAGAAATCTGTATGTCAAGAGACACATTAAACAAAACTTGAAAGGCAAACACGAAAATTGGGGAAAACATTTGCAACATACCCTTCATCTAATTTTCACAGTATTCCTGTGAGGTAGATAATATTATCTACATTTATACATGACAGAATTGAGACCCAGACACTTTAAGTAATTTAGTAACTTGCCCAATATCCCTCAGCTAACAAGTTGGGGGACTCGAACTTGAATGCTTGAAAACTGAACTCTGACAGCTCTTCACCTCACCAACTAAGAAAATAGCCAGGAGACATAGTGATCAGAAAAATGCCTAATAGAAGAATCAGAGCCTTACTAGAGGAGCTGAACAGAGGAATCAGTTTGGTGAAGAGAAAATTACAGTCTATTGTGATTTGCTTTAATAGATGCACGGAAGCTATATATAATATATGCACGGAAGCTATGTATAAGCTATGTATAAGGAATGGTTACTTCACTTGGGGGTGATTTCAAACAGATCTTAATACTATCTAGATTCTTGAAAAATAAGTAGGATTCTAGGTACCCATGATGGTCAAAGGTATGCTAGCGAGAAGAAATGATACACTCCACAGCACAGACTCCTGACACAGCTAGCTGGCTGGGGAGGAGGGTTAGCATAGGTTGTCTGCAAAGATATAGAGGCTGGTGAGGAATGTAAGTCACATAGATGGAGCCATATGAAATTGCTGATACTTGACCATGTTTGACCATTTCACCATTTCACATGATTCAAGCTAGTATTTGTGTACCCACCCCATAAACCAGTAGTTACATGAGAAAGAGCAGGGGGAACTTCTTTTACTCTATTTTGGCAACACTGGGCACAGTGCTTGGTGCATAGCTGATCTTGAATACTATTATATGAAAGTGTTTAATAGACTATGAAGCCCTATTCAAATGTAAGAGATTGCGGTTGTAAAACAGTCAAGCATATCACAGATCTTAGCATTAAAATATGACCTGTCTTTAGATGCTGAGGTGGAGATGAAGAAAGGGGAACCAACATGAGACTTTGCATCATCTAAGTTGAAATATTTTCCTGAGCCCTTAGAGGTAATTCAGGGACAGTCATGGGGGATGAACAGGTAACACTTGAGAGAGTACCCTTTGCTTCTTCTACCCTGCTGTTCTGCCTTTATTACTTTTATGTATTGATGCTCCAAAAAAAAGATTTTTTAAAAAGTTTATGCTGCTTATAAAATTGCCTTAATAGATGTTGTAGCACCACTAAAGGATCTCAGGCAGGGGAATGCGCTGTTGGGACTTGTAGTTTATGGGCAGTACCCTAGCAGCAAGCATGAGTGATGGAATGGAGAGGTCGAGGCTAGTAGCTGGGAGACCAAAGAGGAGATGATGCCAGAGATGCTGCTGAGTCATGCAGGTGGGAGCTGAGAAGAGGAGATGGACTGGAAAGACAGTATGGATGTTTCATCTCATACTGTTACATCTCATACTGGCAGGGGAGGGGTAGTAAAAGGGGCTGAATACACTGATCCCCAGATTGGGGATGTTTGGGGGACCAAGTAGATAGCAACGCCATTCTCTGATATAGGTGCTTTAGCAAGGACAGCTTTGGGGAAAAAGATGGTGAATCTGACTTTGAGCATATTGAGTGGGAAATATCATTATACAAGTTTGGATTTGACCTTGCAAGGTAGATAGGCTGGTCACTGTCTTTGTCTTTGTTTTTGTTTTGTTTTCGTATTGGACTGGTGTGGAAATTATGGCTCAGGGAAGTTGCCTGAATGGCCAGAATGGAAAAAAATCCAGGAAGAGGTAGGGCTGGGTCTTGAACCCAGGACCACTACATTCTTTCATCTCTTCATTGTCTGTCCACCTACTAGAAAGCACTACTGGATTTTAGGACTCCCGGCCATTCTTGGCCTCTTGGATTGAATGCACTCAGAAAATGACTAGCTAGCGCTACTTTTCGGATTTTAATTAATCCTTAACTGGCTTGCCCTCTGAGCCCTGTTTGCTCCTGCTTTGAATTTTTAGATAGATGGCAGGTAGTTATTTCCTCAGCCCTGTCCTCTGTTCACACGGCAGTTGAAATATCAAGCACAGATTTGGAGAGGGATCATAATGCATTATAATTAGTCTTCTTTGATCACTTGTCCTTTGTCCTAAGTACAGTAGCTACATTTAATTGTGGCTGAAGTATTTGTCAAGAATAGCATCCGAACTGTTCTCTCTCTCGCTGTAAACGCCCAAGGACATAACTGAAATGGAGAAACCACATTCCTAATTCTCTTTTGAAATAGCTACTGAGTAGTAGAAGAAAGACTGGATTTAGAAGCAAAGACCTGTGTGTGGCCTATTCCTTGATCATGTCACATAGTATACTATTAATTAAGCAGCCCTGTGACGATTTAGAGAGAAAAGGAGCTACATTTAAATGAGGGCCTACTGTGTGCTTGGTGCTTTACTGATATGATCTCACTTGATCTTCAGGACATTCCAAGGCTGAATAGCTGGGCAACATCATACAGCTACTACGTGGCAGAGCCAGGAGGCAAAACCCCTCATTTGCCTGAATGAGAGCCCATGCATGTGTACAGGGTAGTTCAGCTGCATCTCCTTCGGGTGGATTTATTTGGCAAACCAAATTAGATAGTGAAAGAAAACATATACCATCACATCACTGTGAGAATCTTGCAAAGGGTTGACCTGAGGGGTGACACGGTAAGGAGCCGGGGCTGGGTGACATGTTGCAAATTAATTCCCTGTTCTGCTGATGAAAAACATTTTATCAAGTAATAATGCTACCTTACATCCGTAGTGTGAGCTAAACTTTAATAGGTAAAATAATTATATGCCTTAACACTCTGTCTTTATCCTTACTCACCTGAGTCTTGTGAATTAGGTGAGGAAAGGGGTGTTAGAACCATTTTACAGATGAGGAAATTGAGACTTAAGGGTGCTACTACCATTGAGGGTCAGGTAGCTTTTAAATCATTAGATTTTAGACACATAGATTTATATGTCCTTCAAAAATAAGATCCAAGCAGGACCAAACATATATGAGGAATTAGGCTCAGGAACATTTTTCTTAGAGGCTGACATTCACCTCTAAGTCATATGGTTAGAGTTTGCTTCTTTCCACTTTTCAGGTTTTGACACTAACTGTTAATTATAGAGCTGGAGAAGCACCCAGTGCATTTGCAGGAGCTAATTGATTCGATGGAGGGAAGGCTGATTGTGCAGCAGAATCCAAACTACCAATTAAAAGAGAAGGAATCCACATGCGCATGATATCCAGGACATTTATATCACGGGAAACAAAAAAAGCCAGCCTTCCCTGCCACTGTAAGTCAAAGGGCCTGGCCCCTGGGTGATCAGTTTGAGCCCTGGGCCAGGCCAAGACCACAGCAAGGACCAGGAAGCCCACCCTCTCGGCAGCCTTCCAGCCGTTAATGAGTGTTTCAGAGGCTTCCCTTCTCTAGGGTAAAATGAAAAATCTTGGCCAATGAGAAGATTAGATTCAAGGCACAATGAGGCAGAAGTATTATCCCAAACTTAGAGGTGGTAAATGCCCGGCCCTGTTTTCCACATGTCCTGGTGCTAGAGGAGCCAGGACATGAATCCAGGTTTCTGACTTGTGTGCACAGCCCCAGAGGGCTGCCTACACTGATGGGGGCTGAGGACAGTGGCGGGGTGTGTCTTGTGCTGTGGCTTGTGGTTGATTCTCCCGGGAACCCTCTTAAACAATTCCATCTTACCGAAGAGTGTCTCTGCAGTGGTGCACGGGAGTGGCCGCAAGGCTAACAGTAATGGGGCCATTAACTAAATAATAGCCCTAGCACAAAGTGACGGCCATGCTGGGGTCTTAATTAGGCTCTGGCGGAAGCAGCACATTCGGGGGAGATTTCTGGTTGACTAATTAGGTGTCAAGTTAAGAGTTTCCCTCTGGGATGTCTCAAGTCAGTCAGCATGTGATTCAAAACATTGTTCGATCTGGGAGTTCCAAGTGGGCCAGTTTCTCAGGAGAAGAGAGGACTTCCTTCCCCGAGGGCTTGCTCCATGGAGGAGTTTAGTACAGGATTCCTTTATTTTCCCTGACTGATAGTTTAACTTTAGAGACTTGTCAACTGTGAGTCCAATGTTTCTGTCCCACTGACAAGAGCTGAAGGCTGGCTGTGTACCTGGGTACCCAGGGCTGAAAAGCAGTTAGCAGTCCCAGCTCGGCTATTTCGGCAGCAGATGTTAAATGATGCCAAGGAAGAAATTAGGATCAAAGACCAGGCTGAGACCCAGGCCCAGAACCTGGGAGAGAGGCTGGAGGACCAGTCCAGAGTAGTGGGGACAGCACTGAAATCACATGGACTTTGTATTAAATGTAACCTCTGCATTCCATTCATTACTTGTGGGAACAGGGCTGTCATACTAATATTGCTGAGCCCTTTTCAATACCTTTAAAAGGTACAGAATCCTTTCCTCCTCTAAGAGAAATGATACAGATTAGATGAGGTAGAGCGTGTGACAGATACCACTGTGCCGTGCACACAGTAAAAACTCAGGGAACATGGCCTGCTTCTGCATCTGTCTAGCCTGGGGGGCTTCTATAAGGGCTGATCCTGTCCATCAGGATGTACATCTACACAAAATGATTGCCCAGGCCCATATGTCCCTTCTGTTTATTTATTTATTTATTGTTTTGCAGTACGCGGGCCTCTCACTGTTGTGGCCTCTCCCGTTGCGGAGCACAGGCTCCGGATGCGCAGGCTCAGCGGCCATGGCTCACGGGCCCAGCCGCTCCGCGGCATGTGGGATCTTCCCAGACCGGGGCACGAACCCGTGTCCCCTGCATTGGCAGGCGGCCTCTCAACCACTGCGCCACCAGGGAAGCCCCATATGTCCCTTCTTAGACTGAGGTTCCAACCTGCCTGACTTCATTGGCTCTGCCCCCTACTCCATTCCCTTGACGACCTCTGTTCTTGCCTTCACTGCCAGACACCTGCCTCTGGCCTGTTTGATACGTGATCCAAGCCCTCTTATCGTCTGACTCGTCCTCCTCTTCTCCTCCAGCCTCTGTCTCTCCCATTTGGTACAACAATTCTGACTGACTCTTCTGAGATCAACCACTACCAGCCCTTCTTCCCGGAAGAGGGTATGCATCATGAGAGGCACTTGGGTAGGGAGAGAGGGTCCATAAAGCTACGTCCCGGTCTCTTTCTTTGGCTCCTTGATACGTTCTGTTGGGAAGAGGTCAGTGTCAACATCCACCTTCTAATGGAAGCTTACTCCTCTGATTGCGACCAGCTAGACAAGGGCTAAATGAAATAGAGAATTACTAGACAAGGCAAGCCAATAAACTCCTTCTGAGAGGAAACAGGTAGGCAGTGGAGGCCAGGAAGCTGGAAGAAGATAGATGATGAATGACAATCCGGCAGGGAGGTGGGGTCAATGGATCCCAGACCTGGAAACCAGGAACAGGCAGATTCTCAAGGTGTCAGACAGAAATGTACTTCTGGAAATAAGGTCAGAGTCTGGAAGAGTAGTTCCTTAAGGGACCCAGGGAGGAACATGGTGTGGCCTCCGGGAAGGAGCTGAGACTTAAGCAGGGTGTTGATGTATGAGTTTAGACACAGAGCGCGGGAGCCATTTAACAGAGCAGCCCATGCAATGAGGAGGTGGGGGCAGGGGAGGGAAAGGAGTGTGTCACTGGGCTGCAGTATTCTGGACTCTTGCACCCTGACTCAGGGCAGTTGACCACAGAAGCCCAGATGGAGATGTGTCTGCCAAGAGCTCTAGGGATGTGCAAGCTGGCAAGTCCACAGATTAACTGTGCAGAGCCTCCAAAAACTTATCAAAAAAAAGGCACCATTATCCCACTTGTGCCTATTTCCCAGAAGATAGGATCAACTGAGTGGCATGTGAAGGAGCCCTGTAAGCGGTAAAGCACTGCACTTTATTTATAAGTTTAGGCACTAATGTAGAACTGCTGGTATTTTTTGAGTTCATCACGATGCTCACTAAATGTTAGCTATTAAAATATTGGCACTTATTATTGTAGCAAGACAAATTCTGAGATAACTTATGTTTATGCGTGTCCTGTTTTCCTCAATGGAGAAGGTCACAGGCTCTAGGCTTCCTGACCTACAAGATGCTTTTGTTCCTAATTTTATCTTCTCCGAGCTACTAAATGTGTGATGAAGATTTTAGAGGCAGAGTACCTCTGAGGGAAACAAGTAAAAATAGAAAATGTTTTCCCTTGATCCGAAGACAGTCTGCAGTCCTGGGAGGAGGAAGAAGGATTGTGGGTCCTGTGAAAGAGAGAACTGTGTCTCATTGCCTAGACGTATACCAGGCAGGTGGCTTGCCTTCGGAGAGGGAAGTCTGCACATCTACAGCAAAGGTCCCTAGGTCCCTGACTGTTGGATCTAAAGGGGAAGAGTAGGACAGGGCAGTAGAACACACATTGGTAATCCACGTGACTTGTGAACTGGTATATTGCGCTACCAGAGAGCTCTGGACCTTACACCACCATGGGGCTTAGGGGCACGTTGGAGGAAGGAACTTAACCTCAATCATGAGTATGTTTGATTTTTTTTTTTTTCCTCCGTAGCAGAGAAGGATATTTGGAGTTAAATTTAAGTAGATTTCAAGGAAACAAATAATATGATCTTTCTGTGCATATATATGTGTGTGTCTTGAGTGTCATACCTTTTTTTTTTTTTTTTTTTTTTTTTTTTTTTGCGGTATGTGGGCTTCTCACTGTTGTGGCCTCTCCCGTTGTGGAGCACAGGCTCCGGATGCACAGGCCCAGCGACCATGGCTCATGGGCCCAGCCACTCCGCGGTATGTGGGATCTTCCCGGACCGGGACACGAACCTGTGTCCCCTGCATCGGCAGGCGGACTCTCAACCACTGCGCCACCAGGGAAGCCCTGTCATACCTTTTTTAATAATTGTTCTGTGACCACAGAACTCCTAAGGAAATGGAGAAGAACATTTTCCCGGTAGCTACTATGTGCTGCTGCTTGTTCTCGCATATCACTGAGGCAATCACATTGAATCCTCAGAGTAACCTATGAGGTATTAGAGTCCCCTTTGTGTAGATAAGAAGACTGAACTAAGTAGGGGTTAAGTGACCTTGCACCAGGATTTGCAGTTAGTATCAGAACTGAGGTTGGAACGCAGGTTGTGTGATTACAAGGCCCAGACTCCCTCCACCACATCGCACTGCATAGATGTGGCAGTGCTCATCCCTTGTGAGGGAAGGGCTGGCGGCCCTGACAGCAGGTTTAATAACTGTGAACTGTGATGTAAAGTAGTTCTCTTGAATGTATATGTTAAGTGTCAAACTTTCAGAGAGGATGGCTAAGGGGCTGAATCATTGAGGTCACATTTTAGAGAACTTCAGTGTGACCTAGACCTGTTTCACTTTGAAAAACAGTTATCATCCTCCTCCCTCCTTTTTTAATCGCAGCATTGGGAAGGGAATGTCTATAGATATGTTGGCATTGTCCAACAAGCGACAAGTGATACAAAAAGACCTGACAGATTTATCCTAGGCAGAGAATTATGTGAGGAGGGTGCTAAATTATAGCTAGGGATAGAATGATTGCAGGTGCTGCAGGTACTGGGAAATGCCTTGCTGAATATAGGATGGAGTTTTAGATTTATTGCATCTAATTGAATCTTCAGCATGGCTAGGAGAAGTAGCTATTCTGACCACCATTGTTCTGGTGGAACTCCAAGGGCGTGGGGAAGGGTGAGCAAGAGATAGATTGGTGGATGGAGAGATGGATAGATAGATAGATAGATAGATAGGTAGATAATACCCATGTATTAAAATCAATGCCAGTGTGATGATGGGAGGAAGAAAACAAGCAAGGTTCCTGACTTCTTGCTGTAACTGAACAAGATTTCTTACAGTTCAGGAATACGAGCTTCAGGCCAATGAGTCTGAAAGTCTTCAACATCTTTGTGAAATAAATGAGCACATCTGTGACTCATCACATCTGTTCTTAAGTTTGTAAGGCAACTAGTCATTCACTTGCCCTGTTGAGTTCTTTTTCATTTTGCTTTTCAAAGTCAGTACTTAGGTGGAAGGAGACATGTCCCCTTCCTTTGTTCCTGCCTTCCTGCCCTCCTTCGTTCCCGCCTGCCTTTCTTCCAGGTTTGTTCCTTCCATTTTTCCCTTCTTCTCTTTCTGCTGTTCACATTTATTGAACACCTGTGTGTACCAGGTACTGAGATAAATACCAGCAATATAATGATTATCCGACACAAAGAGCCTATGTTCTATGCTGTCAAGAAACCCAGGCCCACAGAGTATGTCAAAGAAGGATCCAAAAGTTCAGATTCAGAAGCATTTAAAACAGACCTTGAAAGATGGGTAACATTTCAAGAGGCAAATACTGTCTCTTTTGCGGGGAATATAGGACACTGTCTTTGAGGAACCTGAAGAGTAAACTGATAGAGACAGAAACTTCAGGGTGTGATCATTTGTAGGCCATGGTGATCAGGAGTGAGTGGGCACAACATGTCATGGGCTGGCTGTTCGTGTGGAAATTGTGGTCTCTGAATGTTTAGGAGTCTGGCTGTATCCTCTGGGCACCAGGCCTTGTTGAAACTTTTTTTTTTTTAAAGTAGTTTTGTATTCGGTATTTTATTTATTTAGTTTTGGCTGTGTTGGGTCTTCGTTTCTGTGCGAGGGCTTTCTCTAGTTGTGGCGAACGGGGGCCACTCTTCATCGCGGTGCGCGGGCCTCTCACCGTCGCGGCCTCTCTTGCTGCGGAGCACAGGCTCCAGACGCGCAGGCTCAGTAGTTGTGGCTCACGGGCCTAGTTGCTCCGCGGCACGTGGGATCTTCCCAGACCAGGGCTCGAACCCGTGTCCCCTGCATCGGCAGGCGGACTCTCAACCACTGCGCCCCCAGGGAAGCCCTGTTGAGACTTCTTGAATGGACGGGAAGCCTGGCCAGCTCTGGCACAGGGGCGTGTGCTCATGTGTGTCTGAAGGCACATTAGTTCAAGATGTTTGCTTACTGGATAATCTAATCAGTTCAGATTAGAAAGTGAAAAAGCTGTGTGTTATCATTATTATTATTCCCTCCTAATTATTCTCTTGGTTAAGGTCAAAACAGAACCAGGAGGGATCATTTTCTTTCTGTATCTTTGATTGTACAAACCAAGAAATTCAATGAAATGGCAAAGTAATTGCTTTCATCCTGTCCCTTTTAGTCAATTTTGTGAAACTGGGCCCTGGTTCTGCCCTTTCAGACTGTTGAAGAAGGGGTCCTTGAGGGCCTGAGTGTATTCTGCTCTCAGGTGAGAACCCTCCCTCTGGCTTCTTAATACCCTGATTCTGAGACTTAAGCCTTAAATTCTATGCCATGACAAGGCACAGCGTAAGAAAACGTCGGTGGGTTTCTGAGATCCCTTCTAAAAAGTCCTCTTTCAATGCTTTTAGGGTTAATTCATGATTAATATTTTCATATCTTCCAATAAGAGCCAGGTAGCTTCGTAGAAAGCATTGAAACCTTGGAGCCACATATAGCTGGGTGAAAGTTCTAGCTTCACTTCTTATGGCCTAGGGAACTTGAGACAAGTGGCTGAACCACTTAAGCCTTCAGTTTTCCCCTCTCACCAGAATGTTAAAAGGATAATATGAGCTAGGATGTGTAGAACATATAATGTGTGTTCAGTAAAGAGAATGATCATTATTTAATAATGGTCATGACAAACACAAACATAGTGGAGAGTTCAGCAGTACTTTGTTAGGATAGAAGGCTTTTGCATCCTCAGGATAGACTTCATCAGAGACCTATGAGCACCAAGTAGTACTTTAAGAGGAAGCTCATAATCTCGTGGCAGGTGCAGCCAGTGCATAGAACCCAGCTGGATGGAGCAGCAACCCTGAGTCCCAGTCCCAGGGCTCAGTGTCCTCTAGCCATGGTCACATTCTACCCTTAGCCTTAGGCTCACTGGCCACCGCTACTCAGCCTCAGCTTCTGCAAGCCTCCTTTTCACCATGGTTGTGTTTCCTGAAATAGTCTTTACTCCAGTTCCTGGAAACAGCACTTAGCTGAGGTGAGAGACACCTTGGTGTCCTCCTTGGTTCGTCCTGCCCTACTCAGCTTATCAGGGACCTCTGTTTGGATATCCAGGCCCACGCCATTCCCAAGACTCCTGCCCACACAGTTCTCAGTCTTCCAGTGCCCTGGATCTGCAGCTGTCTCTCTCTCTTGCCGTGATCCCCAAGCCTCTCTGCTCAAGATCCGACAGGGACTCCAGGTTCCTCTGGGAACCAGAACTCGAATTTCTCCTTTCTAACCTTCTGCTCAGCCCTGCTAAAATTCCTCTCTGGTACCTGGTTGCCTGCTGGCTACCACCTCGCCTGAACCATTGAGAGATCATGGAACATTCTGAAGGCATTTCCTAAGGTTATTCCTCTGGTCCGGTTTGAATACATCTTCTCCACAAGGTATGTGTATATATGTGTATATGTATGTATACACATACATACATAAATATATATATATATTTGGTACCTATAAGTCTAATATTCCCCCCAAAAAAGTTGCTAGCATAACTTCAGGGAAAATTAAAACTGAAAGGATTTTATTAATAATTGAGCTTTGCCTGTTTCTTAAAGTTTGGAGCCAAATTATAATAGATTAATTCAGCAAATAACTGTTGAGCATTTGCTATGTGAGGGGTAGGTACGTGCCAGGTATGGTAAATTACTTAATAATAGTGGACGGCAGAAGTAAAATCATATTTGAATTATATATCTATATCTATATCTATATATATGTTTACTAGAGCAAATACAGTCTCTCACTTCCATGTAACCATAATATTTTACATCTTTAAATTAACTGTAGCCTAATTCTTATGTTTTTGCTATCTATAAAAAAAAGAATTGTTAAGTATTTGAAAAATCAAATAGATAATTGGGAACCTAAACCTGGGACTTTGAAAGCATGATATTCAACATATGTTTATTATGGATATGTGCCTGACACATATAGATACATCCATAACAAGATGGACATACAACACGGGAGACTCTTAAAATACATTAGTTTAATGATGAGAGATTCACTTTCTGTGAAAAACAGATCCAGAGTGTATGTGACAATCAGCGGTCCAGCTATTTTTGTTTTGGGGGTGGGGAGGGAAAGATTGATTTAGAAAATTTATGCTGACTTTCAATAAGTCTTCTTCCTTGAAGATATTGCCTATGATAGAGGCTACTTAATACAGTATTTTCTAACGGGTTATCAGACATTTCCACTTTTTGGCAATTCCCCTTGGGGTATCCATGTCCAAATAATGTGCGTTTCTACTTGACTAATTCACATAGGAGGACAACAGACACCTCAGGGGAGACATTTAACGTCTTTCTTCAGAAGGACTCCTGTGAGTGGTAATGAAAGCCAAGCATGTTTTCCCCTTCCTTTCCTTCTCTCCCCATTATCTCAGATAACAGGAATTAATTAGCATCCATCAGGCTTTTACTTTAAACTCTACTTTGAGAGACTCATGTACTCAGTGATTTTTGTTTTAGTTTTTGATTTTTTCCCCTTATTTTTTGAAAGTGACAGAGCTGTTTCTAGAATCCCTTGAATAAGCCAAATGAACAATAGGAGCGATGCTGCCTTCTCTTTCTGAATAAATACCCACTTTTCACTGAGGGAAGGGGTGTGGTTGCAGGCATTGTAGAGAAGTGGTGTTCATTTTCCTTCTGAGCTGATGCGCAGTGCCTGCTGCAATTTCCAAAAACAGTCCGCTAACGTAACAATATACCAGCTACAGAATTTCAACAAAATCAGTGTGGGCTTTCTGTGAACATACCCAACTGTTGACACACAGTCTAAAGCAATGGTGTGATTGTACAGCTAGGGAAAATGGTGATGATACACATGGTGCTAGATGATGTGATGTCTACGCACTTAGGCTTGCTTTTCTATAGTGCTCAATTTATCAAGCTAAAATTGAGTGCCTAGTAAGAACCAGGCACTGAGTTATGTGTTGTATGAAGGAAGTAACTTTTCTGTGCTCTTGAGGAGTTTACAGGGTGACAAGAGTAGTAAGAAAAACAGAAAATTAATGAGCTTTTTTGGCCATCTGTATGTCTTCCTTAGAGAAATATCTATTTAGATCTTCTGACCATTTTTTGATTGGGTTTCTTTTTGTTTGTTTGTTTGTTTTGATATTGAGCTGCATGAGCTGTTTGCAATATTTTGGAGATTAATCCCTTGTCGGTTGCTTCATTAGCAAATATTTTCTTCCATTCTGAGGGTTGTCTTTTTGTTTTGTTTATGGTTTCCTTTGCTATGCCAAAGCTTCTGAGTTTAATTAGGTCCCGTTTGTTTATTTTGGTTTTTATTTTCATTAATCTAGGAGGTGGATTGAAAAAGATCTGCGATTTATGTCAAAGAGTGTTCTTCCTGTGTTTTCCTCTAAGAGTTTTATAGTGTCTGACCTTACATTTAGGTCTTTAATCCATTTTGAGTTTATTTTTGTGTGTGGTGGTAGGGAGTGTTCTCATTTCATTCTTTTACATGTAGCTGTCCAGTTTTTCCAGCACCACTTATTGAAGAGACTGTCTTTCCTCCACTGTATATTCTTGCCTCCTTTGTCATAGATTAGGTGACCATAGGTGCGTGGGTTTATTTCTGGACTTTCTATCCTGTTCCATTGATCTATATTTCTGATTTTGTGCCAGTACCATATTGTCTTGATTACTGTAGTTTTGTAGTATAGTCTGAAGTCAGGGAGCCTGATTCCTCCATGTCCATTTTTCTTTCTCAAGATTGCTTTCACTCTTTGGGGTCTTTTGTGTTTGCATACAGACTGTAAAATTTTTTGTGCTAATTCTGTGAAAAATGCCTGAATAGACATTTCTCCAAAGAAGACAAAAAGGTGGCCAAAAATCACATGAGGAGATGCTCAACATCACTAATTATCAGAGAAATGCAAATAAAAACTACAGTAAGGTGTCACCTCACACTGGTCCGAATGGCCATCGTCAAAAAATCTACAAACAATAAATGCTAGAGAGAGTGTGGAGAAAAGGGAACCCTCCTACACTGTTGATGGGAATGTAAGTTGGTAAAGCCACTGTGGAAAACAGTATGGAGGTTCCTTAAAAAACTAGAAATGGCGTTACCATATGATCCAACAATTCTACTCCTGGGCATATATCCAGAGAAAACCATAATTTGAAATGATACATGCACCCCAAAGTTCATTGCAGCACTATTTACATAGCCAGTACATGGAAGCAACCTAAATGTCCATCAACAGGAATGGATAAAGAAGATGTGGTACATATATACAATGGAATATTACTCAGCCATAAAAAAGAAGAATGAAATAATGCCATTTGCAGCAACATAGATGAACCTAGATATAGTCATACTGAGTGAAGTAAGTCAGACAGAGAAAGACAAATATCATATGATATTACTTACATGTGGAATCTAAAAAAAGGGTACAAATGAACTTATCTACAAAACAGAATAGAGTACAGATGTATAAAACAAACTTACGGTTACCAGGGGTGTGACGGGACAGGGATAGGGATAAATTTGGAGATTAGGATTGACATATACACACTAATATATATATATATATATATATATATATATATATATATATATATATATATATATATAATAGATAGCTAATGACCCACTGCATAACACAGGGAACTCAACTTAATACTCTGTAATGACCTATATGGGAAAAGAATCTAAAAAAGAGTGGATATAGGCATATGTATAACTGCTTCACTTTGCCGTACACCTGAAACTCATACAACATTTTAAATCAACTATATGCCAATAAATTTTTTTAGAAAGGAAAATAAATGAATTATAAGACAAAATATAGCCAGTAACATGGAGAGACACGTCAACTGTCTTTGTCTCAAAAAAATTATTTTTCAGTATATAACAGCCAAGAGGTTGAATGATATCAGCAAGATTCTTCCATAGAATTAAAAAACAACAACAACAACTAGAAACTAAAATAACTGTATAGTAACTCTGGAAATCAGTCAAAAGATCTACAGCAATGAGGTGATCACCCAATCACGAAAAAACCCCATTCAAAATGGTAGGAAATTCTGTGCAGGTTTTATTTGCCCTTGTTCCACCCCCTTCTCAGCAGAGTGCGGAAGCACAGTTTGAAGAAAACGGTGGTTTAGTCCCCAGTTCCCGTCTATGAACCAGAGAGAGCAGAGAGAACTGAATTTGCAACATTATAATCTGCGTGTGGACTGCCTGAGAGAGTGGTCTCCGTTTCACCTATATTGGAGGTGAGACAGCCGAAACAGCTTGGATCTCAGACAAGAGGAAGCCATGGGAAGCAGCAGGCATGGCTCATGAAAATTACTACAGAGCTACAGACATGCAGACTCCTGAGACAAGAAATTACTGATTGAAGAATACAATAGGCAGCTAAAGCCCCCAGAAGAAACAGGGATGAGACTATTAAAGTGTTATATTTAAAAATAGTTGTGTATATGGGGGAATAGTAAAACACGCACACTCACAGGTCAAGAATATGAATAGCCAGGAGAGGCCAGAGAAGAACGTAAGCCTTCATACTAGGCTGATGCGTGAATGTCTAGCTCTGCATGGAGCCAGTCTGAAAAGACTGGGAAAGATAACTTTTTTACAAGTACCCAGATTTCAATAAAATATTACAAGGCATACAAAGAAACAGAAAAGCATGACAGGAACAAAATAGTCCCCAGAAACAGACCCCAAAGAAACAAAGGCATTGGACTTACTAGTTAAAGACTTTAAAACAGCTGCCATAAATATGCTCAAAGAGCTAAAGGAAAACGTGAACAAAGAAATAAAAAGAAATCAGGAGAGTTATGGAAAAAATGAGGATATCAACAAAGAGATATAAATTATTAAAAGGAACCAAACATAAATTATACAGGTGAAGATACAATAACTGAATTGAAAAATTCACTAGAGGGATTCAATATCAGATTCAAACAGGTAGAAAAATTATCATCAAATTTAAGCCAGGTCAAAAGCAATCTACAGATTCAGTGCAATCCCTATCAAACTACCAATGGCATTTTTCACAGAACTAGAACAAAAATTTTCACAATTTGTATGGAAACACAAAAGACCCTGAATAGCCAAAGCAATCTTGAGAAAGAAAAACGGAGCTGGAGGAATCAGGCTCCTGGACTTCAGACTATACTACAAAGCTACAGTAATCAAGACAGTATGGTACTGGCACAAAAACAGAAATATAGACCAATGGAACAGAATAGAAAGTCCAGAGATGAACCCACACACATATGGTCACCTTATTTTTGATAAACGAGGCAAGAATATACAATGGAGAAGACAGTGTCTTCAATAAGTGGTGCTTGGAAAACTGGACAGCTACATGTAAAAGAATGAAATTAGAACACTCCTTAACACCATACACAAAAATAAACTCAAAATGGATTAAAGTCATAAATGTAAGGCCAGACACTATAAAATTCTTAGAGGAAAACATAGGCAGAACACTCTATGACATAAATCACAGCAAGATCCTTTTTGACCCACCTCCTAGAGAAATGGAAATAAAAACAAAAATAAACAAATGGGACCTAATGAAACTTAGAAGCTTTTGCACAGCAAAGGAAAACATAATACAAAAAGAAAACCCTCAGAATGGGAGAAAATATTTGCAAATGAGGCAACTGACAAGGGATTAATCTCCGAAATTTACAAATAGCTCATGTGGCTCAGTATCAAAAAAACAAACAACCCAATCAAAAAATGGGCAGAAGACCTAAATACACACTTCTCCAAAGAAGGCATACAGATGGCCAAGAGGCACATGAAAAGGTGCTCAACGTCACTAATTATTAGAGAAATGCAAATCAAAACTACAGTGAGATATCACATTACACCAGTCAGAATGGCCATCATGAAAAAGTCTACAAACAGTAACTGCTGGAGAGGGTGTGGAGAAAAGGAAACCCCCCTATACTGTTGGTGGGAATGTAAATTGATACAGCCTGTTTGGAGAACAATATGGAGGTTCCTTAAAAAATTAAAAGTAGAACTACCATATGACCCAGCAATCGCACTCCTGGGCGTATATCTGGAGAAATCAATAATTCAAAAGGAAACATGCACCCTAATACTCATTGCAGTACTGTTCATAATAGCCAAGACATGGAAGTGACCTAAATGCCCATTGACAGAGGAATGGATAAAGAAGTGGTACATACATACAATGGGATATTACTCAGCCATTGAAAAGAATGAAATAATGCCATTTACAGCAACATGAATGGACCTGGACATTATCAATACTAAGTGAAGTAAGTCAGAAAGAGAAAGACAAATATCATATGATATCGTTTAAATGTGGAATCTAAAACAATGATACAAATGAACTTATTTACAAAACAGAAACATACTTAGAGAATGCACTTATGGTTAACCGGTGGCGGGGTGGGCGGGGGGAGGAGGGATGGGGGAGATAGGTTGGGAGTGGGAGTTTGGGATTGACATGTACACACTGCTATATTTAAAATAGATAACCAACAAAGACCTGCTGTATATAGCACAGGGAACTCTGCTCAGTACTCTGTAATAACCTAAATGGGAAAAGAACTTTGAAAAGAATAGATACAGGCATATGTATAATTGAATCACTTTGCTGTACACCTGAAACTAACACAGCATTGTTAATCAACTACACTCCAATATAAAATAAAACATTAAAAAGAAATTGCTCTGGTAAGACAATTTGGCAACACAAATATGAAATAAAAGAGAAAACCAAGGCTGACATTGGGAGATCTGTTAGGGAGCAGAGAGCAGCAAGGTCTAAATTAAGACTAGGGGACAGGAGAGGAGTGTGTGGAATGATTCAGAAAGCTTTGAGGAAGTTGAATTTAACTGCTAATTAGTTATGGAGCCCAAGACTCTGGTAGAGTTCTCAGTGACTCTGGAGCTTCCAAAACTGTGTTGAGGCCAAGAATTCAGTGATGTAAGGAAGGATAAAGAAAGGAACTATTCTGAATTGGTTAAAATTAATTGCAGAAATCCCCAATCAAATCTCCTTTGGGATTTGAAGAATACATTTTTTAAAATGCATGATTAATCTGAAAGTAATAACATGAATTCTAAATACTTAGGGAGCTCTGTACTACCATGGACTCTAAGCTCTTTAATAGGGCACAGTAACATCTGTTAACTGGGTGAGACTTTAGGTTTTCAGAAATCACGAGGCTGCTCCAGCCATTTGAGATCAGTCCAAGCGCTGGCTTGTGTTCCTGAAAATTAATTTGAGGTTCTTTAGACTTATCCTATTATGTCTTTTTATATGTCATACCAATGTAAACTTAGAAATAATTAAAAACAATAGACAAGAACCATCTAATCTTTTTTTAGTGTTCTTTTATGTAAGGAATAATTGATTGGGTGAAGTGGATTACATTTCAGTATCCAGACAGGCTCCTTTTGTTACTACTTTTGACTTTTTATCTGCTTTTTAAATTACCTTGCCTGTTTCGAAAGCACCGTGCAGTTCTCTTGTGTTTCTTTTTAGGTGCAATACAGTGTGGAAAGGCTCTTGGCATAAAGTTGAAGGATATCCACTATGCAATTTAATATCCTTAGATAACTGATATTTTTAGAGAAACAGTCCTTTGAAATTCATATGAGGTAATGTGATAGAGAGGAAAAAAGCGTGGAAGTTGGAGTCAAAATGACTTGGTTTTTAATACTGGTGCTGACACTTAATAGGTTTGCAACTTTGGGAATTGAATTAAATCATTGAGTCTCGGTTTCTTTGTCTGAAATATGGGAATTATAATACCTCTGGCTCAGGTAAATGTATATAGTAAAAAATACACAGATAGTAAAAATACATAGTAAATACAGACAGTAAAAAAGAGCCTGCCATCAAAAAAGGTGCGTCTGTCTTGTCCTGAAAAAGGATGCCTAATGTTATTATCGAGGTTCGTCTATTAGGATAAATGAAAGAAGCCAGACACAAAAGACCACATGTTGACACACTGTATGATTCCATTTATATGAAAGGTTAAGAATAGGCAAATATATAGAGACAAAAATTAAATTAGTGGTTGCCTAGGACTAGGAAGCAGGGTGCAAAGTGGCTGTTTAAGAATACAAGGTTCCTTTTGCAGAAGATAAAAATATTCTACAATTAGATAATCGTGATTATTGTACCACTCTGTAAATCTACTGAAAACTATTGAATTGTACACTTGCAACAGGTGAATTTTATATGTTAATAATATCTCAATAAAGCCATTTAAAATAAAAGGCATTTCTGTATGCTGACCTGAGTATCCTAAATAAAATAATCTGTGCCTATGGAAAAATGGGAAATTTTATTTGTCCTGAGCGGAGGGGGGAAAGGAGGAGGGATCTCTTGTATTTCTTTCTAAGTATCTGTCTTTGTGTTGCTGTATAGGTCAATTTTGTTTGTTAATAAATAACTCCCCAAATCACAGTGGCTCATCATTTTTTTCTTATTTACATTGCATGCTGGCCTTTATTCAGATCTGTTTGTTTCTTGTCTGCTATGTCTGGTCTACTCAGCTCCGGTCCACATGTCTTTTCGTTCCTGCAGCAGCTGCTATAATGGGACATGCTGATTTTCCTGCCATAGGGACTCAGAAGACTGAGTCAAACCATTTAGCTCTTAAAGGTTCTGCTCAGATAGAGTATGTTTCACAGCTGTTCATATATCATTGGGCAAAGCCAGTCACATGGTCAAACTTAGTGAACGTGCACTCCTTCCGTGGAATAAAGTGATTATGAATATTTGTGATCAATAAGACAAAAAGTCAATCTATTATACTATTGTATAATATATACTATTGGAGGAAGACCTGTCTCGTATCCTTACTAGAGCTTAACCTTCCATCATTGCCTTCCATCCTTCTACTTTCCCACCATCTGAGTGTTTATCTTGTTTTCTTCTTTCCCCTCTGAGATCTCTCCATTGGTTTAAATCAAGGGTAAATTTATAAATTTATGAATCTGTTTCTCCCTTTCCATGAATATCTCTTCTAAGAGTCTGCTGAGATGTCTGGTTACCACCTTATGCCTTTCATTCCATTGCCAGACTTTTAAATTACAGCCAGTTGTTGTCATTAATGTTTCTGTATCAAATTTAACTCTTCACATTCTGGCTTAAACTCTCTTAGTCCATTGAAATTGCTCTTTTTAAAGACTTCAGTGACGTTAATTGCCAAATTCAATGACATTTTCTTCAGCCGTTATTTATTTTGATGGTGGTGACATTTGTACTGTAAACTTCTAAAATGCAGAAATGTCTGATCCCCGCCCCCCCCCACCAAATTTCATATGCTCTCCCTACACTCCCTTCCTGATGATCTCATATAGACCCTAGGTCTTCAGTTTTTACTTATTCATTTATTTATTTACTTATTTTTAATTTATTTTATTTTTGGCTGCATTGGGTCTTCGTTGCCGTGTGCGGGCTTCCTCTAGTTGCTGCGAGTGAGGGCTACTCTTCGTTGTGGTGTGCAGGCTTCTCATTGCCGTGGCTCCTCTTGTTGCAGAGCACAGGCTCTAGGTGCGTGGGCTTCGGTAGTTGTGGCACGTGGGCTCAGTAACTGTGGCTCACAGGCTCTAGAGTGCAGGCTCAGTAGTTGTGGCACACGGGCTTAGTTGCTCCACAGCATGTGGGATCTTCCCGGACCAGGGCTCAAACCCATGTCCCCTGCACTGGCAGGCAGATTCTTAACCACTGCGCCACCAGGGAAGCCCAGTTTTTACTTCTGAGCATGTGACTTCCGTATTTCCATGTTTATTTCAGCTTTCTTGGGTAAAAAATGATTTCTATGTTTAATCATTCGCTTTGCATATTAATCCTACAAATCTTTTCTTAAGCAAGATGGAAATAGAAAGGTTTTTATTTTCTGAAAAATTTAAAAATAATCTTAGGTTTAATGATTCTACTCATAAGTATTATCTTGTGTAGCCAAAAGTAGTTTGCAAATTGTAAAGTACAGCTCTAGGGTGCAAATATAACATTCTAGATGAAGTACAGCTTGCCGTAAGCACTCAGGAGCCCAGTATCAAGCTGATAAAGAATCAGTATTTCTGGACGTATTTTGCAACATTTACATATTAATCAGGGAAAGAAGGGAAGAAAATGGGGTAGTAAGGCTAAGCATCCTTTATTTCTCTGCCAACCGCTTTATAAAACTTTATTACTTATTCCTTTAACAACACCATGAAGTAACTAGTATAGCTTCCATTTTAAAATAAGGAATAGAGAACTTGAGAACTTAAATAATACATATGAAGTTATAGCAATGTAATTGTCAGGGCTGCATGTCTTCCCAGGGCTGTGCAACTTGCTGCCGTGTGTGTGTGTTGGAGGGGGGCATTTCTGGCATTGTAGTTTTCTCAATAGCAAGTAGACATCACAGGTAAGAAGAATCCAGCATACATGGAAAGTTGCAAAATAATAACCAATAGGACCAAGGCAGAAAGATCTTTCAACTGAAACAGGTGTTTCAATTGCATCAGCCTGCAAGTTGATTAAGGGAAGGAGCATTCAGTCTCCGGGGCTTCCAGAGCTGAGATGGGGCTCTTTAAACATGCATTTCACCCTCTCT
Source organism: Lagenorhynchus albirostris (assembly GCF_949774975.1). Lineage (NCBI taxonomy): Eukaryota > Metazoa > Chordata > Mammalia > Artiodactyla > Delphinidae > Lagenorhynchus > Lagenorhynchus albirostris. The sequence goes on from NC_083110.1 coordinate 32,595,243, forward strand.
GATACAGGCCTCTCAGCTGCCACACTGAAGCTACCAAGGTTCTGCCATGTATGTGACCAAACCAAAAATTCAGTGCTTGGTTAAGGCTTAAGTCCAAAGCTGTCACAAGAGTGAACCGTAACACTGGGCTGTGAGCAATCTGCAATGATGGTCCCATTTCACATGAGCAAAGCTTGGATGGTCTGCCCTCCTGTCCACACAGTGTCGACTGCCAGTTTCAGCACAGAGTAGCCTGCTTCCTTCTCGAGATGGCTGTGTTATTTAGGAGAAATTCTGTGATTGTCAGTAATATGGTGTAGCTATGCTTTAGCGTTTGGCCTTCCCTTGTTATTTATAGTCTCGGTCAGATGTCAGCTCTTGACTCTTGAATGTAGGATCTCAGTGAGTGGAAGCGAAGTGTCCTCTTCACATCTCTCTTTGCCCAAAACGCAGCTTTCTTGATGCCATGTACCTCCTCCCCTTTTACATCTTTTAGTATACTGTATGCTTCCTTATACTATGCCTTATATTGGGAAGTGTTGGAGTTTTGCAATTACGAACTTGGACTCTGTTGTCACAAAGACTGGGATTGATCCTCTGTTTCACACTACGGGCTTACCTCTCTTACTGGTATACAATAATTCACCTCATCAGGTTGTTGTGAAGACTCAATCCTTTCTGTAAAATAAAGCATGATCAAGGTATTTAACACATAGGGACTTGTCAATAAATGTTAACTTTTATGATATTTATTATTATTAGGACTCTGTGCAAGTCTGTGTACTTGTTTTTAAGGAACATGTGCATTTCTATTTTTTTCTAATTTCACTTTATTTTTTATACGGCAGGTTCTTATTAGTCATCCATTTTATACATATGAGTGTATATATGTCAAACCCAATCTCCAAGTTCATCACACCACCACCCACCCCCATGCCACTTTCCCCCCTTGCTGTCCATACGTTTGTTCTCTACATCTGTGTCTCTATTTCTGCCCTGCAAACCGGTTCATCTGTACGATTTTTCTAGGTTCCACATATATGCATTAATATATGATATTTGTTTTTCTCTTTCTGACTTACTTCACTCTGTATGCCAGTCTCTAGATACATCCACGTCTCTACAAATGACCTAATTTCGTTCCTTTTTATGGCTGAGTAATATTCCATTGTATATATACCACATTTTCTTTATCCATTCGTCTGTCAGAGGGCATTTAGGTTACTTCCATGAGCTGGCTATTGGAAATAGTGCTGCAATGAACATTGGGTGCATGTGTCTTTTTGAATTACGGTTTTCTCTGGGTATATGCCCAGTAGTGGGATTGCTGGGTTGTATGGTAGTTCTATTTTTAGTTTTTTAAGGAACCTCCATACTGTTCTCCATAGTGGCTCTATCAATTTACATTCCCACCAACAGTGCAGGAGGGTTCCCTTTTCTCCACACCCTCTCCCACGTTTGTTTGTAGATTTTCTGATGATGCCCATTCTAAGTGGTGTGAGGTGATACCTCACTGCAGTTTTGAATTGCATTTCTCTAATAATTAGTGATGTTGAGGAGCTATTCATGTGCTTCTTGGCCATATGTATGTCTTGTCTTCTTTGGAGAAGTGTCTATTTAGGTCTTCTGCCCATTTTTGGATTGGGTTGTTTGTTTTTTTAATATTGAGCTGCATGAGCTGTTTATATATTTTGGAGATTAATCCTTTGTCCGTTGATTCATTTGCAAATACATTCTCCCATTCTGAGGGTTGTCTTTCTGTCTTGTTTGTAGTTTCCTTTGCTTTGAAAAAGTTTTAAGTTTCACTAGGTCCCATTTGTTTATTTTTGTTTTTATTTCCATTACTCTAGGAGGTGGATCAAAAAAGATCTTGCTGTCATTTATGTCAGAGTGTTCTTCCTATGTTTTCCTCTAAGACTTTTATAGTGTCTGGCCTTACATTTAGGTCTCTAATCCATTTTGAGTTTAGTTTTGTGTATGGTGTTAGGGAGTGTTCTAATTTCATTCTTTTACATGTAGCTGTCCAGTTTTCCCGGCACCACTTATTGAAGAGACTGTCTTTTCTCCATTGTATATCCTTGCCTCCCTTGTCATAGATGAGTTGACCATAGGTGCGAGGGTTTATCTCTGGGCTGTCTATCCTGTTCCATTGATCTGTATTTCTGTTTTTGTGCCAGTACCATATTGTCTTGATTACTGTAGCTTTGTAGTATAGTGTGAAGGCAGGGAGTCTGATTCCTCCAGCTCCATTTTTTTCCCTCAAGACTGCTTTGGCTATTCGGGGTCTTTTGTCTCTCCATACAAATTTTAAGATTTTTTGTTCTACTTCTGTAAAAAATGCCATTGGTAGTTTGAAAGGGATTGCACTGAATGTGTAGATTGCTTTGGGTAATATAGTCATGTTCACAGTGTTGATTCTTCCAATTCAAGAACATGGTATATCTCTCCATCTGTTTGCATCATCTTTACTTTCTTTCATCAGTGTCTTATAGTTTTGAGCATACAGGTCTTTTGTCTTCCTAGGTAGGTTTATTCCTAGGTATTTTATTCTTTTTGTTGCAGTGGTAAATGGGAGTGATTCCATAATTTCTCTTTCAGATTTTTCATCATTAATGTATAGAAATGCAAGAGATTTCTGTTTATTAATTATTATCCTGTAAGTTTACCAAATTCATTGATTAGCTCTAGTAGTTTTCTGGTGGCATCTTCAGATTCTCTATGTATAGTGTCATGTCATCTGCAAACAGTGACGGTTTTACTACTTCCTTTCCAAGTTGAATTCCTTTTATTTCTTTTTCTTCTGTGATTACCGTGGCTAGGACTTCCAAAACTATGTTGAATAATAGTGGCAGGAGTGGACATCCTTGTCTTCCTGATCTTAGAGGAAATGCTTTCAGTTTTTCACAATTGAGAATGATGTTTGCTGTGGGGTTTTCGTATATGGCCTTTATTATGTTGAGGTAGGTTTCCTCTGTGCCCACTTTCTGGAGACTTTTTATCATAAATGGGTGTTGAATTTTGTCAAGAGCTTTTTCTGCATCTATTGAGATTATCATATGGTTTTTATTCTTCAGTTTGTTAATATGGTGTATCACATTGATTGATTTGTGTATACTGAAGAATCCTTGCATCCCTGGGATAAATCCCACTTGATCATGGTGTGTGATCCTTTTAATGTGTTGTTGGATTCTGTTTTCTAGTATTTTGTTGAGGATTTTTGCGTCTATATTCATCAGTGATATTATTGGTCTGTAATTTTCTTTTGTTGTATTATCTTTGTCTGGTTTTGGTATCAGGGTGATGGTGGCCTCATAGAATGAGTTTGGGAGAGTTCCGTCCTCTGCAGCTTTTTGGAAGAGTTTGAGAAGGATGGGTGTTAGCTGTTCTCTAAATGTTTGATAGAATTCACCTGTGAAGCCACCTGGTCTTGGACTTCTGTTTATTGGAAGATTTTTAATCACAGTTTCAATTTCATCACTTGTGATTGGTCTGTTCATGTTTTCTATTTCTTTCTGGTGCAGGCTTGGAAGGTTATACCTTTCTACGAATTTGTCCATTTCTTCCATGTTGTGCATTTTATTGGCATAGAGTTGCTTGTAGTAGTCTCTTAGGATGCTTTGTACTTCTGCAGTGTCTGTTGTAACTTCTCCTTTTTCATTTCTAATTTTATTGCTTTGAGTCCTCTCCCTCTTTTTCTTGATGAGTCTGGCTAATTTTGTCTATCAATTTTGTTTATCTTCTCAAAGAACCAGCTTTTAGTTTTATTGATCTTTGCTATTGTCTTTTTGCTTCTATTTCATTTATTTCTGCTCTGATCTTTATAATTTCTTTCTTTCTGCTAACTTTGGGTTTCTTTGTTCTTCTTTCTCTAGTTCCTTTAGGTGTAAGGTTAGTTTGTTTATTTGAGATTTTTCTTGTTTCTTGAGGTAGGCTTGTATTGCTATAAGCTTCCCTCTTAGAACTGCTTTTGCTGCATCCCACAGGTTTTGGATCTTCGTGTTTTTATTGTCATTTGTTTCTAGGTGGTTTTTGATTTCCTCTTTGATTTCTTCAGTGATCTCTTGGTTATTTAGTAATGTATTGTTTAGCCTCCATGTGTTTGTGTTTTTTACGTTATTTTCCCTGTAATTGATTTCTAATCTCATAGCATTGTGGTCAGAAAATATGCTTGATATTATTCCAATTTTCTTAAATTTACTGACGCTTGATTTGTGACCCAAGATGTGATCTATTCTGTTCCATGTTCATTTGAGAAGAAAGTGTAATCTGCTGTTTTTGGATGGAATGTCCTATAAATATTGATTAAATCTATCTGGTCTATTGTGTCATTTAAAGTTTGTGTTTCCTTATTAATTTTCTGTTTGCATGATTTGTCCATTGGTGTAAGTGAGCTGTTAAAATCCCCCACCATTACTGTGTTACTGTCAATTTCCTCTTTTATAGATGTTAGCAGTTGCCTTATTTACTGGGGTGCTCCTATGTTGGGTGCATATATATTTATAATTGTTATATCTTCTTCTTGGGTTGATGCCTTGATCATTATGTAATGTCCTTCCTTGTCTCCTGTAACATTGTTTATTTTAAAGTCTATTTTATCTGACATGAGTATTGTTACTCCAACTTCCTTTTGATATCCATTTTCATGGAACATCTTTTTCCATCCCCTCACTTTCAGTCTGAATGTGTCCCTAGGTCTGAAGTGGGCCTCTTGTAGACAGCATATATATGGGTCTTGTTTTTGTATCCATTCAGCAAGCCTGTGTCTTTTGGTTGGAGCATTTAATCCATTCATGTTGAAGGTAATTATCTATATGTATGTTCCTATTACCATTTTCTTAATTGTTCTGGGTTTGTTTTTGTAGGTCCTTTTTTTCTCTTGTGTTTCCCACTTAGAGAAGTTCCTTTATCATTTGTTGTAGAGCTGGTTTGGTGGTGCTGAACGGTCTTAGATTTTGCTTATCTGTAAAGCTTTTGATTTCTCCTTTGAATCTGAATGAAATTCTTGCCAGGTAGTTTAATCTTGGTTGTAGGTTCTTCCCTTTCATCACTTTAAATATATCATGCCACTCCCTTCTGGCTTGTAGGGTTTCTGCTGAGAAGTCACATGTTAACCTTATGGGAGTTCCCTTGTTTGTTATTTGTCCTTTTTCCCTTGTTGCTTTCAATAATTTTTATTTGTCTTTAATTTTTGTCAGTTTGATTACTGTGTGTCTTGGCATGTTTCTGCTTGGGTTTATCCTGCCTGGGACTCTCTGTGCTTCCTGGATTTGGGTGGCTATTTCCTTTCCCATGTTAGGGAAATTTTTGACTATAATCTCTACAGATATTTTCTCAGGTTCTTTCTCTCTCTTCTCCTTCTGGGACCCCTATAATGCAATTGTTGTTGCATTTAATTTTGTCCCAGAGGTTTCTTAGGCTCTCTGCATTTCTCTTCATTCTTTTTTCTTTATTCTGTTCCACGGCAGTCAATTCCACCATTCTGTCTTGCAGGTCACTTATCCGTTCTTCTTCCTCAGTTATTCTGCTATTGATTCCTTCTAGTGTATTTTTCATTTCAGTTATTGTATTGTTCATCTCTGTTTGTTCTTTAATTCTTCTAGGTGTTTGTTCTTTAATTCTCCCGGGTCTTTGTTAAACATTTCTTGCATCTTCTTGAGCTTTGCCTCCATTCTTTTTCCAAGGTAGTGGGTCATCTTCACCATCATTATTCTGAATTCTTTTTCTGGAAGTTTGCCTATCTCCACTTCATTTAGTTGTTTTTCTGGGGTTTTATCTTGTTGCTTCATGTGGTATAAAGTCCTCTGCCTTTTCATTTTGTCTGTCTTTCTGTGAATGTGGTTTTCCTTCCAGAACCTGCAGAATTGTAGTTCTTGTTGCTTCTGCTGTCTGCCCTCTCAAGTCTGTTTACTTTTTTTCCCCCAGAGAAGCTACTCCTCCTGTGTTTACTACCATCAATTGTATTTTTGCCCTACACAGTCTCCTGACTTGCCTCTAATGTAGATATTTTTCTCTCTTTTTCATCTCTCACATCCAAGTCTATCAATTTTATTCCCAAATATTGTACTACTGAATGTTTCTCTCCTTACTGCACTGTGTTTTTTTGGCAAGTAATTTAACTGTGCTTTTTACCGATAGGTAACGTGGCCTCCCTGGGATGCTGTGATGAACAAAATACATCACAGATTTAAAATGTACTAAGTGCTCTTTGGTTAAATGAATGACAACCTAATTTTACAAGATAATGTAGACTTAAATGATTGAAAACATTCACTTCTAGAAACACTGTGTACTAATCTTTATTTTCCTCTTGGCTTATAGTGCTGAAGTTGTTTTATTCCATGGAAATGAAAAAATAATTACCATAGATGAATGCAAATGCTCTGAAAAGATTAGTTATTCAATATTGATTATTACTCTATCAGGAGCTAATTAATATTGGTGTTATCCCTAATTGGCTGCTGTGTTCTGTTGTTTACCGAGATGGGTATCACCATTTCCACTCTTGGCAGTCAATTTCCTGTTGTGTTTCTGTCCTTTTACCCCTGAAATCTTTGATGTGATTACTCCCAGGAGATGAACTCAAAAACACAACAAAAGATGAATAAATAAAATTTAGGCATCCCTTCAATGCAGTGGTTTCCTCTCCATTTCTAAAGTAAAAAACATAAAAATAGGAAATATTTAGAGACTGTATGGAAAGAATCAGAAGTACCCTCTTGGCAAAGAATCCACATGCAAAATTCTGCAAAAGGATTTGTCAAATATTTATTAGTATATAACACCTGTAGTTCTTAAATTATTGTTTTTAATTGTCCCTGAGCCTTTATGAGAATTAATCTTGCTTAGAAGGAAGGCAGCCACACTGAGCCCAGCCTTGCCATCCTGGGCCAAGGTTCTTATTCCTGAATAGACTGATGCCAGCACTGGTCCTATAGTATAGTTTTGAATTTCCTGTGTATGTTCATTGTTCCAACTGTGTTCTGTTATTAAAAGAAGATGCTCAGTTTTGTTTCTTTTTATGGCTGAGTAATGTTCCACTGTATATATGTGCTGTATATTTTTTATCCATACATCTGTCGATGGACATTTAGGTTGGTTCCGTGTCCTGGCTATTGTAAATAGTGCTGCAGTGAACATTGTGGTACACGTCTCTTTTTGAATTATGGTTTTCTCAGGGTATATGCCCAGTAGTGGGATTGATGGGTCGTATGGTAGTTCTATTTTTAGTTTTTTAAGGAACCTCCATACTGTTTTCCGTAGTGGTTGTATTAATTTACATTCCCCCTAACAGTGCAGGAGGGTTCCCTGTTCACCACACCCTTTCCAGCATTTATTGTTTCTAGATTTTTTGATAATGGCCATTCTGACCGTCATGAGGTGATACCTCATTGTAGTTCTGATTTGCATTTCTCTGATAATTAGTGATGTTGAGCATCTTTTCATTTGCCTCTTGACCATCTGTATGTCTTCCTTGGTGAAATGTCTATTTAGGTCTTCCACCCATTTTTTAACTGGATTGTTTGCTTTTTTTTATACTGAGCTCCATGAGCTGTTTGTATATTTTGGAGATGAATCCTTTGTTATTTCATTTGCAGATATTTTCTCCCATTCTGAGGGTTGTCTTTTTGTCTCGTTTATGGTTTCCTTTGCTGTGCGGAAGCTTTTAAGTTTAATTAAGTCCCATTTGTTTATTTTTGTTTTTATTTCCATTACTCTAGGAGGTGGGTCAAAAAAGATCTTGCTGTGGTTTATGTCAAAGAGTGATTTTCCTCTTTTGTAGTGTCTGGTCTTATGTTTATGTCTTTAATCCATTTGGAGTTTATTTTTGTGTATGGTGTTAGGTAGTGTTCTAATTGGATGAACCTAGAGTCTATCGTACAGAGTGAAGTAAGTCAGAAAGAGAAAAACAAATACCATATGCTAACGCATATATATGATATCTGAAAAAAAATGGTAGTGATGAACCTAGTTGCAGGGAAGGAATAAAGCGGTAGAGACATAGAGAATGGACTTGAGGACATGGGGTGGGAGGGTGAAGTGAGAGTAACATCGACATACGTACGCTAGCAAATGTAAAATAGTTGGCTGATGGGAAGCAGCAATATAGCACAGGGAGATCAGCTCAGTGCTTTGCGAAGACCTAGAGGGGCGAGATAGGGAGGATGGGAGGGAGGCTCAAGAGGGAGGGGATATGGGGACATGTGTATGCCTGTGGCTGATTTGCTTTGTTGTGCAACAGAAACTAACAGTATTGTGAAGCAATTATACTCCAATAAAGAGCTATTAAAATAAAAGTAGTTGCTACTTCCTCTTTTCCCATCTATTAACATTTAGCTGAAATTATGAGGATCTTGCTGTCATAGCATCGAGAGTTTGGAGGCTCGGATTTCTAGTCCTGGTACTAACCATCAAGCTGGGGAACCTGGGAGAAATGAGGTGCAGAGAAATAGTCTTGTTCAGAGTTATCCAAAATGTGGTCCTCATACAGGCAGTCCCCATGGCATCAGGGAGCTTGGTAGAAATGCATGTTCCTAGGCTGTTCCTAGACCAACTGAACCAGAGTCTCTGGGGGTGAAGTGCAGCCCTCTTAGTGATTCAGGGAAGCACAGGACTAGTGCCTAGATAATAAGGTTTTGTAAACCTTCCTAAGGATGCACGCATGAGGGGAAGTGGGTAATGAGTAGGGAATGGTAGCACATGATGAGGAACCCATAGTATTCGGATGTGGGGGTAAGTGTGAGAGAGTCATAAATCCAGAGTCCAGGTTGCCCTAAAATAAGCCCTAGAGGGAGCAGACCTTGCTATAAACAAGCATCGACTTCACCAGCCAGCACAGGTCCTAACTGCTGCAGATGTGGGGTGATTTTTTTTTTTTTAATGAATTAACAAGTTCGGGTAAATTCCAAAATTCAAAGTTTCTGTCCCGGAAAGGCAGGGCAGAAGGGCCCTGACACATGAAAGTAAACTGGTACGGGGGATTTCTAGGAATATATTCTCTCCCTATCTGGGGGTTTAGAACCTGGCTCAGAGGCCAGCCTGGGCTTTACTAGAGAACTGGACTTCACAGTTGAAAGAGGCTAACAGGAGGATGTGCTTCCTACGAAACATCCATGATGAGCTTACAGAGTCAGGTCGTAGTGGCAGGACAGCAGTGAGTGGGTCTCCCAGACAGAGGGCAGCTCTTCGCTCTACCCCGTAAAGGATGCAGTGACTTCTGACTCCAAGCTCTCAAGGCAGCTTACTGGTTAGTGGTCTCAAACTCCATGGACCTTTGTAAAACGGAGCCAACAATCTCTGCCCCTCAAGTGAGAGTGTTTGTGAGTATTCTTAAAGATGATGGTGATAATGTGTAAAGTGAGGGATGCTGGAAGTAGATGATTCTCTTTTTAATGTAGATGACTTCCCAGACAATTACAATGCAGCTGCAGCTTTTTACAAAAAAAAAAAAAAAAAAATCAGACCCATTCCCTTTTTAAAGAGGTTTCCTTCCTTGTTACTTATGGGCATTTCCTAGAATCTTGGGTTGTAAAGTATGGACAGCACTAATTCCTCAGGATCAGTTTATGGCAAGTAATCTCTGGTTACCCCAGTACCTGAACAGCCTGGTGGATTTGCATATTGGGTGCACTGCGCTCAATGTGCCTGTTAGTGTTTAGGCACAAGCAGTGCTCAGGAATTTAGAGACAGGACCAGATTCTGCCTTTTAACTCCCGGGAGTATTTCTAAGAAAATTTAAAAAATACTGTATGCATTGGATTTTAATTTGCTTTTCACATGTGAAGACGATCTGGAAATGTAATTATAAACTTCTGATCTCCAGCATCTAGCAAAGGTTTTTATTTTCCTTGTATTTCAATCTGTGAGCGTACATGTTAGTCATTTATAATGGCTTTATGGTCCACAGAATACAATGTAGTGATTTGAAACAGAGTCACATGCTTGCCGGTTTCCACCTGGATTGACACTTTGGATCTTGGATACAGTTGTTTAGTAAATGGTTCACCTGCTTGTTTTTCCTTCCAACTTTCAAAAGCAAGCCGTGTAGCGTAGTGGGTAAGAATTGAATTTCAGAGTCGACCTAAGATGTTTCTGACTCCAGACATTGCCACCCTTTGGCTTTGTGCCCTTGGACAAACTGTTTTAACTTCCTTGAGCCTTAGTTTTGTTGTAGAAAATGAGAATTACAGTAGTTCTATCCCAGGACTGTTTTGAAGATTAAATGAGATGATATATGTAAAGAATTTAGCCCAGTGTGTAGCACCCATCAACACTTAATAACTATTAACTTTTGTTATAATTACTGCTATTATTACTTGTAAAATTATAACTGTTTATAATGATTATTATAGTTATTATGTTTAAATTCTTGCATTCGTATCCCTTAAATTCGTCACCCTTGGTGTTACGATCGTACGCTGACTCCCAGTTTTCCCTTGATCTGATTTTCCTTGCTTCCGGTCACAACAGTCCCCACTCCAGAGGATCTAGGACCTCATTTGTCAGTGGTTTCCTTGTGACATTTCCTTATGCCAAGCCAGATTTGAATATGAAGATCTTGTCATGAGAGCTGCATTCCTAGTAGAACCACAGTGTTGGTCTGATATAGAGTTGGATTAGAGCTCTTTTCGGGTACTTCCAGATTTGGGATTCCCAGACTCTAAGCTCTCTAAGGAGTGTCTCGTCCTGGATTTTGTATCCAGGTGTGATGTATGTGACTGTGCCAGGTTTTCCCAGAATACCTTCTGCTACAGCCCTCAACTTCATGTAGCCTTATTCATCTAAAAACATAGAAAATAATGTCAGTTTACCTATGTAAAAAATGGGAATGATATCGTTGAAATGATATGCTGCAGTACAAATAACATCATGTGGTTACAGCGTCTTTCACAATTCATCTTGCATCTTGTATCTAACAAGCATAGTCTCTTGAACGCTCTTGTGGTACTTGTTCCTTAAGACCCCAGCGTAGCACCTGGAAGAATTTGACTCCACCGCATCCCCATATGTAACCCTGCTCTATCCAAATGGCCTAAAAGCCTCTATCGCCTTAATTGAATCCAAAGCTGAGCTAATTTTTAGATAAACATGAATAAGTCTACATCTTAAATGAATTGCCTGTTTATAAAACACCCTTATACAAATTGATAACGATGTATGTTTGAATAATTCAAGAAACAGGATGTCAATAGCTTTTAGCATCAGGTACCAAGAGAGCTGTGCTTTTGAATATTAATTTGACTAATTTGGGATATTAGGCCATTTAGTATGGTAAGCACATAAACACAGAGCAGTAGGATTCTTGAAGGGTAATCTAATCAGAAACAGGGGCATCTAGCATTTCTTTAAAATGTAACAATTATCCGAAAGTCTCATAAGGAATGTTCTGCAGCTGAGGAAGAAAAAGATACCCCAAGTAAAATGTAAATGAACATAAGGTGATTCAGTGGGACTAATTCTGGGAAGAATCAGTACCAGTATGCTTCGTTTGTTTTGTATTTTCTTCCCATTTATTCTTATAGTCTGAGTGGTTTTATTAAAAAATAATTTTGTAAGTCAGTATAAAACCCAGGAGTTTTATCTTCCTTTAAACATGTAAATGCATTTAAGGTGAACACGTCAGAAAGTGGAATTGTGGATTTAGAGTTTTCAATGACTAAGTTATGACCACATTGCATAGAGTGTGGGTGTCTAGTACATGCCTTCCATCGTTTGTCTGTTTTAATTTTCAAAATTAACATGGCTGGTACTATCATTATTTCCTTCTTATGGATAAATAAATGGGAGAGCAGAGACCTAAAGTAACTTTCCCAAAGTCACACAGCAACTCATGAGTGGAGCTGGCATGTAAAGGCAAACCTCTGACCTCACAAGCCATGTTTTGTGCACCACCAGCTGAATCAATTTTTCAACCCTGAGGAGAGACATTCATACATGGTTAAAAAATAGTTAATGGTGAATACATTTCAGACTTCAGAATCCAGGTTAAGCATGTCAAAAGACCATCACTAATTTAACTGTTCATGTAAATCATTATTTAGGCTTAATACCCAGGTGTGATTATTTGAAATTGGACAAGACGACAGTTTTTATAAACCATTTATTCCAAAAAGAAAAGGCATTCACTTTTATCTTAGTGTTTCATCTACTTGTGTTTGTTGTAAGAAAAGAGGAACAGACAAAATATAGAGCCAAAGCAATTTCATTTCCTATCACATTCCCCAGGGTGTCTCATGAAAATCTTGCACACTGAACGTCAAAGTCCAATTTGTGGAGGCCAGAATGACATTTTAGTATATTATAGGTTGTGGTCAATATATGGATTGCAGCCTCCTTAGGCTCACAATAATTAGGGACTATCACATGGATTCAGTATTTGTTTAGCAGATAATTCTCAAGACTTCCATGTATGATAATGAAGGCCTAACTATTGTACTGTGAATCAAACCTATTTCAAGTCTAGTGAAAATAATAAAATTTAATTAACATGGTACGAATTCATTTAAATTTATGTGAGGAGAATCAGGGACATAATTATGAGCTTATTGTTTTTTTTTTTTTAACAGGATGAGGTTGGCCATTTGATAATTTGAGCCCAAGGTAGGTAAGGGTTATTTAGAAGTTATCAAAGTGTGAGAAAACATAAATCATACCGGAGAAGAACTTCCAATTCTTAACCACTTTATATATGATGGATGTGATATACATACCATCTTATTTAATCTTCACAACCACCCTCCAACCAAAATGCTGTTATTTCCAAATGTGGAAAAGGAGACCTACAGAGGGCTTGTAACTTGCTAAAGTCTATACAAATAGTAGGACTAATCTCAGCATGAGACCTCCCAAACTCCAAATAAGAGTTAAGCACAAAATAAATTACCTTTGATTAAACGTGGGAAACATTGGGGAAAACCCTTATTCTTTTATCACATAGCTCACAGAAAATTAAAGTTTTTTTAATCTTAAATTATGATGTGTATAAAATGGTAGCTCTGGGCTTCCCTGGTGGCGCAGTGGTTGAGAGTCCGCCTGCCGATGCAGGGGACACGGGTTCGTGCCCCGGTCCGGGAGGATCCCACATGCGGCGGAGCGGCTGGGCCCGTGAGCCGTGGCCGCTGAGCCTGCGGGTCCGGAGCTTGTGCTCGTCAACGGGAGAGGCCACAACAGTGAGAGGCCCGCGTACCATAAAAATAAATAAATAAATAAATAAAATAAAATGAAATGGTAGCTCTGTCCTTTGTTTGATTAGATACAGTATCCTTTGAGGGATTTCTTTCCAAAAAGTGTCTCACGGAAGTGGGGTTTACTTTCATGGTTGTACGTAAAACTGGCCTTCAAACGGAAGGCTGTGTCCTTTGCTCGGAGGTTCACTACAACTTGAGGGCTGTGAAGCCAACACCAGGAATGGCATGATCAGCTGTGTCTTGGGTGGAGAATTACATAAAACCTCAGGAATTAATGATTTTGTGCCATATTCTGTATTTCTTTCTTTCTCTTTTTTTTTTTTTTTTCCCATGGAGAACTTCATACTACAGGGTTTCAAATATTTAGGAAATAGTTTGGATTGAACCCTCCATGCCATTACCCTTGTCTTGAATTGTGAATTTTTAGTGTTGAACTCTTCTGTGTCCAAGTACCTAATATATAGATGGGCCTACTCATTGATAAATGTACTATTATTTACACATATCAAGTGCTCTGTGAAGAGCTCTTAAATTATTTCTGTTTTCATTCACATTACATTACTTGCAAGCCCCATTTACAGATGAGATAACTGAGGTTTAGAAAAGCTCACTAGCTTTCCCAAGTTCACCCAACTAGTGAGATTCAGATGGGATTTGAATGCAGATTGGATTTGAATGCAGATTCAGATTGGATTTGAGTTAACTCAGAAACTGGTGCCTTAACTGTTTAATTACCATAGTTCTCTACGTACTCCCACATGGTGTATTTCCATGTTCTTAGAGATAGGAAAATACCTCTAAGAAAATGGTCTAAACATTTATACCAGGGAACATTTAGTGTAACTTGAATTTAGGTCCAGTTAGTATTTCTGTTGGTAGTTTTCTGAAATAAGCTTCCCTGTGCCTAGCTTTGCTTTGGCAGCAAACTCAGGAGGGCACGGCCCGTGTGGCTGGAGCTCATGGAATCAGAGACTGGGTCATGGGAGGATGGGCACAGCTTGAGGCACCAAAGTCACTGTTAGAAGTGAAGCAATGATCTAAGCCAAATAAAGAGTCTCAGGAGAGCCTCAAGCTAAACTGTTGTTACAAATAGACTGGAGACCACATTCATCAAGCAAAGAGCAAGGTTGAAGTTGATTGTGCCAGTGTCCATTTAGAGAATCTGGATCTTCATCTGAGACACAGAGAGCAAACAGTGAAGGCAAATCACATGTATTGGGTACCTGATACGCGCCAGATGCTATTCCGGGCAGTTCATTCGCACCATTTTATTCAATTCTTACCAAATCCCAGTGGCACAAGTATTATTTTCCCATTTCAAGGGGAAGGTGCTAGGGATCCAGAAAGGTTTTTACAAAGGTGCTACAGCTTCTAAGAGACCTAGAATACAAATCTTTCTCTCTCTGAGTCTTTACATAATCCAGTGCTGTCTCCCTAGAGATTGCTAACTAAAGGAAATGCAGCCTCATGTCTGGTAAGATAGAAAAATTGAGGTACAGAGTTGAGTAACTCATCTGGGGTCATAAAACAGTTAAGTAACAGAACCCCATTTTACAGCCAGTCCTTCTGATTCCAAAACTCTATCGGACCATTTTCATCTCTATATTAACGCTCATGAAAAGAAAATAATTGTTAATTCTCATGAAAAGAAAATCATCACTTTACCAAACTTCCCTACCACCTACCACCCTACTTCTTTGCCCCTGTTTGCTGCAGAACTCTTCAAAGATGGGTCTACACTCAGGCAGTCAATTCCTCTACTTCCATTCTTTCTTCCATAACTTTCTCCAAACTGCCTTTCGCCTCACACTGGTCCTTTCCCAGTCCTCAGTGATCTGTCAGCAAGGTCACCATGCTCTGCGGAGTGTAAACTTTCTGAACTTAGACCCCACTGTCTTGCACACGCTGGATTTTCTCCTACCTCACTGGTCACTCACTCTCGCTTCCCTCCAAGCTCTGAACATGGGAGCATCTCAATCCTTGATGCTTCTGTCTGTCTGTTCCTCTCTCTCCTCATGACTGGTGAATCTATCCCAGTGTCACGGCTTTAAGTACCACTTAAATTTTGACAACTTCCACAATGACAGCTTCAGCCCAGACCTCCTTTCCAAACTCAAGACTTGTATTTCCAAGTGTCTGCTTTATATCTCTGTTTGGATTTCTCAAAGATACTTCAAACTCAACCCTTTCAACACTTAATGCCTGTTTCCCTCAAAACCTTCTTAACCAGCTACCTTTCCCATCTCAGAATCTACCCATGTCTCATTATTGCTACTACTATTATACTTAACTACACCACTAACATTTCTTGCCTGGAGTATTTTTATAATAAATAATAAAACAAATATTTAACAGTTTGCCCACTTCTAACTTTATTCATCTATAGTCTGTTTTCAATATGGCAGCCAGAGTGACTAAAACATGTTAGATCATATTATTCTTATGCATAAAATCCAGCTCACCATTTCATCCAGAGAAAAAGTGTTTATTACCTCTTATCTCCTCTTTCCTTCTCTCCTCTTGCTTTCTCTACTCCACTCATACCATTTCACTCCAACTGTGGACTCTAGAATTACCCCCTGATTGTATTGCTCTTTCCTCAGATGTTAGCATTACTAACTACCTCAGCCATTTCAAGTATTTGGTCATAGTTTACACTCTCAGTGATTCCTACTCCAACGAGTTTATTTAACACTGCAATTTGCCTGCCACCTCACTCAGTGCTCCTGATGCCCTATTCTCAATTAAAAAAAAAAAAATTGTCATAGGATGTGTTACCTTCTCACACACTAGAAAATTTACTTATTTAGCATGATTAGTGTTTATTGTATGACTTTCTCCACTAGAATGTAATATGAGAGATTTGATCCTTTTCTCACTGGTGTACTCCCAGCACCTAGAATAGTGACTGAGACATAGTAGTTTCTGAAAATACTTGTTGAATGAGTGAATGAAAAGAAGTATAGAGCAGACCTTTTGTACCTGTTTTAAATTTGCAGAAATTTAGGGTTCTCTGAAGTATTTAAGGGTGCAATCATTTTCCCCTGTTGTTTTCAGATACAGTCTCACCTATCTAACTAGACTCTCGTTTCCTACCTATTAGTCATAGGTTTATGTAAATTTATGTCAGGCTGCATATAAACTACCAGGTAGTTCAACGGTATTGATCTTTGTTACCGTTTAGTGAGGCTGGTCTGTTATCAACTCCAGGCAAGGTCCTGAATCAGCTTTTGCTTGTGTGCCCCTGGCTTGTAAATAAATGGAAGAATGGCTTTTGGCTTTGCTTCTGAAAACTCAGGAGCCTTTTTCTTTCCCTTAAATGTCATCAGATGCCTATCTACACTCTCTTTGCTTTGGTTAAGAAAATAGAAGGGATTTAAAATCATTGAGATCTCAGAATCAAAATAATTCTTAAGCCTTTTCTTCACGTTTACTCTAATTGCCCTGAAATTAATCTCTTTTTATGGCAGCAAAGCCTAGCCCTTCTAGGATTCTTTGAACACTGGATTTCAATATTTGATCTTCATGGACAGTGAATCTATCTGTCACACTCAGTTGTCCTTTCACTCTTTGAACCAACTGACATTTACCCATATCAAACTCCATTTGTCCGTCACTTTTAAAACCCTCTGTAATTTCCAGTTGCTCTCATGGAGCTGAGTTTGAAGGTTGACATGGATCATCCATTCTTTCCAGAATGACAAATAGCTTTGCAAGGTGATCCTTACATTTTATCTTAATTTCTTGGCAAACTGTAAGTTAATTTTCTGCTAAATGGTTTCAGTCTCATGCAGAACCAAAGTGAACTAAGTAAACCATCTCAGAAATATTCCCTGTCTTGTCAGGATAATTCTTTCTTCCATTTAAATGAAAATTCAGTAACACTTAGTGGTGATTTTTTAAAAATCATCAACATAATTACTCATGTCTTTGTGAACCTCTGAGAAACCTTAAGGTTGAATTTCCCGCTAGACTCTGAATAGTTATAAAAACTTATTTCTTCAAGACAGACTGGATAGAAACCTAATATAGCCTGAAAGCATCTTAGAGCTAGAAATAGTCTTAGATATTATCAATCCCAATCATGATGGAGTTTGCAGTTAAAGAGATTGAGGCCCAGAAATGGAAGATGAATGTGTGAATTCACATTCTGTCATACTGGTCAGATGAACTACTAACCTTGGTCTTTTGATTTAGTCCAGTAAGCTCTGAAATTATATGCAAACATTGGTGAGCATTTACAGAAGAATATTTCTTTGAAGATAGTGTCCATTGCAATTTATCAAAAAAGTCAGTGATCTCCCAAAAGTTAAGCACCGGGGTCCTCCTTGGCACTCCACAGGTGTAATTGATCCCTTTTATGCATGTAATCCCAGGATCCCTGTAAAAGTAAATTGAACTTTGTACTTAGTTTTAGACTATAATAACTCTTTCCCCCCCAAAATCATTTGTGGATTAGTTTGGTGTCATCCCAGGGCATTGGATTGCCGTGACTTCAGCGTTTCCTGAGCCCAAGTGTAGTCCTTGGAATAAAATGCTAAATGTATTTCCGGGTGCCTCTGTGGAATATCAGAAAGTACCTAAAGTTAAGTTATTTCTAAAGAGAGAAGAGAATTAGTTTTATATCTTCTTCTGACTTCTACCTCTTCTCTGCGCAATTTACGAGTAGTAAAATGAGAGCAAAGACACAAATAAGGAAGAAAATCCAAATACAGTCTCTCTTTGTAAAACTTGTATTATGGGACTTTGAAATAATAGGACAAGTAATAAAATATAATTTTCTTCCACTGTGTTTGTATTTGTGTGTATGTGTGCAAGAGAATCAGATACTAACGTTAAAGGACTTTTATTTTTTTCATAACATATCAGAAAACTGGCTTTTCTAAAAAAATGTATCATCCAGTATGCAAAGATGAGCTCTGTGGAAAAAGCATTGATATCTCCACTTTGTCACTAAATCCATCACCCCAGGCATGCCGCTTCTTTCTAAGCTCTGTTTCCATCTGTAAAAGAAGGAATTGAACTAGTTTGTTAAGCCACCTTGTTAATAATCAGTTAATAATCAATTAAGAATTGGCTGTTATAAGCATATCAGACACAGAAATAGGCTAATCCCTGTTCTTTCTTAATCTGAGTATCGAACAATTATAGAGCCAAGGCCATTCCTCCTGTGGTCCCTGAATTGACTCCCTCAGAGTCATGACACATCATGGAGGGCTGGGTTTTTCCTCCTCGGACACTGCCAAGACTTGATTTTAATCTTAGGAGCATTCTGTCATACTTGATCCTTTTCTGTCTCACGCCCCTTTCCCCTCTATTTCTCTTCTGCTCTTCTCTCCCATGATTTCTTCCCTTTCATTTGACCAACTGGGTCTCACATTTCAAAAGGTAATGTCACATCAGCCATAAAAAGAAACGAAATTGAGTTATTTGTAGTGAGGTGGCTGGACCTAGGGTCTGTCATACAGAGTGAAGTAAGTCAGAAAGAGAAAAACAAATACCGTATGCTAACACATATATATGGAATCTAAGAAGAAAAAAAAAAAAGTCATGAAGAACCCAGGGGTAAGACGGGAATAAAGACACAGACCTACTACAGAATGGACTTGAGGATATGGGGAGTGGGAAGGGTAAGCTGTGACAAAGTGAGAGAGTGGCATGGACATATATACACTACCAAACGTAAAATAGATAGCTAGTGGGAAGCAGCCGCATAGCACAGGGAGATCAGCTCAGTGCTTTGTAACCACCTAGAGGGGTGGGATAGGGAGGGTGGGAGGGAGGGAGATGCAAGAGGGAAGAGATATGGGAACATATGTATATGTATAACTGATTCACTGTGTTATAAAGCAGAAACTAACACACCATTGTAAAACAATTATACTCCAATAAAGATGTTAAAAAAAAAAAAAGGTAATGTCAGAAGAAACAGAGATCTGTGTTGCCCTCCAGGTGCCACTGAGAGTACTCTGGGAAAGTTGACCATGTCCCTGGGTCAATCAAAGTTGTGTGGAACATCCATTTTACACAGCTTGAGGGGCCTTTGCAAGATTACAAATTCAAAACATATGAAGGAGCCCCAGGCAAGTGGGGGCCCTTAAGCTCTGACCACCTCTGGCCAGCTGTGTTTACCTTTGTCTGTCCCAGTGTTTCAGCTCAGAGAAGAAAATGTGAAGTGCTTGGATTCTGCCACTTCCCCTTGGAGGGATACGAGAATAAAAAACATTCTCAGTGAGTTTTGCCTAAAGAATGCAGGGCTATTTTGAAGTCTCCAGAGGACAATTGATAAGATTTTCTTTTCCTTCTTCGTTAGAATTTGTATTTATTGGATTTCATAAAGGAATTAAGAGCTGCTTAAAATACAGACTCAGATGTAGTCTCCCTAACAAAATGTTGCCATTAGAGTTATGCATATAATTTTTGTATTATATTCAGAATAATTCTGAGACAAGAAGAAAATGTTGTTTTAAGAGGGCGATTGATTCATTCAAACAATTTTAGGCTTACAGAGTGGTAGTTAGTGATAAAATTTGGAGAAGAATCAAAGGTGAAACACAAAGTAATTGGCCTCCAGTAAACACCAGTGTCAGTACATGGCAAGGAGACAAGGTCAGCATTCATATTTCATAAACCTGGTAATAGCACCACTGTAATCTGCACAGCTGCTTTGGATGTGAGATGATATTCTATTTCTAAAGACTCAGCTTTTCTTTATGTAAGGTATCCTTCCCTTCCCATTTAAAATTCATTTGTATTCATCATGAAAAAAAAAGAAATAAAGAATTACAAAACTATTGCCCATATTTGCAGCAATTGGCACAAATGTTTATTTTCTTCCAGTCTTTATTATCTTTTTGATATTTATTTAACATATTTGAGAGCGTACTTCCATATATTTTTATCCTGTTTTATTCTCTTTACATATTTCCATGTGGACATAACCTCCTTGTAAATAAGCTGTTTTGCAGATATTTATGTTAAACACCAAACAAAGTTTACTTAACCTTCCCACCAATGATTGGCTATTCAGGTTAATTCCAATTTTTTTCCTTTAAACATACACTGCAATGAATATTTTGTGCATAAACTGTTTCTCAATTTCTGATTCTCTTCTTAGGATAGATTCCCAAAAGCAGAATTACAGACTCCAATGGTTTGAATCTTTTTTTGTCTTTGTTGCTTTGTGTGTTTAAGGCTTTTTTAGTACAGGGTGCCAAATAGCATATCAAATGGGATGCATTAATTTTCACATACAAAATCTAAATTTATGAAACATTCTGTTAAATTAACTTTGGCATTTTTTTCTCAGGCTCTAGCTAAAGGTTGCTGTCTCTCTCAGATATGGGACCAGCTAGCAGGTTGGGGCTGATCACCAGTCACTGGGTAAAACTACTAGGTTTCTCCTAATTCTGTGGAAGGAATATCACATCCAATGTACTGAGTATTATGTGGGACAGATAATTAACATCAAATGCAAGGTAGACATACCCATTTTTCCTATCAGACCATGCATATCATTTTGGGGTAATCGTGTTTTTCTTCCTAATTCTTTAAAATCAAAATGGACACACAAACAAATACCAACAAAAGTCAAAATAGCCATCTTTTATAAGAGCTTAGTATTTCACTGTGATTACATTTTGGTGTGGTGCATACACTTGAACAGAATGAATTTTAAAATTTTCATTTTTAAGGTGAAATGAATCAGTGATTCTTTTTCTCACTTTGTGTTGATTTTTCTTTTTGGTTGTTCAGCACTCGTGAGACTTGAGAAAAAGAGAAAACATCTTCTTTCACTGCACCTTTGGTATGAACTCATGGGCAGGAACAGTATGTGAAAGTTAGAGGAGGCATGTTTTAGTTCAAAATAAACACTGTCGTGTAACCATCACTATGTGTCTTCATCAGAAACCAAATGATCACTTGGGAGCGATGTTGTAATGAGGATTTACCGTTGGTGGGTGGATGAATTCCATAACTTGAAAAGTGCCCTTCACCTCTGAGATTCAGTGATTCTCTCATGACTGGGGGCAGACTTATCTGGATTGACAGAGGGCTGAGACAAAAAGGGTGTTCCCAGGAGAGAAGAGTCACTCACAGAGGTTTGGCTCAGGATCAGTTTTTTATTCTCAATGAAGAGGAAGAGTTTAGAGAATTGTTTGATGCCTGTCACTCGAAGTTCTCTCAACCCAGGTATCCGTAAGGCACTGTGTGAGTTCTTGAGAAAAAGAAGATGTGAACAAAAACTTAACAACTTTCATTAAAACCCTGTAAGACATTAAGGTTCAAGAGGTTCACAGAATGTCATGGCATAAGATGGGGGTGGTTCATTTCATGGACCACAGCTCAGTTTGGGGAATTTGAGGACTCCTGATGAGGGTCTAGGGCATCCACAAGAATGATGAAAGCAGCCCATTGCCCAGCAGAGGACACAGTGACTAACAGGGGTAAAAATAAAGCCCTTGAAATGTGTTTGGGAGGGGAGAATTTCCCCCTTACCTTTTTAGTTCTTTTGGCTGGT
Source organism: Lagenorhynchus albirostris (assembly GCF_949774975.1). Taxonomy (NCBI): domain Eukaryota; kingdom Metazoa; phylum Chordata; class Mammalia; order Artiodactyla; family Delphinidae; genus Lagenorhynchus; species Lagenorhynchus albirostris. The sequence continues at coordinate 32,616,927 of NC_083110.1, forward strand.
TGAATAATTAAAATGACATAAGATAGAATAACAGGAAGAAAAAAAAATTGCACACATATGGGGAATCCACATAAGCATGGAAGGTTCCAAAAACAATCAGGCAAAATGAGGTATATATGTTATCCTGGATTAAGAAAAAGGAGGAAGAGGAGGCAGGGAATTGACAGGAAGGTGAAAAAAAGAGCAAATATTTGGTTAACAAATGTTTGCTGGGCCATGTAAGAACAATGGGACATAGAGAAATTTTAACAGACTGTTACGTTCCTCCCTGTCTCTCACATCTAGTTCATATTATACTATAGGTGTATCTCTGGTGATGGTTTTCTTTCTGGGATAGGCCCTCTGTCTGAATTTTTTTAGGCAGTTAAGGGGGAGGTGAAAAGATAAAAATTCCCAAGTCTTCTGTTCCTTCCTCATGCCAAAGAGACGCGTTTTAGTGTGGCAAATTTTGCTTCCCTGTAAATGGAAATGCCAGTAGACAGTAGTGGTTCTCAAGAGAAAGACAGTGACTCCCGAAGAGGGAGAAGGGCCTGGCCTAGTGATGATTAAGTGAAATAACATGAATATGTTCTTTGCACAGTAGTCGTATAGCAAGAGCATTGAACTCAACTGGAGAAGTGATTTTCTTCTTGGGCAAATCCCATACCATTTGAGGCAAAGAGCCAACATTATTAACTCCCCACAATGCTGAGCTGTAACTCAATTTGCTTTTGTTTTTACAAACAGTTAAAAAGAGGCTTGGCTGAACTTTCAAAGGGGAAATTGAGACAATAAACAGTTCTGGAGAAGGAATGTTGCATTTTTCACGTTCATTTGCTGTGACTACCAAAGCAATTACAGGCAAACCTTCCTTTCTTTCCTAGAAGATAATAAAAATGATAATTAGCAATCTGCTCTTTCATTTCTTCCCATGTTCTTGACCTTGTCTTGCTATTTAGGGCTTATCATTTTACGTATGATCTTTAGAAAGAATATGTTGAATGATTTCGTTTCTTTGTTGGAAACATTGCTTTCTTAAATATAAATGTTTTCTCCAGTGTTCTCTAAACAAGAAATAGAACAGAAAAGATCCCTGTTACTTCTGTTTCCTTACATCCCAGGAAGTTATATAAGATGATGAGTTTGTGAATTGATGACACATATTTGAAATATTTATTGGACATGTATGAGTAATAAGTTCACCCACGACAGTTTAGTTCAACTTACTTTACCTTTAAGATGATGTGCAGGGCCCACACGCAGGTTTCTGACGTCTGACAAACCTGCAGGTAAAGTCTTTCTCTATGATGTACAGGTTGAGCCTCAGCTTTCCCAGCTGGGAACTGGTGATAATCTAACAAAAGGTTCTTGTGAAGATTAAATAAAATGAAGAACAGAAAAGGTGTTGCTTAAAGCTCTGATCTCAAGAAGCCTTCATCATGAGGATAAGGCTAAAACAAATGACCTCAGAAACTATACATAAATAAGGGCTAAAGTGTCAAACCCACCTGAACCTCTCTCTTTAAAACTCATTGAATCCATCCATTTCTCTCCATTTTAACTTTTCCTGCCTGTGGTTAATGCTAGCTTTTTTCAGCTTGTATTATTTCAACAGTTTCAGTTGTTGTCCTTGATCTACTATAGTGCATTGTTCATATAAACAGAAGATAGCACTTCCTTATTTGCATCTAATCTGCTAAAATCCTTTCAGTGGGACTTTAGAATGTGTGTCCCTTGTCAGTAAGGAGGAAACAGTAGAGAAAGTATGTGTCTGTTCTGAACGATTACCGTGCTACCTTGGGTAGGAATAAGTGGGTCTTTTGTGGGTCTAGACTGAACTTTTGTGTCTGTGTCTTTAAGTGGACCCATCCTACCTATGAACAGCTGGTAGTGACCTTATGTTTGTACCTCTGGAAGAATATGAGGATGCTCTAAACTAGGGCAGTGATAATAGGAATAATAAGATGGTAACAGGTTTGAAGGTATAGAAATGACAGATGGTTATTTGTTGAGGAGTGAGAATAGAGTATGGTTTAGATTTAGAGGCAGACGACTGGGTGTAAAATGTCATTAATTAAGACAAGAAACAAAGCATTCTGAACTTATCAAGGTGAGAAGTTAAGTTTAACATCAACATGTTGTGGTTGGGGGTAGCTATCTAGGCTGTTGTGAAGTATATGGAGCTATTGAGAGGGGACCAAATTAGAGATAGATTTGGACGTGATCAGGACATGGGTGATGTGTGAAGAAACCAGGTGGAGTGGATGGGACCATTCAAGCACAGCCAGAAGAGCGCAGGGGAGAAAGAAGTAGACCAGGGATATACCATCATCTCTTGTCTGGACTGTGCCTTTACGTACTGCGATGGCCTTGCTGCTTCTCCCTTTGTCCTAGTGTAGTGTATTCTCAGCACAGCAACAAGTTAAAACATAAGTTAAATCACCTTACCCCCCTGCTCAAAAACTCCCAGGGGCTCCCCATCTTACTCAACTTAAGAGCCAATGTCCTTTCAAGGTACCCCAGGTCCTTTGTGACTTACTAGCTCCTCCCCCATGTACTTTCTCCCCTCTACTCTTACAGTCCCTGCCTCTTTCTATTCCAGAGCATCGTCCGCCTTGCTTTCCCTCCCAAGCCGGGAATAGGCTTGCCACAGAGTCTTTGCAGTGGCTCTTTTTTTTTTTACTTAGAATATTATTTTTCCCAAGGCTTTGTTTTGACCACATTTTGAAAAGTATCAGTTCCCCAACCAACATGGGACTCCCTAGCTTTACTTCCTGCTTATGTTACTCCATAGCTATCATGACATTTTATTGTGCACATCTAATCATTTATTTGTGTATATATCTCTCTCCATCAAACTGTAAGCTTAGTGAGGACAGGGATTGTATCTCTTTCCTTCACTACTGTATTCATAACATTCCAAACAGTGCCTGGTATATAATAGGCAACCAATAAATGATTGCAGAAAGACTGAATGAAGAAATGAATGAATGAGATCTGGAGAGATCCATTGTCTTAGGTGATAGGTGGAGGAGAGAAAAACCACATGTCAAAAAATACCTTGGCAGTGGTAGACATAGCGTTGATTGCTTTCCTCAATTTTATTTTCCCCATTTTGTCAGTAATCCAAAAGGCTCAGCTGTGAGCTTACCATGTTCTGGAATCTTGTTTCTCATGTACTAAGTGTTGGTGCTTGGCTGGCAACACTGCATGAACCTGTTCAGGTCAGCAGTGTCCTTCACTTGCTCTGATAATCCAGACTCATGGAAAAAATTAATTTAGCAGCACAACTTTCCAGGTTGTCTTGGTGTTTGTGTTAGCCCTCAGCTAAATTGTAAAAGGCTTTATTGCAGGGACAAAGTACTTTCCTTCTTTTTATACCCTCCGGTGCTAGGGACATATAAAGATGGGTTGGCTAAAAATCCATTGATTTTCATAATAAATATTTGTTCTTTATGATGTTTCAATGAAAACATTATAATAAAAACAATTATATTTCTGTGTTTTATCAAGAACACTAGAATCAAAGTCAGAAAACCTGGGTTTGAATCCCTAGTCAGCTAATTTTCTTTTTTTTTTTTAACTGAAATATAGTTGATTTACAATATTGTGTTAGTTTCAGGTGTACAGCAAAGTGATTCAGTTTTATATATATATCAGATTATTTTCCATTATAGGTTATTATAAGATATTGAATGTAGTTCCCTGTGCGCTACAGTAGATCCTTATCATTTATATATAGTGGTGTGTATCTGTTAATCCCATACTCCTAATTTATCCCCCCCCACTTTAGTAGCCATAAATTTGCTCACAGTCTGTGAGTCTGTTTCTGTTTTGTAAATAAGTTCATTTGCATATTTTTTAGATTCTATGTACAAGGAATATCATATAATATTTGTCTTTCTCTGTCTGACTTACTTTACTCAGTATGATAATCTCTAAGTCCATCCATGTTACTGCAATTGGCAATGTTTCATTCTTTTTTTACAGCTGAGTAATATTCCATTGTGTGTGTGTATGTGTGTATGTATGTGTGCGTGTGATATATGTATATGTATATGACATCTTCTTTATCCATTCATCTGTTGATGGACACTTAGGTTGCTTCCATGTCTTAGCTATTGTAAACAGTGCTGTTATGAACATTCGGGTGCAGGTACCCTTTCAAACTAGAGTTTTTGTCTTTTTTGGATATATGCCCAGGAGTTGGATTGCTGTATCATATGGTAGCTCTATTTTTAGTTTTCTAAGGACCCTCCATACTGTTTTCTACAGTGGCTACACCAATTTACATTTCCACCAACAGTGTAGGAGGGCTCCCTTTTCTCCACACCCTCTCTAGCATTTACTGTTTGTAGACTTTTTGGTGATGGCCGTTCTGACTGGTGTGAGGTGATACGCCATTGTAGTTTTGATTTGCATTTCTCTAATAATTAGTGATGTTGAGCATCTTTTCGTGTGCCTGTTGGCCATCTGTATGTCTTCTTTGGAGAAATGTCTATTTAGGTCTTCTGCCCATTTTTTGACTGTGACTTTGGAAGAGACACACATTTCTTTGTGCCTCAGTTTCCTCACTTATTCAATGTGGCCATAATATCAGGCCTTACTTCACACAACTAGTGTGGAATTTAATGAGGTAATTCTGAAATTACTTTGTAACATGTAAAATTTCATGAATTGTATTTATTATATAACTGTATACAGAGAAACCGCCTTCCTCTGGAATTTTTCAGATCCTGTAAATCAGACAATTCTGGCCTTAGTCTGTGAAAGATACATGTTTTAAATATCCAACCTAACTTAAATATAATTCTGTTCTGGGATTTTTGTTCTTTTGTCTTCCAGTTTGATTTGCCTGATACATTGTGACGAATATGTGACTAAATGATTTTCTGGAGTGACTAAAAGTGTACCTGTTGTTATTAAAAGGCGCTACTTGTCTCAATGGAGATAATAGTTTCATTCTATAACTTACCATTTCTACTAGAAGAAAGTCTAGGAATGAATCAGGATGTATCTATATCCTGTGCCTCCTGATTGATTTTGAAAATGATGTTCTTAGTTATATCTGAGTGAAACAGAAGAGAAGGGATGACTTAAATGTGTAAACTGTGTAAATATTTTCTCTTATAAAGAGAGTTATGAACTTTAGCAGAGGATGCAGGAGAGATGTATTTCAGAGGCATGATCAAATGGATAGGAAGGAGCACGACCTACAGACCAATGTGGGCTCAATCTTTAGCTTGGGGCTCGTAGGAAAGTCTAGTCAATAGATTTTTCTGGAAGAAGGGAATTGGTAGTGTGAAGGAGTATACTTTTGAGGGGGGGGTTGACAAATGCAACTGATCAAAGAAAAACCTCTGAGAATTCTAATAAAGAAGCCTACAACTGAGACCAAGCTCTCTAACCACTATTGTCTGTATTTTCTCACAAAACCATCAACTATGTCTCTTTTCTTGAAAGTTCTGAAAATTCTAAGTGTTTTCCTTCTGACTTTCTAGATATAGTCCTTTTCTTCTTAGAATGAACTAAGTTCTCTTTATACATCATGTGACAGAGATGCCATTCTAGGAACACTGCGGATCACTCAAAGTATGGTACCGTAGTAGGTCACTGCATTTCTGGGTCTGGGTCTTTGCCTTAGAAGTCCAGTGATGTCATCATGTGACCGCCCTCAAATTCCATGGAACTAACTCCACAATCTTCACATGCATAAGGAGCAAGTGAGTGACTACGATGCCAATGCTGATCTTTGGTTGAGAAATGAAACTACCAAGAAGAGAAAGTATTTATGGTAGCTGGTCTACACATTCTGCCTCTGCAGAAAACCTGGGTAGGACACACATCCAAAAAACTAGGTGGCTCATTGGGTAACTTGAATTTAGAGCCAAGAGAGTAAGGAGGAGAAACCAGTTCTCCGGCGCTGTGACATCTGATGCATCCACCTGTATTGTTGACGATACATCTACTAGGTCAAGGTATTTGTATCAGGTTGTCAGTTTCCCTCTACCATGGACCGAGTTGGAGATTGACTACTCATTCAATATTTTGTTAAGTGACATGCACTGGGCTAAGTGTGGGGACTTCGGCAAACGAAACATTATGGCAGAAACTTTCATGGAACCTTCAGTCTATTCGGAAAGGCCATTTTCAGACAAATAATTTTAACAGTGTTGAGTATATGGTAGATATGGATACACTAGGACTGGCCAATAAGAGTACCTAACCCTGGTTTGAGGGTTTCAGGAAAGAGACTGTGCCAAACCCAGTACTTAAAACTTGAGATCTCAACTTCCAGGGTGTATTCAACCTCAGAAGAGTACTCTCTTCAGATATAGCAATACTGCTGATGAGAGGAATACATTCACTGGCATGTGTAAAAGCTTTGGTATGCTGTCAGACTCTTCTTGCTTTTGATCTAAAGCAGTGGGACATAGTTTAGAGGAACCAGACAGCATGGCCAACAGCTATGTATAACATAATCTCTGAATCTCATCTGTTAAATGGAGAAAATGGCATCCCTACTTCCTAATTTGCTGTAAGTGTGGACTGAAATACTGTTTATAGAATACAGAACCAGGGCTAGCACTTATTAGCGTTAGTTCTGATTCCGAACCCTTAAATGCAAAACTATTGTAGCTCTTATCTGTGGATTTACTTGGTTCGCTTTTCAAAGGGGGCTAATTTCCACCCCTCTCTGCCCTCCACGCATGACCCATCAGATGACTCCTAATAAGGCTCTTAGTGAGTTCTGCTTTGGGTTCCCAGCTTGAATGTTCTTGTGCTGAGAAGAGCCATTCCAGAGCCTTCCAGATAGAGCAGTGGCACACACTGGGATGGATCACACTGATATCAGCACATCTGTAGGTGGTACTTTCCCCCAGCATGGTATTTGTTCCTGAGTTTATGGATGAGTTCTTCATGCTGTGGTGTAGCCAAAATTGTCCTATTAATCAGAGGCACAGCACTCTGGATGGCAAGGCACGATAGTGCAGTCCTGAGCAGGATTCTTAATGTATGAAAGATAAAAAAGGTGACCCTGAGGGCAAATTGATAATTGTGGCAAGCTTAGTGCTTCCCACTAATGTACGGAGATAGGTTAATTTATATTTCCCCACAGGTGTTTGTCTGATAGACTGATGATGTTAAGCAGAATAACAAAATCTGCATTTAAATGAATGTATTATAACATGGAAAAGTGGAGCTAGAACACAAAGTAAGCACCTCAGGTTTGGGAAGATAACAAAGTACAGTATCTTGGAGTCCTCTGGGAAAACTCTTGCCTATGATTTATGGTCTTCTTGGTGAGTGACTCTTCTAGACCCTCCTGGATCCCAGCTAATGAGTACAGGATAACTCTACCGCACCATACATCACACTTCTTTTTTTTTTTTTAACTACGGTGTAGGCACACATTCCCACTAGATTAATGTTTCTAATAAATTAGGAAGAATGCTAAGTAAGGAAGGGCACCAAAATGGAAAATTCAGTGAAGCACAGACTCTGTGGGCCCAGAGGTAAATTGGTTTTATTCGTTATTTTCTTTAAGACCCTAGTGAAAGTAATGGCCTAGCTATTTTTGTTATAAATATTGCACAGATGATTTTGGAATCTAAAGTGGATCCCATTATTTAAAGTCCTACTATCTTTTTCCCTGAGACTTAAATAGAAGCAGAGGTGAAATTCAAAATATTTTGGTGTGAAACTGATAGCAAACTAATCAGAAAGGATGCCAGCCGTAATACAGTAGCAGGATCCTAGCAGTCCCTGGATATGCCAGGCATTAACTCTTCAGTTGTTGGATAATGGGGAGGTCTGAGGACCTAGAGAAAGGGCCCGAATGGCCAGAGTGGTGGTCATGGGGCATCCAGAGAGCCTGTGGCTATTAACCAACGGGTTGGGAAGTATTTCAGTATTTTAACAACTGGTATCACTGTAAGGTGCACACTAACCTAGCATCAGACCTGAACAGAAAAATCATTGAGTTCTATTTTCATCTCAAATTCAGAAACAGGAAGTTTTAGGCAAGTGATCATATTAGATTAAGACAGAAGCCATGCCAAGATTCAGTCTGGGCTCTTCCACTCACTAGATGTTAACTTTGTGCAAGTTAGTTAATCTCCCTGGTCTTCCTTTACCTTAGCAATGGCTTGAGGATACTACTACCTACTTGGTAAAGCTGATGGAAGGATAAGATTAGATAATTATATGGGAAGCTCCAATGCAAAGTCTGAAGCATGGTACAATGCTGGTAACTGTAAAGTACACCTCCTGATTTTGCTGTGTCTAGGATTCCTTTTCCACTCTTACTTTGGAGCATCCTTGGAGGCACTGGGCATCTAGATGCCCTACATTTTGTGGCCAAGGTGTGGGTAGGAAACCCAAGCTAGGGCAAAACCCCACTCCTGCCTTGCAATTTTATTCTTAAGCATATCACAAAGATATTTAATGGTTGGAGTTCATTTCTTTTGATTAATATGTCACTGAGAGACGATGCAAGAAAATTTACAACCTATATCCCAGCTCTGCCTTGATTTCTCTTTTCAGAGACAGATGACTCCAGTGTTTTTCTTTCATGCTTTCCAAGCAATTTATTCCAACAAGTTCCTTTTTTGCTTAGATCTGCCAGAGCAGGTTTTGTTGCCTGAAATCACAGAACCTTAACTGACACAACAGTTGATTGCTGTGTTTACAGAGACATGACCCTGTGGTTTTTCAGAGAAACACAAATATCGCTGCATGGGTCTATTCTCTATCTGATTGGAATTTATTCTCTTCCTTTTTTTTCCCTCCCTTCCTTCCTCTGTGTCTCCTGTCTTTCTAGTTTCAACCATGTTATCTATCAATTCTGTATCTTCTAAACAAGTCAACTCTGGAATAACCCCTCAGTTTCATGGAATTTGCATGTTTGGGGGACAGATTTGAGGAAATGATCTGTAACAATTTTGTTTATGTTACTTTGCAAACCAGGAAATGTAACCAGAATAGACAAGTCACATACATAAACTTTTAGGTAAAGCTCACTTTCTATGTAATGATTTACCTGACTGAATAATTTCTGCTCCCAGTGAAGTAATTTTCTTGATTCAAGCTACGATCATGCCCCAGGGCTTTCACCCAGCATCTCAGGTGGTGCTGTCTCTTGACCAATTTTACTGCCTTTGTAAGATTATCAGTAGAGTTACACACAGCAGTGCAGGGAAGATATGCCGTAAAGACCGCTGTTCATGTCAAAATGTAATCGTGAGGTGGAAATTGTGTTCAGAACAATGCTGTGCCCAGCTTATTAAGGGAAAAAAAGAGAATAAAAGGGAAAATTGTGCTGTCGTGAAACCTTGTATAATGATTTCAAGCCATGCTGGGCCCTGACAGCTGATGGGGGGGGACAGAGATTAAGTTGGGACCACCCTTTGTAGACTTGTACAGCTAATCTCATTAGAGATACTGCTTCTCCTGTGACGGGGTTAACAGTACAAAGTGCCAAGTCTGAGGAAGTTGGTAAGATCTAGGCATGGCTTGATAGAGCAGTACAATAAAGGAATAGTAGGGAGGCAGGCAAAGCAAACTGTGGGCAGACTTGGCCCTGAGCGTCAGGTTTTGGAAATCAAAACCTTCAGAGAAGGAGGAAAAGCGTATCAGGTCCCTAGTCAAAAAAGATTGGTGCAGGTTCAGCCTCCAGTTTTGGACAGAGCAGGTGCGGGATGCCCATGCCTCATCAGCTAGAACAGCACTGCAATAAAGACGCAGGTGGCAAAGCCTGAAACTGGGATGGTTCCGTGGGGGCCACACCTCACTCTGCTAAACCAGAGGGTGGAGTGCCACTGGCTTGTCTAGTTAGGTTCCTGTCCTGGGACTTGTGAGCCTCCAGATGACCACTAGGCCAGCCTAGAACAGGTGGTAACCACAGGTGCAGTATTTGGGACTAGGCCTCTGACATGTTCTTTATGTATTCCAGATACATGCTTGTTTCTCCTCTGTGCAGAAAATAACTCTGTTATGAAAGGAAGAAAGATACATATAGAAGTGGCAATTTCTCTGAGTGTGTTTCTCTGCCCGCCTGCTAACAGAAAAAATAAAATATAAGGTCTGATAAGGCCAACTCAGACTGTGATAAAGGATTTTTACTAGAGAAAACATTGTCAAATTATAGTACTTTGCCTATCCAATGGCCTTTTTCTAATGAAATAGTTTCTCAACAACGTTATTTTGGAAACCAGTTAAACAGAAGGCTTTGTAATTAAATGTTCTAAGGTTAAACTGGGTTCCTGTGGGGTTTCATGTGCATTTAGTAGTTTGAGTATTTTCCACAAGAAATCAATATTGTCCAAAAACCTGTGGGAATGTACTATTCATTTAAATGGAGTCGATTAAAATGTTAACATGTTATAAACTGTAAACCCAGCATGGGATGCACTGTTTCCATACATGGCATGAAGATCAGAATCTCAGATTGGCCATTAATTATGGGGAGTTAATGTATATCTGATATGACAAATTTATAACCCTCCCCTGATCAAATTACTTTATTCTTCTGACAGCAAAACCATGAGGGACTTCAACTTAAAAGTGAAAGCTAAAAGGGTATATAACAATGGAAGTTAAAACACCATCACCCCAAAACAGAGGTAGTAAAATTAAAACTCTGAAAACCAGCATTGAAATACCAAAAATTCAAATAGGTTGAGTTACTCCAAAGAGCCAATCAGTATCCCAGATAATAATAACACATCATTGGAAATCCCAAGGAATACATTTGAGGTTCATGGCAAAGAATGTATCTTAGGTAGACAAGAAGTGCAGGTTCCTCAAAGGCAGGTAAGCTAGAAGGCTTACATAGACCTGTGTTTAATGCTCTTGACCACTCTCTCAAACCTACTCACTTAAATTCAAACCACAGATTTTCTTGTTCAAATTCGACACTTTTGTCTAGGTCAAATGCTGAACCAGATAGGCTGCTGTAACGGCGAGCATACACTGGAGCTATCCCAGGCATATCAGGACAGTGGTCACCTTAATGATATCCCACTGATTATCCTTGGGCTACCTTTCAAATGAAGAGTTTTCCATATGAAATGAAGACTGGAATGATGCGGTATTCATTCTTTGCTTTTTCTAGTGACACAGTTTTCCTGGTCATCTTATATTTGTACTCCCAAGTTAACTCTTTACCTTGTTTCTAATGACATCTGAAGCTGCATCTCAGTCTTCCCCTCTCTGTTAAGCTCTGGACCCACAGATTTTCTAGTCACCCTCCCAGAGTTTTCCATCAGTATCTCCAGCTCAACACTCCTAAACTCACACTCATTATCTTTTTCCCCAAAACTCCTTTCACACCTTTGTTTCCTGTCTAGTTTCATCTCTCCTTATCACCCTTCTACTTCACTAAGCAATAAATGACAAGAAAATTAGACATTTCAGTTGTGAAGGGTGATAGCTTTTTAGAATATTTTGAAATAATTATGATGCTAAAAGTAGGTCTGTGTTTTCTGTTGTGGGTTATAACAGTCCCCCTGCAGTGATCTGAGCTTGCCGTGGTTGCATCCTAGAAGAGGAGCCATACTACAAACATTTTTCAAGGGTAAGACATGGGCACAAACCAGTCAGAACAGATGCCACAACAATTTACAGTAGGGGCAGGCCACAAACAATCAGTGCCCACTTAAGATGCATAACAGCTAAACATTATCCTTGAAGCTGATAAGTCCTACAGCCCAGAAGAGGTACTAGGGGAGAGAAAAGACACCAAGACGCCAACTGGTCCTTCAGTCTCCACCACTGATTTACATTTCTAAAATGTACATTGGATTATTTAATTCCCTGTTGAAAAATTATTACATGTATTTACAGGGCCAAGCAGAATAAAGATCCTCCCCTTGACCCATAGAAGGCTTCATGGTCAGGCTCGGCTACTTCCTCATCTCATATTCTTACACACTCCACCACCTCTATCCTGGCTGTTCTCTACTGTGTGTTAGCATTTCCTCCTGCAGGCCCCATTTTTCCAGGCCTCATTGCTCCTGTTACCTTGCAGACATGGTTTATTCCTCTTGTACTGCCCTCCCTGCTCTGCTCACCAATTACCCACCCCTGATCCAGCTGCCCCTTTCTTGTATAGTGAATTCCAACTCATCCTTCAAATCTTAGTTCATGTATACAATTTTCAGTTGAGTATTTCTTTACCCCAAATCCCATCCCCCTCTCAGCAGGGTTAATCCCTTGCTTCCATTATTCCCTATACATAACTTTCTTTTTTTTTCTTTTTTTGCGGTACGGGGGCCTCTCACTGCTGTGGCCTCTCCCGTTGCGGAGCACAGGCTCCGGATGCGCAGGCTCAGCGGCCATGGCTCACGGGCCCAGCCGCTCCGCGGCATGTGGGATCCTCCCGGACCGGGGCACGAACCCGTGTCCCCTGCATCGGCAGGCGGACTCTCAACCACTGCACCACCAGGGAAGCCCTATACATACCTTTCTTATAGCCCTCGTCATACGGTACTCGCATTATATCTGTCTCCCTCCATCACCAGACAGTGAGCTCCCAGAGAGCATCAGACTAGTAGCATCATTTTCTCCAGTATTCCCTGGTAGATGTCAACCGGTATTTGTTTAATACATTTCAAATTCTCACAAGTGTGATGCTGAGAGCCCAGTGCCTGTGGGCTTTCACCGAGGCAGGGCCCTGTTGGTGAAACGGACTATCTCTGCTTAGACATCTAGGCAGAAGACTGCACACTGCTCCTTCCCTTAATGGTGGTTTCAGTCAGCTCTGATCAAGCAATAGATAGTTCTTGCAAATGGGACTTTTGGAGAGGCTTTTCCATGGGGATTATTTAATTATTTACCCAAGTGTGTGTCGACCCCAAAAACAAGAAGAAGAGATGTGACCACTGTAGGCGGAAGTGGCAAGAGGGAAGTGGCAACTGGTGTCCAGCTGACATTGGGAGTCATAGAAGAGAGAGGGTATAAGGTGAAGTAGACCCAGGCCATCCTCTTCTCCTCCCTCTGGTCTTCCTATCCTCTGACCCTCTTATCGCTCTACTGTCTCCCATTTACCAGGGGCAAGCAAAGCCACAGTGCAAGGAAACCCAGGGTAATGTATCTCTTTAAAAGTCAGCCTCCTGGGCACAGAACAGGGCAGAAAAGAATGCAGAATAAATATAAGTAAAGAGAAGATGGAGAAAAGCTAGCACAGATACAGAGTCCCCAACTTACCCAGGATATTTTGATAGGGCTTCCACTTCTAATGGCCTGTGCCTTTCCACTATATGAGACACGTTTTGTCCCTTGGTCATTCCAGCACTGTCTCTCCTTAGGGGGTAGGTTTGGTTGCTAATGCCAGATTTGAAGCTCCATGAGGGAAAGGACCTTGATGGCTCGTTCACCATTGAATGCCTAACACCTAGAACAGGGCTGGGACACGTGGAAAAGAAATAGTCATTTACTACATGAGTGAATGCATATAAGTAGATGTAAGTCCCCTGACCCTCGCTTATTTCGAAGACTTTTCTATTCCAGCATTCTCTGCCAGTTAGCCTGTTGCAAAACCAAAAATCTGCCACAATGTAACACTGGATATTTAGTTCTCTTATGGCCAGAAGAAGATTGACCTAAATTTTGGAATACAGTGTAAAGCATTTTCTGATATCCAGATCATTTGGAAGCATGTAACAGTCAAAGCTGTTCTATATCTTATTGGAAAGAAAACAAAATAAGCAAAATCAATGAGAACAACAACAAATCCCAGAGAGTATAAACTATTGCTTTTTATCCCTAACTTTTGCACAATTTTCTGTGGTGGCTTATATTTATTCCAGCTTATCACCTAAAATCAATGACCTGTTTTCTTACTCTTACCTGTCCGTCCTCTGTGTGATGCACTTTGAAAGATGTAACTCCTTACATTGACAATATCGAAAGTAACCTGAGTGAATCCCTCCCACTAGTCACTCTTCATCCCTGCTGGGCATTTTTTGGGAAATGAGAGTCCAGTTGAAGAAGCCATGGGACTGGTGAACAAGTCCAACAAAGATGTGGTGAGGAGAGGTGGAGTCCAAATAGAACAGACACTGGCCATTTTATTTCTCTTCAAAAACGCAGGAAATAATGCAGTCAGTAAGAAGCAGGAAGGAGCCAGGGGATTTGTTAATAAACACCAGTGTAGTGGAAAGAAAGGACAGAACAAATCTTTCCCATAGGCTTGGCTGTCCTTGTTCTGACTTGTAGTAAACAAAGTGGGGAGAGGAATGTGATGAATAGAGCCCATGAGGATTCTATCAAACACCTAAAATTTTCTCATGTCTAACTCAGCCCCCAGTTTAGGGAAAAAAAAAAAAGATTTCTATCAACTTTTCTTCGTTGAGCTACTGTTAGGAGTTACAGTGGCCACGTTCAAATTTCAGGTGGAAGTGACTTCAGGAACTGTATTCTTGTTGTCATTGTTTGTTTTTTTGTTTATTTGGCTATGCCAGGTCTAAGTCGCGGCTCGCGGGATATTCAGTGCGGCCTGGGGGATCATTGTTGCGACCTAAGGGATCTTTTAGTTGCGGCTCGCGGGATCTTTAGTTGCTGCATGCAAACTCTTGTATCTAGTTCCCTGATGAGGGCTCAAACCTGGGCCCCCTGCATTGGGAGCACAGAGTCTTAGCCACTGGACCAGCAGGGAAGTCCCTAATTTTTGTTTTTATTAATTGAGATATAAGTGACACATAACTGTGTAAGTTTAAGATCTATAATGAGTTGACTTGATACATTTATGTATTGCAGTATGGTTACCAACGTAACTTTAGCTAACATCTCTGTCACATCACATAATTATCATTTCTTTTTTTCTGGTGAGAACATTTCAGATCTAGTCTCTCAGCAACTTTACAGTCAACAATAACGTATTTTATACTTTAATCACTAGGCAGTGCATGAGATCTCCAGGACTTAATCATCTTCTGACTGCAAGCTTGTACCCTTTAACATCTCCCCAGTTGTTTCACTTTTAAGATCAGAAAAAGCATGTCTCTCCTAGATTAATGTGCCTTCATTCTCCAGTGAATATCTAAGATAATTTGCTGGTAACATTTCTAAGAAATAAAAAAATAAAAAAGTAGGTACTCGTATGTGTATGCAAGACTGAAGTTAACTGTTGTTCTATATTTTTTACATTTGAGCTCATTATGAAATTGACGAAACATTCAAGTGATATATATTTTATAGGAGAATAACAAAATCGCCAAATATCCAAAGTCCACTTTGAAAGGACACTCCCAGTCAGTTGCAGCTCTCCTATGGCCCTCCTTCATTGCCTTCCCCATTTACCACCTCCAGCCTAAATTTTTGATAGATTGTTTTTTCCTTGCTTCTCCCTTTAGCTTTCTCATGTATATATGTATAAAAAAGAATTAATGGTATAATTTTCTTTCTATAAATGGAATTGTGTATTCATTTGTGACTTTGTTTTTTTAGTTCAACATTATTTATTTTGAAATTCATTCATATCAGTGCCAATAGTTGCACTGTTTTATCGTGTTCCATTTTATGAATAAGCCACAAATTATTGATATATACTAGTGTATATTTGTGTTATTTCTAGTTTTATTATTTTTCTTTTTTGCTGTGACTAATGAGAAAACTAGAATAGAATCACTGGATCCTAGGGAATGGTTATCTGTATTGTTCTTAGATAATTCCAAACTATTTTCTGAAGTAATTATGCAAATTTACACTGTAGCTAACGTGGTATGAGTGCCCCCTTGTTTCACATGTGCTAACGTATGGCGATAAATGGTATTGTCAAGCTTTTTTATTTATGCCACTCTGGTAAGGTTTTAGTGGTATCTTTACGTGGGTTACTTTGTAGTTTCCTGAAAACGGAATACGGTAAAGTTCCAGTTGCATCTGACTTCAAAGGAAAAAGTAAACAATTTAAACAAAATAAGAACAAAAAATATAACAACCGGCAACAGCAACACACGTAAAAAATGAACATTCATTAAGTGTGAGCTTGTGTCCATTGTGAATGGCTGATGCCAGTGATTAAGTATTTTGAATATCGTGTGTGTGTGTGTGTGTGTGTGTAGAATAAGAAGATAGGAGGCAATGAGCTTTATCTATGACCCTTCCACTCTCCCTAGTTTCTTTTTTTCTTCACAAAATTCAGAGCAGAATAACTAATATTCTTTTTTTTTTTTTTTGGGTGATGATGACATTTCTAAGAACTCTTTTGTGGTCTTTTTTTTTTTCCCCTCATGGCTTTTTTTTTTTTTTAATTGGAGTATAGTTGATTTACAGTTGCGGTACATATTTACAATGGAATATTACTCAGCCGTAAAAAAGAATGGAATAATGCTATTTGCAACAACATGGATGGACCTAGAGATTGTCAAACTGTAATATTCTTTTACTGTGTTTCCCATCTATCCAGGACTTACCACAGTTTGTTTAGGCCAGAATGAGCAGATCTCTGACGTTTCCATCCTTACTTCTTCCCAGCCTCATGACCAGTGTTAATTGTTAGTGGAGTGATGGTAGAAAAACTCAACCTTACAATATGCTATGTATAAGAAACTAAGAGACATTTCAAAATATGTCTATTATCCACATATGCAAAGAACACATAACAACTTTATTGGTAGATTAGAATGAATGAAAATGTAAAAGCTTTTTCCAAAAAAAAAGGCATAACAAAATAACCCACATAACAATGCCTCTGGTATCATTCACGGTCTTCAAAGAAAGATTTTCTTCAACCAGCAGTGCACTCTTTCTTTATCTGTCAAATCTATTTACGTTTATGCCAAGGTGGTTCTTTACTTCTTTGGCTCAGAAATTACAAGACCGTACTCACATTTCATTTTCTGTTTTTAGGATTTTTCAAATAATCAGTGAGTAAAAGTTATCTTAAGTGCTTTTTTTTTAAACCTATACACTTAAAAAATTTTATTTATATATTTATTTTTGGCTGCATAGGGTCTTCATTGCTGTGTGTGGGCTTTCTCTAGTTGCGGCAAGAGGGGGCTACTCTTAGTTGCAGCGTGTGGGCTTCTCATTGTGGTGGCTTCACTTGTTGCGGAGCATGGGCTCTAGGCACGCGGACTTCAGTAGTTGTGGCACGCAGGCTCAGTAGTTGTGGCTCACAGGCTATAGAGTGCAGGCTCAGTAGCTGTGGTGCATGGGCTTAGTTTCTCCATGGCATGTGGGATCTTCCTGGACCAGGGCTCAAACCCTTGTCCCCTGCATTGGCAGGTGGATTCTTAACCACTGCGCCACCAGGGAAGCACTCAAATGCTTTTTGCAAGTGACCAAGAGGCCAGTGTTATCTCAAAGGAAAAATATATGTCTCAAACACCACCCATGTAATGCTAAAAATCAGGAAGTCTTCATCACTGGAGCCCAGTCTTATAAACAGGCAAAAATGTAAATGAGAATAAAAATTGTCAGTAAAGCATATTTGAAGAAACGCTCTTTCTTCATTTTATTTTTTTATGAATTTGTAAATTCTTTGAAAATATCATGATATCTACATTTCTGCCTATGCAAAAGAATTTCATGCTAATTAATTTGGGAGAAAAACCTTTGGTTCTATCCCAGAATCATCATACTCTTTCTATGTGATAGATTCTTCCAACAGAACATTGGAGTGATTTTTGTCTGGTTATTTTTCTTAGGTCTCTGTGGAAATTTCTTCTTTTTATAGATACCATCTGGCCTAATGAGATTCTAACAGCTTCTACACACACTCTTTCTTTGCATTGGAGTTTTTTCATAGGAGTCATTGTTGGGAGTGAAATGTAAAAATAAGGGGAAAAAGTGTGTGTATTAAATAAGCTTGGTACTTTTGCTCTGTCATTTAAGGAAAGTAATCGTGATGAGTCATTTGATTTACTGAATGTAAGTGTTCAGTTTGAATGTTGTCCTAAGGATGTTGCCTTACTTAAGCATTGAGTGATCCCTAAATTAAAACTGCTGTCATAGCTACTGATAGATTTAGTCTAGGAATATATATAATCTTCCTCTAGTGCAAGTGTGTGTCCATAATGTTAACAAGAAATCTTCTTAAGCAAGATTTGATTATGTGTTCTCAAGCATCACTAAACTGCATTCCTTATCAGTGTATGTGAGTGGAGGAGTGTGGAGCGGATGAGAATAAATCCAGTTTTAAACGAAGATGTAGTGGTTAGAAAAACAAATTTGAGATAATTATTCTAGGACTCACATTGTTAGCTCCTAATTGACCAAATGTATAAAGCTGGCTCATAACAAATGATCTCATTTTATGCAAAACTTTATAGAAGGTTCATAGTGAATAATGAAAAGAAAATGAACATTAAACAGTCTTGTGTCAAGACATATCTTGACAACTTCTGTTTCATTTCCCAGGGATTCTGTCTCATGGGATAGATCTGTATACGTACATGGAGAGGCACTTTGGGCAGAGGATAAGACAGTGGCTCTGTGATAAGAAAGACACAGATTCATGTTCAAATTCCTCAATTTACCTGTGACTTAGGACATGTTTCTTAAATTTCATTATCCTGTAAATGAAAATGGATGGAGTAAAGGAAATGAGATAAGAGACCTAAAAATGTACCTAGGAAACAAGAAACATTAGCTAATGTTGTTTGTAATGATATCTTTTGATTTTGTGGTCATGTTCTTTGACGTCTAAATTGTTTACATGTGAGAAAGAAAATGACCAACAGAATAAATCAGATGTTAGCATCCTTTGCTTAGTCATTCATTTGCCAAATGCTATTTTTCTGCCATGTGTCTGTCAGGAGCTGCTGCTAGGGCTATGTCAGTGAAAAGAGCAGGGGGAATCCCTGCCATCATGGAGCTTTCAATCTACCGATTAATAAGTAAATCACAACCTGGTAAAGTAGTATTTTCATGAGAAAGAAATATGTCCCTCCCACACACTTATTATTCATTTGTGAGTGTTTGAAATAATAAACATTAAATTACCTTTCTCTTTTTTTTAGTATATATTTTTAACATCTTTATTGGCGTATACTTGCTTTACAATGTTGTGTTAGTTTCTGCTGTATAACAAACTGACTCACTTATATGTATACATATATCCCCATATCCCCTCCCTCTTGTGTCTCCCGCCCACCCCCTAGGTGGTCACAAAGCACCGAGCTGATCTCCCTGTGCTATGCGGCTGCTTCCCACTAGCTATCTATTTTACATTTGGGAGTGTATATATGTCCATGCCACTCTCTCATTTCATCCCAGCTTACCCTTCCCCCTTCCCATGTTATTAAGTCCATTCTCTATGTCTGCATCTTTATTCCTGTCATGCCCCCATGTTCTTCAGAACCATGGTTTCTTTTTTAGGTTCTATGTATATGTGTTAGCATACAGTATTTGTTTTTTTCTTTCTGACTTACTTCACTCTGTATGACAGACTCTAGGTCCAACCACCTCATACAAATAACTCAATCTTGTTTCTTTTTATGGCTGAGTAATATTCCATTGTATATATGTGCCACATCTTCTTTATCCATTCATCTGTCGATGGACACTTAGGTTGCTTCCGTGTCCTGGCCTTTGTAAATAGTGCTGCAGTGAACATTGTGGTACATGACTCTTTTTGAATTATGGTTTTCTCAGGGTATATGCCCAGTAGTGGGATCGCTGGGTCATATGATAGTTCTGTTTTTAGTTTTTTAAGGAACCTCCGTACTGTTCTCCATAGTGGTTGTATCAATTTACATTCCCACCAACAGTGCTAGAGGGTTCCCTTTCCTCCACACCCTCTCCAGCATTTATTGTTTGTAGAATTTTTGATGATGGCCGTTCTGACCGCTGTGAGGTGATACCTCATTGAAGTTTTGATTTGCATTTCTCTAATGATTAGTGATGTTCAGCATCCTTTCATGTGTTTGTTGGCAATCTGTATATCTTTTTTGGAGAAATGTCTGTTTAGGTCTTATGCCCATTTTTGGATTGGGTTGTTTGTTTTTTTTTGATATTGAGCTGCATGAGCTGCTTGTGTATTTTGAAAATTAATCCTTTGTCATTTCATTTGCAAATATTTTCTTGCATTCTGAGGGTTGTGTTTTCATCTTGTTTATGCTTTCCTTTGCTGTGCAAAAGCTTTTAAGTTTCAGTAGGTCCCATTTGTTTATTTTTGTTTTTATTTCCATTTCTCTAGCAGGTGGGTCAAAGAGGATCTTGCTGTGAGTTATGTCAAAGAGTGTTCTTCCTATGTTTTCCTCTAAGAGTTTTATAGTGTCTGGCCTTACATTTAGGTCTTTAATCCATTTTGAGTTTATTTTTGTGTATGGTGTTAGGGAGTGTTCTAATTTCATTCTTTTACATTGTAGTTGTCCAGTTTTCCCAGCACCACTTATTGAAGAGGCTGTCTTTTCTCCATTGTATATTTTTGCCTCCTTTATCAAAGATAAGGTGACCATATGTGAATGGGTTTAGCTCTGGTTTTTTGCCAGTACCATACTGTCTTGATTACTGTAGCTTTGTAGTATAGTCTGAAGTGAGTGAGCCTGATTCATCCAGCTCCGTTTTTCTTTCTCAAGATTGCTTTGGCTCTTCGGGGTCTTTTGTGTTTCCATACAAATTGTGAATTTTTTTGTTCTAGTTCTGTGAAAAATGCCACTGGTAGTTTGATAGGGATTGCATTGAATCTGTAGATTGCTTTGGGTAGTAGAGTTATTTTCACAGTGTTGATTCTTCCGGTCCAAGAATATGGTATATCTCTCCATCTGTTTGTATCATCTTTAATTTCTTTCGTCAGTGTCTATAGTTTTGTGCATACAGGTCTTTTGTCTCCTTAGGTAGGTTTATTCCTAGGTATTTTATTCTTTTTGTTGCAGTGGTAAATGGGAGTGTTTCCTTAATTTCTCTTTCAGAGTTTTCATCATTAGCGTATAGGAATGCATGAGATTTCTGTGCATTACTTTTGTATTTTGCTACTTTACCAAATTCATTGATTAACTCTAGTAGTTTTCTGGTTCCATCTTTTGGATTCCTTTTATTTCTTGTTCTTCTCTGATTGCTGTGGCTAAAACTTCCAAAACTATGTTGAATAATAGTGGTGAGAGTGCACAACCTTGTCTTGTTCCTGATCTTAGTTAAATGGTTTCAGTTTTTCTCCACTGAGAACAATGTTGGCTGTGGGTTTGTCATATATGGCCTTTATTATGTTGAGGTAAGTTCCCTCTATGCCTACTTTCTGCAGGGTTTTTATCATAAAAGGGTGTTGAATTTTGTTGAAAGCTTTTTCTGCATCTCTTGAGATTATTATATGGTTTTTATCCTTCAGTTTGTTTATATGGTGTATCACATTGAATGATTTGCATATATTGAAGAATCCTTGCATTCCTGGGATAAACTCCACTTGATCATGGTGTATGATCTACCTTTCTCTTTAATTTTTTTTTTAGTTAGATTTGAACATGGAGGTAAATTTTTTTAATGATTAGGCTTGTATTTTTATTACGAGATGTGAAAAACATTTACACAGCTCAAGTTCACACTGGTAGGCGTTTTACCTTCAAGGGCAACTGGTGACAGGGCCATTAAGGTCTACAGAGAGAGATAGATGGAAAGTTGCTCTGAAGATGCAATTTCCCATTTGTTGGATTGATCCTTGATTTTATCAGCAAGTTCACGTTCGAAAAATCCCATTGTAAGATATAATAGATGACACCTGATACTAAAAATCCACATACCAGCCTGAACAGTTCAGAAATTAATGCTTCCCATAACACCAGGAGATTTGATAATGAAGCCAGCTCAATAGAGGTCAAGGGAAAATGATATTATGTGTGCTCCCCTGTGAATCAATGTAATCCTATTGCTTTTCCCCAGATGTTCACTGCTGGCATGTGCAACTACAGTGTGATCTCAATGACTTT
The DNA here is from genome assembly GCF_949774975.1 of Lagenorhynchus albirostris. Taxonomy (NCBI): domain Eukaryota; kingdom Metazoa; phylum Chordata; class Mammalia; order Artiodactyla; family Delphinidae; genus Lagenorhynchus; species Lagenorhynchus albirostris. Next base: position 32,638,772 of record NC_083110.1, read on the forward strand.
CATAGGAATCCTGTTTGAACAATTCTGTACTAACTTGAGGCACCGTAAAACTGTTTATGGATATAATGGGCATAGTTCATATATCAGGTCCCTCTGCACCTTGAGATCTGATAAAATAGACGCGTGTTCCCCAGCCCATTTTCCTTAATCGTCCAAAGCACTCCCACATGTTCTGAGAGTTCTTAGGAGGATTTATCATATCAAGGGCACTTCTAGTTTCAAACTTTGGCTTCCTCTAAATTTGAGTTGCCATGCCATCCTGTGATTGCTTTCTCTCTTCCTCACTGCATTGATTCAGATGTGAAAATCCAACCCTTCCTCAGTTTCCACAGCCCCAGCTCCCAATTCAAAAGCCAGTTGAATGTAGTAGATTGTACTAAAGATGTAGCAATTTGAGGGTTATGGGGTGGAAGCAAAAGTAGGAATTTACATGGTAACAATACAAACAGTATCACATTTATTTAAAATATTATTGTTTAAATTCCTTTACTCATCCCTCCACTAGGAGTATTCCACAGAGACTTCATTTCATGGGTCCTTGGCACCCAGTCTTGTGCCCATTTCTCTTCTGGGCCCTCTTTTATGTATTCAAACCCATCACAGTGCTCTGCTGAGCAAAAAAGCCTTGCTTAACACAGTTCCCTTTCTTGGAGCGAATATGTAGCTTCGAATAACCTTGTTGTTGTTTTGACATTGCAAAAACCCTTGTGCATGCTGGAGCCTAAGATACATGGGGGAGAAAGCCAAGAGCTGAGGCTGGAGAGGTAGAATACAACCAAACTGGGGAAGGATTAGCTGACTGTGGTGAGGCATCAGAACTTTATCCAATTGACAACATGCAGTCAATGAAGAATTTTAAAGAAAGTGAAGCCATTGTCAAAACTATGTTTTTGAAAGATTGATATTGAGAATTACAGGGAGGCAATAGAAATTCTAGAAGGAAGATAATAAGGGCTTAAACCAAGCCAGTAGTAGTTTAAACAAAAATGATGGTAAAGTATTTTCACTGTGTTTTGGGAGTATTTCTTAAGTTCTATCTTCCAGCCAAGTCTGTAAGATCTTTGAGAAGATGGATTGTCTAATTCACTTACAGATCTCCCAAAGCCAATTTTGGACTTTGCATCTACTAGGCTTTCTGTAAATGTTGAACATATAGAATAAGATGGTTTTTGTTCCCATCCACTGTGAGATGCATTGGCCAAAGTTAGTACATGGAAATGGTAATTAAAAAGCCTTTCCAGTGTTCCAATCCAAATGAGTCCACATCCTCTAGTTTCCTAAGGCTCCATTTTTTACCCAGTAAAATGATAGACATCACCATCCCAAGACATAGACCCTTCTCTAGTCTTCTCTCCCTCTTTCTCTCCCCCCCCCTCCCCCACCACCCCCCAAAAAAACAAACAAAAAATCCTTCAGGAATATTTTTATCTAGTATTTTGCTGGGAGAGTAAAAGGATGATTTTTCTTAAACCCTTTTTTTTCATCTCACCCAGCTTCTTACATCTCAGCCTGTCTCTCCCTACAACTTGCCTCTGAATTTTGGTTCTGAGCTCTTCCCTGGGCTTATTGGATTGAGTGCCTCTAAAACCAAATTCTGTCCCACCAACGATTCCTTCATTGCCCCAGGCGCCATAACCCAAGGTTGTTGTATGCGACACATTGTCATGTAATTTTATTGGATAAAGGAAAGTGATTATAACACAGGCCAGTAGCAACTGAATGTTGGATAATGGTAGTCTCAATACACATTGGACATTCCCAAGTTTTGAAAAACTGTAAATTACTTTAGACTACCATTAAATACAAGACCCTTCTTCTTTATTTAATGTCTCCTCCCACCACCTTCTTTCTAGATTCTAATCTTTTGGTTTCAGTATATAAACTCCAAAATTTTCTGACTTGATTATGAAGACTTTCTAATTTTCTCTCTCTAAATGTGTTTTATCTATTGTATATAGGATTCCCAGTTAAAATACAGGACTCTATTACATTGAAATTTCTGATAAACGGCAAATAATTTTCAGTATATGACTTCAGCATGAGATATAATTACATAATTAGATTTAAAAAATTCTCTCTTTATCTGAATTTAAAGTTTAACAGGACGTCTTCCATTTTTAACAATTTTATTGAGGTATAATTAGCATACCATACAGTTCACCATTTAAACTTGAAATTTACAATTCAGTATATTTAAGTATTTACAGATTTGTACATCTATCACCATAATCAATTTGAGGACATACCGTTACTTCAAAAAGAAACCTTGTGCCCTTTAACTGTTTCCTTCCAGTCCTTACCATCATCCCGAGACCTAGGAAAACACTATTCTTTTTTTTTCCTCTAAAGATTTGCCTATTTTGGACTTTTCATGGAAATGAACTTATGCCATATGTGTACCTTTGTGATTGGCTTCTTCACTTAGCATAATATTTTCAAGGTGCTTTTATACTGTAGGGTGGGTCAGTACTTCATTTGTTTTACTGTGGAATAGCATTGCCTTGTATGGATATACTACAATACATGTTATTTATCAGTTCATCATTTGACAGACATTGGAGTTATTTTCACTTTTTGGCTACCATGAATAATACTACTATGAACATTTGTGTAGAAGTTTTTGTGTGGGCGTATGCTTTCATTTCTCTTGGGTGTATAGTCATGGAATTGCTAGATCATACAGTAACTTTCTGTTTAACATGAGGAACAGCCAGGCTGTTTTCCAAAATGGCTGCACTTCCGTACATTCCCGTCAACAGTGAATGGGGGTTCTAGTTTCTATACATCCTTGGCAACACTTTTTATTGACCCCCTTTGTTGATTATGGTTTTGGGTTGTGTTTTCCTAATAACCAATGAGGGTGATCTTTTTATATGCTCACTGGCCATTTCTATGTTGTTTTTTTTTTTTTGAAGAGATGCCCATTTGGATATTTTGCTTTTGTAAAAATTTGGGTTATTTATCTTTTATTACTGAGTTTTATATATATACAAACATATATATTACCTACAAGTCTCTTATCAGTGATATGATTTGCAAAAATTTCACCTACCCTGTAGGTGGCATCCTGTACTTTTAGTTGCTAAATTGTATTTCTCAATTCTGTACCAAAGGGCACCAGCTTTATATAACCCCAAAGGCCCCGGAAGCTGTTTGCCAAACAAAGGAGCGGCCCTCTCCCCGAGGAGAGGAATTCTGCCTTCCTTCCAGGCTTATTGGCTTATTGGCTCCAGACGTTGTTTGTGTTGGCGCAGGGGAGGGAGCTGTCCTGTACGTTGGAGGATGTTTAGCAGCATCTCTGGTCTCTACCATCTGGGTGTCTGTAGTACCCTCCCCCTTCCCAGTTGTGAAAACAAAAATGTCTCCAGGTATTGCTAAGTGTCACCTGTTGGGGGTGAGGCGGGGCAGCAGCATACTTGCCGCCTTTAGAAACTACTGACTGAGAGCTATGGACAAAACAATTCCTCGACATCCACTTATTTAGTAAATGAGTACATATTCAGGCAGTATGTATGGGTGCAAGTTTCAGTTTGAGAAGAAATGGCTTGGAGTTTTCCAACATTTCTGAACCATGCAATTGCTACTTAGTTTAAAAAGAAGATTGACTTTTTCTAGGAGGTGTAAAAAAGGAAAAAAAAAAGTATTGCCAATTCCAGAAAAATGCAGAGAGACTGTCACTCACCTTCATCACTACATATTTGACTTGAATAGCCCCTGTGTGTTGTAGGGGACCACACGTCCCACATGACCCAAGAAAGACCTGGTTTACTTTCTTCCGGGCATCCCATTCGGTTTAGTATTTGTTCTTAGTTTTTTTATAATTTTAAAGAAATGTTATTAATAATGCAACATAATAATGTGAATGTCTTACCAGATGGAACATAGCTACCTCCCTCTTTATAAAGATGCACAATACAGGGTGCTTGCTGATATAACAGAGTCTTCCTGGACACAAGGGACTAGGGATAGCTAACTCCTCTGGCTTCAAGTGTCTGTGGGAGAAGTACTGGGTGGAGTTACCCCACTGGACACTTGGAGTATTAGCCAGTTCTGTGTGAGGTGTGCTAAGCCTGCATGGTGCAGAAAGATGCTAGGCCACAGGTGTGAGAGGGGTTGGAGTGAAGCATGAGAAATTATTGCCTAGGAGTTCGTGAAGTAGGTGAGAGTAATAGCGTCAAAGTTGTTGAATACATGGAACGTAGTATGAATGCTATCGGTACACTGGTTTTGTTATTTATTGTACGGCATAAATCTATAATTTTTTATTTAGTTTGTTGTTTGACATTGCTTCTTTTTTTAACAAATCTCTGTAGCAGCAGTTGCTCAAAAGTTCATGCTTCAGGAAATTCCAACTGCTAAGAAAGTTGATGATAAACGTGTAACTTGTACAGAATGTTGATCTATATTTACCATCAGTGTAGTAATATCACTGATAGCACAAAAGCCAGAAGATTCAAATCTGCTAAAGAGACATCAGCATCTACTTGAAAAGTTACTAGTTATTTTGAGACCGTGCCTGAAGATGCGAAATTAACATCGTTAGCTCCAAAGCATGACTCTTTATGTCAAGTAATTGTTCTTCTAAATTACTTTTACTCATTTTCTATTGCAAGTATTATTATGCATGTACAAAAAAGTGAAACCATAGTAGTTGTAAATATCTTGGCTTTACTAACAGAGATGATTTGCAAGCAGGTAAAAGATGCCAGTTTTATATCAGTGCTATCAGATGCTTTAAAGAGCAAGTCTGTTACTGCCAATAAATGGAATTTCATCAAATTCATGGAATCAAGCTAAAAGTTTTGGAAGTTCCTTCGAATTATGGTAAATCATCTCACAGTAACTTAAAAGCTGCAAGAAATCTAGTTTACTAAAAGTTCAACATTGAACAATGAAGAGAAACTACTTGTTTCTTTTTACAGTGGTAATACACATAGAAAATTTGAAGGAGTCTTGTATCATAGGAAAGCAATGTTCTTATTGAACTATAGAATCTATGAAGCAGAAAGAGACTGGTGTACACACATAATTCGTGATTGAGTCCAAATAATATTCAACAATCTACCAATAGATAGAGAAGCTATAGTTGTCAAAATTTACAGATATGCTTAGTAAAAGTAACTTTGGAGACAAAGCTAATGCTTATTATCCAATATACATTTTAGCCTGATGGTCCTGATTTCTTTCTGCAATATTCATCCTTAATCATTGTTGGAAATCTTGAGCTTTTAAAGAAATATTTTGTAAATCAACTTAAGTATCCTGCAGTCATATAGAACTTTTTTGGTAACCATGTCTCCTAAGCGTTTTCTTACAAAAGAAAAACTCATTTGTAGTTAACAACAAAGAATGACATTGAGGTGCAGCCCTGCAAAAAACAAGGGAAAAACTGAAAGAATTAAGCAAGAATCCAAAGGTTAGATCGTATTGAATTTTATAAGTATTCCTTCATTTTTAAGAACATCATGACATAGGGTAAACATTTTTGATGGAATTTTAGTTTTAGTTGGACGACTATATAGTATATACGATAATGGCCTGAGCTCAAGAAGGCTTAAAATGGTATATCTTCGCTTAGTGAAATAGTTAAAGGAATGTTAAAGAGAGACAACTTTGTTGTTGAGTTCTGTCTTCTAAAAATACTTAACAAAGAAAGGGACTGTAAATTGGAGCAAAAAAATGTACTATTGAAAATAGTTGGGCTGAAACCCTGGCACATTTTATTATGCACGTAAAAGAATTGTCTCTGAACTTACTGAGCACCTTCAATTAAAGTATTAAAGTGATTACAGTGGACAATAGAGAAGAGTCAATTTAAAAGTATCAACAGTTTGGAATTAATTATCCATAAAATGCAATCTATACTTGCTAATAGGTGATTAAAAAATAATGACATCTTTTCAAAGATACATTCTTCAGTATACTATCAACGTGGTATTGGAAACAGATATATACAAAATTGATTAATTTATATGAATATGTACTAAGAATGATTATTTTGATGTTATTATTTTTTAAATATCCAAATAATAAAAACTTGTTTTGCTATTATTATTATTATATAACAAGAGGAGATAGCTTGTTTTTACATTTTAGAAAGAATTTTACTCGAATATTTTTTAATAGAAATATTTTATGTGTACCAATTTAATAAACGAATTTGTTAGTTAATAAATAATTATTACAAAGTATACAATTTCATTATTTTTAGCACACCATTTTACTCTCAAAAATATCTCAATTTGCACGTTAAATCATAGAGTTACGCTATCTCTGATTATAATGGCAAAGGAGCACATGCACTCAACAAGTGATACAGTTGTTTTAAAAAACTTATATTTTCACTTCCTCCTTTAATCTTAATCAGCAGATTCCAAGTGCTTCTCCCCTCATTGTCATTAAATTAAAAAGCATTCATGGCTTCATGGTGTGTTCAGTAGTCCCAGGCCTTATATAAAAGATAGGAATATGAGATATGGCCCTTATTATCAAAGTACAATCTTTTGGAGAAAATTATATACACACACTATATAACAAATATATATCAACAAAAACTAATTTTATCACAGTGTGTTAAGTGCCGTATTTGAAATCTGTGCTAGATGTAGCTATCACACAGATAATATAATAATTAACTGTTCCAGGAGAATTAGGGGCCAGTTGGGGAACATGTGCTGGATGAGGTGATATTTAAGCTGTTCTAGGCAGTTCCCAGACATGGGACTATCAAAGATAAAAGGACCTGAGTTGTACAATAACATAATTGTATTTAGTGTAAAATACTTGGCATTAGAAAATGAGGCTGAGACTGTAGGCGTTCACATCGTGGATGGTGCTGTGAAGCATGATAGTGGCTGCACGTCATGTATTTTCCCCGTGGTTAGAAAGTGTGTTCTTCTTAAAGTATGTTTTTTAGCAACGTAAGTTCCATAGGGTATAAATAGTCCTTATTATGGAAAGGAAAAATGTTTGGTTCTGTGGTCGAATAAGTGTAGGCAATGTTTGTACTAAAGGTTTAAAGGAGAAGTGCAGCCCTTGTTCTTGTTTTTGTTTTCCTAGCAACACTTCTCAGGGCCACCGATATCCCTGTCTGCAATATTATTTGTTGTAGTACAGAGTACTTTCTTTAGGGAGCATCTCATGGAACTAGAGTGCTACCAAAGACTTTTCAGGGAACCCCATTCTGCATGAAAGGAAATATTTTAAGGATTTTTGGTAAGTGAATGTAAATCAGAGTTTGCATTTTAAGAAGTATGGAGTTTTTATTGAAGCGTTATGGAAATTCCGAGCTCCTCAGCTAAAACTAGACACCATGACTGCAGTGAGAGAGAAACTGCTAATGTTGAGAGAGAAATGGAGAAGGACTAGAATTGTTTTATGTTTAGTCACATCAGTGGGGATGGGGAGAGAACCCTGGTGAGAGACTGCATCTGGGAAATGACAGATTCCAGAAAGAAAATCTATAGCAGACTGGATATTTATGTAGAGCTGGGCCCCATAGAAAAATACTGAAATGCCTAAACGTAATTTCGGTCGAATTATGTGTATTTCAAAATTAATATATTGCTTTGCAAGGCACCTGCATGTTTTCCTTTAAATAATGAACTCTACCATTCTGCATTTAACCCAAATATAGTTTATAAGAATTCGTTGTACAGATCTGTTTTTAAATCTACTTTTGTAGACTAACATTCACAGCTACAGCATTTTTGTATTAGCAAGTACAACTGAACTTAAATTGTCTTTGAAATCCCCTGAGTGGCATTGTGTTTTCTTTGTAAATGTTGATCCCAGGATCAACTTACTTTAGCCACTCAGTGTGGTCTGTCCCAAGGTCTTCCCTGAGCTTACAGTCAATCACACTAATAATTGATCAGCCTTTCTGTGCTTCTCTCCAACTAAACATATCACTCAGGAAGATATTGTAACACTATTTTCATGAAGTCTGGATCTACTGAGGATTTGATGGATTCAAGAAGACAAACAAAATGACAGCCTTTGATAAAATTACCAGAACTATGAGACATTGAAGCGGGAAGGCAGCTCACTGGACCACCCAGGGGATGGGGGGAAATACAAAAGAAAAAAAACAACAACACAGGAATGAAATTGTTTTCCATCAGACAAGGCTGACTCAGACTAGAGCTCTCTTTCTCATAAGAAATAAATTTGTTTGATTCGCATAGAGTTAGGGGTTGAGATTTCTTTATTTTCCAAACAGTACATTTTTCTTTTTGTTTTTCTGCTTTTTAAAGAACATATATTCTGGAAGATGGTAACAGAGAATGGCTTTGATTTATAAGTAGGAGGTTATGGAGAATTTTGTTTTGCCCTTTGCTGTTTTCCAAGTGGTTAGTATTTTGCTGATCTAGTTGAGGACCCAGTGTTACTCTTGCCTAGATCCAGAGATAAAAGGCTAGTGCCTTAATTTCCAGCTATGAAATTGTGATGGAATAGTTCATGTCATTGGAGCATAACCTTTGTAATTTGGAGACCCTGATTTATGTAATTCGTAGGGTGTTCATCAGGGGCTAGCCTGGTTTGCTTATTAGTCAAAGGATGGCATCAGGGTTGCCAGAACATTATTTGGGCTCCAAGGGTCCTTAGTTTACAATGAGAATTATTAGATAATTTACTATAAATTTATTTTATTAAAGTATCAAATGTACTAATTAGAGAACTTATAAAGAATTAAGAATTATTAAAGTTTTATTATTAAAGGATTATTAAAGATACCCTGACCGAAAAAAAAGACAGTTGTCATGGAGAAGCAAGCACTGTGAACTTGGAATCAGAAGACCTGGGAAATAGCTTAGGACCCTGCATTGATTGGCACTGTAATCGTGTGAAAATCTTGGAGCCTTTGGTTACTCATTTGTAAAATGCATGCAGTCTTCATCTGTCTTAGTGTGTTCTAACAGAAATTCCATAGGTTGTTTATAAACAACAGAAATTTATTTCTCACAATTCTGGGGCTGGGAAGTGAAGATCAGTATGCTTTCAGGTCCAATATCCGATGAGAGCCTGCTTTCTGGTTCATAGATGGTCACCTTCTTCCTGTTCAGCTTCTTCCTGTGTCCTTACATGGTAGAAAGATGGAGAGAGCTCTCTGAGGATGCTTTCATTTTTTTTTTTATTTATATTTTTTTAACATCTTTGCTAGAGTATAATTGTTTTACAGTGGTATGTTAGTTTCTGCTGTATAACAAAGTAAATCAGCTATACATGTACATATATCTCCATATCTCTTCCCTCTTGCATCTCCCTCCCACCCTCCTTATCGCCACCCACTAGGTGGACACAAAGGACCAAGCTGATCTCCCTGTGCTATGTATCTGCTTCCCACTAGCTATCTATTTTACATTTGGGAGTGTATATATGTCCACGCCACTCTCTCACTTCGTCCCAGCTTACCCTTCCCCCCACCCCGTGTCCTCAAGTCCATTCTCTACATCTGCGTATTTATTCCTGTCCTGCCCCTAGGTTCTTCAGAACCTTTGTTTTTATTAGATTCCATATATATGTGTTAGCATGTGGTATTTGTTTTTCTCTTTCTGACTTACTTCACTCTGTATGGCAAGTCTCTAGCTCCATCCACCTCACTACAAATAACTCGATTTCGTTTCTTTTTATAGCTGAGTAATATTCCATTGCATATATGTGCCACATCTTCTTTATCCATTCATCCGATGGTGGACACTTAGGTTGCTTCCATGTCCTGGCTATTGTAAATAGAACTGCAGAGAACATTGTGGTACATGACTCTTTTTGAATTATGGTTTTCTCAGGGTATATGCCCAGTAGTGGGATTACTGGGTCATATGGTAGTTCTATTTTTAGTTTTTTTAAGGAACCTCCATACTGTTCTCCATAGTGCCTGTATCAAGGTACATTCCCACCAACAGTGCTAGAGGGTTTCCTTTTCTCCACACCCTCTCCAGCATTTATTGTTTGTAGATTTTTTGATGATGACCATTCTGACTGCTGTGAGGTGATACGTCTTTGTAGTTTTGATTTGCATTTCTCTAATGATTAGTGATGTTGAGCATTCTTTCATGTGTTTGTTGGCAATCTGTAGATCTTCTTTGGAGAAATGTCTATTTAGGTCTTCTGCCCATTTTTGGATTGGGTTGTTTGTTTTTTTTTGATATTGAGCTGCATGAGTTGCTTGTATATTTTGGAGATTAATCCTTTGTCAGTTGCTTCGTTTGCAAATATTTTCTCCCATTCTGAGGGTTGTCTTTTCATCTAGTTTATGATTTCCTTTGCTGTGCAAAAGCTTTTAAGTTTCATTAGGTCCTATTTGTTTATTTTTGTTTTTATTTCTGTTTCTCTAGGAGGTGGATCAAAAAGGATCTTGCTGTGATTTATGTCATAGAGTGTTCTGCCTATGTTTTCCTTTAAGAGGTTTATACTGTTTGGCTTTACATTAAGGTCTTTAATCCGTTTTGAGTTTATTTTCATGTATGGTGTTAGGGAGTGTTCTAATTTCATTCTTTTACATGTAGCTGTCCAGTTGCCTCTTAGGCAGGTCCAGACTTTTTCCCAGACTCCCTCCTGGCTAGCTGTGGCGTACTAGCCCCCTTCAGGCTGTGTTCACGCAGCCAACCCCAGTCCTCTCCCTGGGATCTGACCTCCGAAGCCCGAGCCTCAGTCCCCAGCCCCCGCCCGCCCCGGCAGGTGAGCAGACAAGCCTCTCAGGCTGGTGAGTGCCGGTCGGCACCGATCCTCTGTGCTCCGATCTCTCCACTTTGCCCTCTGCACCCCTGTGGCTGCACTCTCCTCTGCGGCTCCGAAGCTTCCCCGACCCCACCACCCATCCGCTGTCTCCTCCAGTGAAGGGGCTTCCTGGTGTGTGGAAACGTTTCCTCCTTCACAGCTCCCTCCCACTGGTGCAGGTCCTGTCCCTATTCTTTTGCCTCTGTTTATTCTTTTTCCTTTTGCTATAGCCAGGTACATGGGGAGTTTCTTGCCTTTTGGGAAGTGTGAGGTTTTCTGCCAGCGTTCAGTAGGTGTTCTGTAGGAGTTGTCCCACGTGTAGATGTATTTCTGATGTATTTGCGGGGAGGAAGGTGATCTCCACGTCTTTACTGCTCCACCATCTTGAAGGTCCCTCCTGAGGTCTCTTTTAAAACATCACTAATCTTATTCATGGGGCCTCCACCCTCATGATATTATCACTTTGGGGGTTAGGATTTCAACATGTGAATTTTGAAGGTACAGAAATGTCTAGTCAATAATATCACCCCATAGGATATTCGTGAAAATTAAATGATATGCAGAATCCAGAAGTGGTCTGTAAACCACAAATTGCAATTCAGTGTAAGGCGTCATTATTGTTACTGAAATTACCATCATTGTTGCCCTTTGTAGAATTTTCTTAGGTCAGTACATGCACGTTTGCAAATTGTGACATTGAAGTGATATGCTTTGCCTACCTTTGCATGGAATAGACAGGGCATATAAAGATGTCCTACACATTAACACTTCTAAAAACAAAACAGTAAGTATGGCCAAGCCTTTATATAGACTGGTTAGGAACTTTAAAGAAGAGAATAACTTCTTCTGCAACTATGTTTTTATTATATTGTAAATTGGGACCGTTTTTCTTTATTCCGTGACCACCCATCTTACTATCATGCCTTACCTTGCTGCTTTACTAGAGTTCTATGAAAGCAAGTTAGATTCTAAACAATAATTTGAATCCCAAGTGTGTGGTACAAAGCTCCTGGACTACTGTTGGGCAAAATACATTTTTAAATTACATGGAAGTATTGCACAGCACCGAAGTAGGGAAATAAACACTTTTCAGTTCTTCACAGGTTACTTTAAAATACATCTTAAATTTACAGAAAGTTGGATCTTCAGTGATTTAATAATATGTTTTCTTCTTCAGATAATGGTGTTAATATACTCCATGTTGTTGAAGGAAGATGACATACCATGCAGTTATAAAATTTGTAAAGAAAAATTACACACAAAATATCAGAACTTGATCCATACTTTGTTCATTGATAGAATTCCTACTTGGGGCAATTAAAGCCTAAATTATTAAATGTAGGGGCAAATTTACATATTTGCCTATGTAATTTCATTCTTCCAATGTTTTCTTTGTCCTTAAATGAAATTTTGCTACTTATTGTAAGTGTTTTTAAGTGGCCCAGTATCAATTATGTTCCAGTAAAGAAGGTCTTCTAGATTTTCTGTATAGAAATACACATAAACACACACACACACACATATATATATATGCGTATATGTATATGTATATATATTTTCCAGCTTTCCAGAGGGTCCAATACACTATGTTTGCTGACCTTTCCCCACCCAAGTCCGAAGTGGACCCCGGTTCTTCCTCAGCTCCAACACGGAGATGCATATCTGATACACTCAGGACAGATTGATAAGGAGCCGTGGTCACTATTTCACAGGGCACTAGGGATTTCCAGCTATGCTTAAGTATTTAAAAATGGAAACAAGAGGAGCTAAAGCTGAGGAAATTGATGGAGTAGCACTTTGAGTGAATTGTTAGCAATTCAGACTCAAAGATTGAATTGTTTTATTAAATAGAAAGAACAATTGGAGATAGAAATGGAAAGAGCAATTGGCCTGTGATGTGAACAATGTGGGACAGGGAAGAGGATCAGAGAACAATCCAGAACCTGGAGGTCAGATAAAGTGGCCCACCTAAGGCCTTTTTATCACTGAGGGGATTCTTGAAGATGATAATGAGACCACGCTCTGCAATTTGGAAACTAGATACGTAGATAGATAAAAGTATATTTAAGGTTAAATTTATCTGTCTAGTAGAATCTACCAAGTTCTAACTTTCTATTGTGGGAGCAAATAATTACATCAATTTTTGGACATCTTAATAGGCCTAAATAAAAAAGATTATTGCAAGATTATTACAGATTTCTAGCCACGTCAGGGGAGCCATCTTTGACTCATGCAAGCAATATTCTGATGCCAGAAGAGCCTGAAGGAGGTTCTTTGTTTTGTTTTGTTGCTTTTTTGTTTGTGTTTTATTTGTTTTGGGTTTGGTTGGACAGTGCTGGGCTCAGATCTTCATCTAACACTTGCTAGTTGTATGACTGAGTAAGCCACTTAACCTCATCATTTGTAAAATGGTCTGATAACAGCTCTCTACTTATTTGAAGATTAGATGGAGTGATATATGTAAAACGTGTAGTGTAGTGCTCAGCATATAACAGGTGTTTATGGTATTCTTTATTAGACCCAGGAAAAAATGAGTTTATGAGCAGATCAGCAGCAAGACATTTATTAGTGAGTCTTAGTGTGGATCTTAAACTACTTAAAAATCCCTCTTGCCCGTACTTCCAGAGTTGAAGTGAGAGCTGGTTCTGGTGTACAGAAGGTGAGATACCTAATGGTTTCAAGTACTCCTGGGTTCCCCCAGGAGCTGAGGAATACAGAGGGCAGGGAGCCAGACACCACAGTTTGTCTTGTACAGGAAATATAGGCAAAATTGATTTTCTAAAGAGAAAGATATTTAGTTTAATTCCCTTTGCACCTGTTCCTCTGCTTGGGCTTCTGTTATATTAAACTCTAAAACAGCTATTATCACATTTATTACAAAGCTGATACAGAATAATCGAGTGTGTCCCTGGAGAAATTATACGAACAAATTCCCTAATTCTGAAAAAATAAGTCAGAATCCAGAAGGGGATTCCACATGCTCCCCTACTTTCTCATCAATGTTGGGCAATGAGTTTTCTGGCTTAGGTACATTTATGACATCAATGGAGTTAGGAATGGTCAGTGAGGCGGGTGCCAGTGATGGGGACATTTGGCATTTTCCAATGCAATGAAATAGTGTTGATGGGAGTATTCTATATGACTCAGCATTTCCTGCCACTGTTTTCTGGATAGTTGAGTGGGAAACAGACTGAGAGAGCATAGCTTAGAAGAGACAGGGTCCAGGGAAGAAGGCAGTTGTGGAACAGACAAGAGGAGAAAAGGAATTGTGTTGCTGGAAGCTCCAAAACGTGGCTTCCTACAGCTAAAGAAATTTCCCAAAAGATGACCCAGAATGCAAATGATCTGTGCTGAAATCCTTCGGTGGACTGTGAATTACCTTAGGGCTGGGATTGTGTCCCATTCAATTTACATATCGGCACCTAGCGTAGTACCTGGCACATAGGAAGCTTTAGGACTATTTTGTCTTTTCTGAAAGGCTGGAGCAAGAAATAAAATAATGAAGCAAGTTATTGAAGATTTAATATTTGTTTATTTCCCTGCATAATTTGCCCCAACATCTTACCCAATATCTAAGACTAATTTCCAGAATACTTCAGCCTGCCAATGAGAAGGGGGTGAGAAAGAGGAGCCTGACTTGCCACTGCTAATGGGGCCAGTAACTTACAGTTTTGTGCTGCTGCTGCCTCACCCCTTGACTCCTCTGATTGAGATTCAACTCTTCTTTGGTATTTCCGTTTCCTCCTTAGGTCTATTTCTCTCCCTTGTACCCAGCGGCTTTGCTCAGAAAACAAGACAGTGACAAAATGGAATGGAAAGAACATAGGTTATAAGGAGGTTTTTGCCTGCTTTTAAATCCCAGCTGCACTTCTCTAACTTAATTCTGTCACCCCAAGTTTGCTTAGTGTTTTAGGTCCTCAGCTATAATGATATTTACTTCCTTGGGTTGTCATGTAAATTAACTGAAACACAAATGTAATAAACATGGAATTATGCCAAACCCAAAGTTGGGAACGTCACTTAGGGGTTAGGCCCATATAATACCTATGGCAATATCACCTCCATTAGATAGAAATTGGACCAGCATATCTTGGAGATGCTTGGCAGGATTAACATTCTAGGATTCTAACATTCTGTTTCAGAAAATCCAGGACCTAGCTGCGATCATTTCACTCACATGCTCCCGAAATACAGGGGAAATGTGCCTCCGTACCAAGGGCTTACTAGCATCATATCTTTGTTTCAACCCAAGACTGGAATGTACCTCAAAAAAATAAAAATCTTGCATTTTTGAAACATTCTTTTTGTTACTATTGAAAAACCCCAAAGGCTGTTGTCTTTAAAGATTCATTAAATATCCCATGATATAGTATCTGCCTTGGACAATACAGAGGAGAATATACCGTGACATATTACTTAAAACACAAATTGAACCCACCAGAAGCAGTGATTTCCGTGAGATTAAAATACAGTATTTGCAGAAGTAGTTGGTATATAGAGATAAATGTAGATGCCTGGGAGTGCTTACTAAGGAGAGAAATAGAAAGGATTTAAAATGCCATTTTAGGTAATGGAAACAAGAATCTGGGGGAATAAATCTGCTTCCTCAAACACTAATTTTAACATGTGTTACATGCATTCTGCATTTAAAAAAAATTCTGACATTCATGGATAAGAAGTATGTTGCAAAATCTTTCTCTAATTCTCTGTTAGAGCAGAAAAAAGAAGTCTGTAATATTTCAAGGAGGCAACACTGACTGTGGTAAGATGAAGTGACATTAAGTTACCCTACTAGTAATAGTTGTTGAAAGCAAATTTTTGTTTGTGATTTTCCCTGAGCTGGTTATACTTGGATTGGATGATGCTAAAAGTATCAAGGATTTGTGTTTGTTTTCATTTAACAGTGTTATAATTTACCTTTTTAAAAGCAGATACAGTAAGCCACCTAACAAAAATTTATAGCTTCATTCATTGTTTCAAGGCAGGTGCGCTTCTAAGAAATAACTATGCCAGCCACCCAGAAACCCTGTCCCAGATACCTCATCCGAAACATGCTCACCACTCTCCCCAACAAACTATGCTGACTTTTGTTGTAATTGCTTCCTTGATACTCATTTAGTTTTATCATTCAGGTATGTATCCCTGGACACTATAGTTTAGCCTGCTAATTTTCTCTAATTGGTTATATATTGAAAAAAATGTTAATATACAGGTTCTTCTACCCTCCTCCTTTAAAAATTTTTTTAATAACATTTATTGAGAGACCAGGACCATTTTACCTGTACAGTTTCTCATAGTGTGGAATGTGTGATTGTAGCTTCTGAATTAGGCTCACCCTCTATCACTTTAGTGAGACTGTAGTTGGAATTGTGTTCCTTCAAGAAGCACAAAAAAACTGGTTTTGTTCTTTCTTTGATGTTAGCAGCTATTGATGCTTAATGCCCATGCCCATTAAGTAATAGAGGGTTGAAAATGGTAATATCCAAATTCTATATTTCTTTATATATTAGTTGAAATAATTCCATAAAGAGACGCTTGAATTCATCTTCTCTTTGGTTACCCAGTGATACAGTTCATAGAGGAAAGATAGGATAAAATCTTAATAACGTCTGTCTGCACAGAGCAGTGCCCTGCCTGTGTCTCCAGACAGGTGGACATAGCTAGACAGCATGCAGCAGCCCTCGAGGCCTTTGGCCATGTGTCCATGAGAGGCCCATCTAATCGAGTGCCGTGTGTAGTTTTGGAACAGCAAAGACCTATCTCAGTGAAAGCCCTTAGTCGAAGTGTCTGTCCTTTCTGGAGGCACAGGGTCCACTTTTGGGTACCCTGCTCTGGTCTCACTGGTGACAAACTTCCTTTGGTCCAAAAATAAAAATTCCTAGTTTTCAAGATAACAAATTTTTCCTATCATTCTTGAAAGATAACCATTTTAAAAAGTGACACTATGAACCCGTGGATTTGAACGTACTTGATGGGTTTTAATCCATTGCAGTTATTAACCTTGTAGAAGATAAAATATTGACTGATGACTGTCTTGAGTATAACACTTGATATATGTTATCCAACATAATGGTCTCAAAAGTCCTACAAAGTATCTTTTCACAGATGAGAAAGCTGAGGCATAAAAAGTTTAATTTGCCCAAGTCCCCTCAAATAGAAGCAATAAAGCTGCCCTAAAAATTAAGGTTATCTTACTTTTTAAGCACTTGGCTACATTCATTATGGTAGAAGTTTACTAATTAGATTTTTAGACATTGTCTCGTTTACCAAAACATTTATGTGAATTAGCAAATCTAACTTTATCTTCATTTTACCAAGGAAATTGATACTCAGAGAAGTTAAGTAACAAGTTCAAAACTGTCTGTGTGCGTCATAAGGGACAAAGCCCAAACTCTAGCCCTGGGCCTCACGCCTTTTGAAGCAGTGCTGTCTTTCCCAAGGTGTGATCATTGCAGTGAAAGGGAAGCTGTGTGCCTCCGTCTTTGTGCCTGAGTGTGACAGACCCCAATTCCAGGTACTGAATCTGATATATGCATTTTAGGGAAGAGTAGGGTGGTCAGCTTACAATAACAACACTACTTCAGGAATGTTGCAATTCTTTTTTTTTTTTAATAAATTTATTTATTTTTGGCTGCATTGGGTCTTCGTTGCTGCACGTGGGCTTTCTCTAGTTGTGACGAGCACGGGCTACTCTTTGTTGTGGTGCGTGGGCTTCTCATTGTGGTAGCTTCTCTTGTTGCGGAGCATGGGCTCTAGGCACGCAGGCTTCAGTAGTTGTGGCACACGGGCTCAGTAGTTGTGGCTCGTGGGCTCTAGAGCGCAGGCTCAGTAGTTGTGGTGCATGGGCTTAGTTGCTCTGTGGCATGTGGGATCTTCCCAGACCAGGGCTAGACCCTGTGTCCCCTGCATTGACAGGTGGATTCTTAACCACTGTGCCACCAGGGAAGTCCCAGGAATGTTGCAATTCTAAAGGCCAAGTCAGGACTCTTTCTAAAATAGAGACAAATGGCATTGTGCACAGTTTAGCATCCACCGCCTGTCCTAGTATTTCAATGCCTCTTTTTCCCCTTGAGGATCATAGACTTAATTATTGTACTTTCTACAAAGTTTCATCATTTTCCTTTTTCTACAAAAAAAAAAAAAAATAGGGAGGAGGATAATTAGTGAGACCCCCACTACTACCACCACTTTTGCTTTCTAATAAGTTGGTATATATATATATTTTTTAAAAAACACACATGGGGCTTCCCTGGTGGTGCAGTGGTTGAGAGTCCGCCTGCCGATGCAGGGGACACGGTTTCGTGCCCTGGTCCGGGAAGATCCCACATGCCGCGGAGTGGCTGGACCCGTGAGCCATGGCCGCTGAGCCTGCGCGTCCGGAGCCTGCGCTCCGCAACGGGAGAGGCCACAACAGTGAGAGGCCCGCGAACTGCAAATAAATAAATAGATAGATAGATAGATAGATAGATAGATAGGTAAATAAATAAGAAAACACACATGTATCTACACATCTGTTTCTTTTCTTGCATCATGCAGGAGCTTCTCCATCTCTCCTTGAACTCTACAGCACATCTGTACTTATTGTGTGCCCTTGAGTCACAAACCTCTTTTATAAACAGAAGTTTTGCTGGAGAGAAATTTTAAATGCTGAATTCTGCAGGTACCAGTTATTTAAGATGGGAATGCTGGCAGCATTTTTGAAGGCATTTTTGGTGAGGTCAGAAGGAAAAACATGCAGTCTTGAATGTTCTGAATAGAACCGCCTAGACAGCTATCTGAATGTGGCAGAATCCATGGGAGTTTATTATATATGCTGGGAACTGGAGCTGGGAATACCTCTGTCATTCTCTGAGCCATAATCCTCTGAGCTCTTCCTATAACCTTGGAGAATGACTCCTAGAAGTCTGGCAGCGGGGGTGGGGTGGGGTGGGGTGGAGGGGTCGTTACTAAAAATAAAGTTTCTTGTTAGTTATTTGAAGTACTAGAAGTTTCTTTCGCAGTCACCCACTTGTAACACTGAGATAAGGCACATCTACATCCCCCTCACCTCATGATTTTTAAGTATATGCACACCTGCCTAAGATATTTTCTGTTTATCTACAGGATTTAATTAAGCCCGTAAAAAGCAATGGCTCATAAGCCCATTACGATATTTCAGTTTAATGCAAATCTGCAGACTTAACAGCCTCTGACAGCAATACGGGCTACATTTCAAAACCCTCAGGATCTGGGATCAGCTGTTAAATGTTAGCACATTTTTACACAGGGCATTGGAAACGTGGGTTTACACCAAACAAATGCGTCAAAATGTTGTACTTCCTAAAGTGTGGAATTACGTTTTCCAGCGAAGGTGAATTAAAATTGAGGCGTAGATGAACTTCTTGATTCCACAGTAGGTTTCAATTGGAATTATCTTGGGAATGAAAATTAGCCTTCAGAAATCAAACTAGTTACTCTGAAGCATCTATAATGACATGGTATGTCACCAGGATAGAATCTTAAACTACAAAAGTGCAAGGGGTCTGTTCCCAGGTCACCCTTGGAACAGATGGCCTCTCCTGAAACCTGTGACATTTTTTTCACGTTCCCTCCCTTCAGAGGTTCTCATGACCATACAGAGGAATAATCTGAGGATCCCTGAGGGAACTCAGACATACCCAGAAATGCTGCATGAGATTATCTTCCAATATGAATGTATAAGGAAGGTCCTCACAATTCTAGCTGGAACTTAAAAAACATGGAATCAGAATAAATATCCACTAACAGAGGATTAATTTAATACAGGTTGGATATTATGCAACCATTAAAAAGCAATGCTGAATACCTGAACTCATTGACATGAATGTGTATTTTTATGTGAAAAAGGCCGGTAAAAAGATGGTGTGTATAATAGTTCAATTCTTTTCTTACACAGACTGTCCTCATGCTACATGCTGTTGCATTTCGTATCTACCTCCCAGCAATGATCTGGTCTCCTAAGTGTTCTGCCTTCCTCCATTCCCTCACCATATTGTTCCTCTTCCTTTAAAAACTCAAATGTCTTAACTCCAAATATTTGGTGTCTGACACACTGATTGAGATGTAGCCAGTTCATCTTTAGAGGAGATATGGAGGGATCTCCAACCTGTTGCTACCACTATTTCTCACTGGAACAAAGACCCCTCTTCCCATTTTTAATCTTTTTGTTTATTTTAGTTGTATCCCAAGATCTACGATCATAATAATATCTTTTCAAACACAGATTGCCTGTTCCTTTTTAGTTCTAGAGTGGCCAATTTTCCATTATAGTTGAACCCACCTGTCCAGTTTATCTTTTCCACACCCAAGGGGGCAGAACATTGCTGGCAAAAACCCTCTTAAGCCAGATTAGCTTTACTTTATATACAGAATGAGTCAACCTTGTCTAATAGTCTTATCACAATTGGCTAATAAGCTTATTCTTTTACTCTCCAAAATAACTAATTCATAAATCCTCCTTTTCCCTAAAACTCACTGGCAATCCAGGCTTTCTCACTTTACTTACTGTCAAGCTTGCTTTATAATTCTTTGAGAAAATGGAAGACTTCAAATGGAAACTCCCTCAGTCTCCCAACGACAAATTTAAAATACACTTCCTCAACATCTGTTTTCTCTTTTTTGCCCTTCTGTTAAAATAAATTCATTGTCCTGCCACTTACCAATGACCAAAACCCTTCCGACTCCAGATTTTTCCTGCATACTTTCTCAAGGATTCAGTCATTGGATTGCCCTCTCTTTTTGCTGAAACATAAATAATAGCTTTCTCAAATAGTCATTGATAACATTTTACAAACATAGTGTAGAATTTCTCATTCTTAAATAAAGAAGAAGGACAAGAAACTCATTTGCTTCTCATACATCTCTGGCTACCACCCCATTTCTTCTGGCTGTTTGTTTTTCCTGTACCAGTACTTCTTGAAAAAGTCCTTTATATATTCTGTCACTAATCTCCTCTCCTCATTCGTCAACCGTTGCAGTTGGGATTTCATCCAAACCACTGCATACAGCTGCTCTTGTCAAGGTCACTAAATTCAATTGCCCTGTATTTGTCTTCATCTTCTAACCTCTCAGCTTCATTTGACACATTTGATGACTTTCTCCTATTTAAAATACTCTCTAGTCTTAACCTGAGTTACATCTCACTTTTGTGGATCCTTCCTAGCTGTCAGGTTATTGCTTCACAATATAAGTTGAAGGCTACTTTTCCTTTTCCCAGTCTTATTTTTTTTTTTTAATAATCCTACAGCCTCCTCCATTTCCTTGTATATTGCCCTCTTCTGTGTTATCTCATTGTATCCCAGGGTTCTAAATATGTTAGTGTTTTAGGCATGGTGAAGATACTTTTGGTTGTGTTCTAGGGCTACTCAAATCGTTCTGGTAGACCTGTTACCTTCAACAGTACAGTTGAGGTGCGAATCAAATTTTCATAGTGCTCTTTGGAAAGCCACTAAGAACCACTTCATTTCTCATGGACACCAGGGTAATGCATGGACATGATTGTGAGAGGGGAACATGCTAGCTGCACGGGTGCCAGCCCTGGTGGGATATACCGGCCCGATGGCTTCAGCTGTGTGTGGCCTGACTTTGCCCTTTCGCTTTGCTCTGGTGAAAGTATGCCTTGCTATTGTGATTTTCATTCAGCAAACCTTTATTGGTCACAAGCAAAGCACTGAGCTGGGCTTTGAGGATAGAGACAGTAATAACAGCAACCCTGGTATAGAATTTACTCTGTGCCAGGACTGTTCCTAAGCCCTGTAATAGATGAACTACCACATTTACATTTTTACAATGACCACGTTTTACATGTGAGGGGACTAATACTCAGTAAGACTTTAATTGGCTTCCCAAGGCTAAAAGGCTGCTACCTGGCAGAGCTGGCTTTGAACCAAGAAGATCTGGCTCCAGAGTCCTTGAGGTTACCAGCTCGTGAGAAGAGACGAAGTAATTGCCACATTACAGTGTGGTAGGTGCTTACTCTGCCTGGGAAGGATTCCCAGAGTGGCAAAGAGGCAGTACCCTTTGAACTAGGCCCTTAAAAGGATAAGAGATTTCTGTCAGAGGACTTTGAGCGAAGGAAAAAATACATGCAAATTGCAGAGGCAGGGAAGCGTGGTAATCACGAGGCACAAGATGAAGTTCAGAGTGGCTAGAACATAATTTGTATTCATGCTGCTGTGAGGAGACGGGTCAGTGTGAGGCAAAGACACTGGCCTGGTGACTAACAGGCTCAGCTGGAGTGCCAGCCTTCCCCAACTCAACATCCTCGCTGATCTTGCTTATAAAAGGTCATTCAATGACAAAAATCTCTCAGGTGCCTCTCAGCTCATACTTTCTGAAATTATGGAAAACCGCAAAGAAATCAAAAGTATCTTATGCTCAAGTTCCAAAGCAAGACTCATCTATCCTGTAGAAGAATCCAGATGGCCTAAGCCTAGTTCTGTGCCCCATTACTCAGGCCTCACGTCCTTTTGAATATCATTTGAAGACAGGGTAAGCAAAGGGTAAGATTGTCTGGGGCTGTGTGGGGTCCAGGGTTGTGTTATTTCAGTGCTAAAAAAGAAAGTCCCAGGCAAACCAGGATGAGTTAGTTACCCTTATCTGCAGGCCAGTTAATGTGCCATGGTCTGATAAAGGAGGGACAAGGTTCATGACAAGTCATGATACATAGACTCAAATTGGTGTATCTGTAAAGTATAGAATAATTTTGAGATGTGGACATGCTTTTTTCAATGTTTTCATTAATTTTGCAAGTACTACTTGACTTATTTTATCAGGTTTGTGTTCTCTGAGAAGACTGATTCTGAGCTTAACGCCATGTGCTTGGACCTTTCTTTTTTTTCTCACTATTGGATACATTTTCTTACATTTATTTCTATAGAGGAGACAAATCTATTATTTCTGTTTATTTAAACAGTACACGTCGTCCCCCCCTAAAATATTGAATAATACATAAAATCTAACAAAAATCACCTGAAATCACACCACTCTAAAATAACCACCATCAATACTTCCTTGAATATGCATGCATTTCTTTGTGCATACACATATGCCTTTATATATACATGCAGTTGTATTCAATTGGGGTCATATTATCAATGTTACTTTTATTGTGGACATCTTTATTCTGATTCATTGTTTCCCCTCTCGTCTACATTTGCTCCCTCTTTCTCCCCACTTCCTCCCAGCCAAATACAGTAACCACTGTTAATTTCTTACACTGCATCCTTCCATTTAGTTTAGGTCCTCAAGATACAGATGCCAAGACAGGATTACATGTGAACAGGTGTATTAAGAAAAACACCTGTGAAAGATAAAGGGAAGGAAGCAGAAGTTGGGGAGAGCCTTTAGATAGGCCTAACTGCTGAGAAGGGGAAGAGTAAAGTAGGAGTCTGAAGCTGCAGTAGAGTTCCAAGGAAGTTTGGCTAAACTATTAGGAACTCAATGAGCAAAAGTCACCTAGCTGACAACTGGTAGGAATGGGTCTACTTTATTACCGGTGTTGTGCCCAGTCATTAGCTGACAGCAGCCTGCAGAAAGTGTGGCCTCAGTGTGAACAAGGGTGAGACCCAGGAGGACAACAGCTGGTCTGGTTTTTATAGCAGAAGATCTGAGCAACATAGCTTTCTCCATGTTTGTGTAGCAGTATACAAATTCACATGCATAAATATTGGGATTTGGTCATTGTTTTTTACAAATAGAAGATCATTGTAAATACACTACTCTGAATCTGGCTTTGTCACTTAGTAGTATCATAGAATCCACCCAAGTGAAACAATACATAACTCATTCCTTTCAAGGGACACCATATTTTATAATATTTACATACCAAAACTTCGGCTATTTTATATTATTGGGAATTCTCTTAAAGACCTAAATATAAAATAATATAATACACTTGTAAAGAAAAAAATATATAGCATGTTTTAAAATATAAGCATTTAATCCATCTACAGTGTATTTTGATAGATGGCATGAGATTGGGTCTGAAAGTCATCTGTCACTCTTCCATCTTCCTTGGACTTCTAAAATTTTGATGACATCTTTTGTCCCCTGGCATCATCCTATTTTCATGTATTCATATGTTTAAAAATATCTTTACTAACTTTATTCTCATTTTTGTTTCGAGGAATAAGTAGAAATAAGTGTCAGTGTATCATATCTTACATTTTATTCTTGTATATGAACTATTAGCTTATTTATCCAGTTCAAAAAGGTTAATATGCTATTTGAAGTTGTATATTAAGAAGTGAATTAATTTCCAGGTAGGTTGACATTTTTATTCTGTCTTTGCATCTAAGAATAAGATATGCCATTACTTAAGTACAGACCTTGTTTTCTGTCTTTCAGTAAAGTTTAATAGTTTTCTCCTTATAGGTGCTAACTTTTCTTATTAAATTAATTCCTACATAGGTTATAATTTTGCCTTTGAGAACAGAATGTTTCCCATTTCTACTTATATCTGCTTATTGCTAGTATAGACAAAAGTTATTTATTTTGGAAATGTATCTTATATCCAACCACCTTAACTAGTTTCTCAATTAATTATTATTTTTAATTTGTCATCTTGTTTTCCCGTAAAATAGTCTTAACTGTTATATTTAGAAAAACTGAGAGGAAAGGTTTTGGAGGTGAGGAGGGGTCAGCTCTGAAAGGCCTTTAAACTACGATATGCCATTTGGACTTTAATATGAAGGCAATGAGGGTAGGGCACAGAATTATATTAGGCATGAAGTTGCTTGATGAGACTGGCTTATTTAAATTATCTAATTGTTTTATCTTAAAGTGGTGACTAAGAGCACAAGTCTTGGAGTTATATCAGCCTTCCTACATTTATTAGCTTTATGACTTTAAGCCTCAGTTTCCACATCTTTAAAACGAGGATACTAACTTTGCTTTCACTTGGAACATCTAAAGAATAACATGATAAAGTATGTGTAGAGTGCTTCGTACACAGTAAGTGAACACTCAGTAAATTGGTATAGTCAGTATCTTCATCCTCAACATCATTTCCATTTTCCTGATGTTAGAGACATATATGAACATGGTCCTGTTAATGAGACATAGGGATTTTCCCCACAGACTTCATAGGGGAGAGAAATGAGAGCATAGCTGGCTGGCAGAACTCAAGATCTGTTCCGCTACCAACTGATGTGGGCTTTTCAATTTTTGGTTTTGCTTTGTTTTTCTTTTACGTATACTTATTAAAAGGTCTCTTTCTTGCCTGTTGTAAATGCTGTGTTCTAATTGCTATCATTACAGGTTTTTTCTGATCAAGATTAATGGAATGGTAATCACAGAGATAAACTAAGAAAGATTTGGCATTACATTTTCTGAAACAAAATCAGACCTCCTGTAATATGCAGATAACATCTACTTCTAAAAGATGCTAGTTCTATTAGTTAGGGTAGCTCTCATTAGCAGCTATGATAAATGAACCGCCAATTCCATGGCTAAAGATAATAAACCTTTTAATTTTTTTCCTTCTCACTCCTATCAGTCTTCTGGTCAGCTCCCCTCTGGTGTGATGTGGGGGTTTACTCCTTTCATCCTGTGGCTCTGCTGTCTTGGATTCTTTCACCTCCAGCTGCAAGAATGAGGGACAGAATGTGCGGGGAGGACAGCCTGGCTCTTTACTCCCTCAGTCTCACAATGACACGCGTCAATTCCACTTACATTTCCGTGGTCAGAACTTAGTCATGTGGCCACATGTCACTGTGTATTTCAGCCTCCTGATAACTCCACTCAGCCTTCCTGTGTATTCAAGATGCAGAGAGGCAATTGTACACCCATTTATATGAAAAGCCAGCAACAATTAAGTAAGGATTTAAGCCGTAACATCCAAGTCCATAAATAATCTTTTTTTAACTTTAACAAAATTATAAAGAAAGAAAAATTGTGTATCCTTATTGAAAATTTACTTAGTCAAAATTATTCTATTTCCCAGTCATTTTACATTTTTGCCCACATGTGTAGGAGAGAAAAACCTGGGATAAATATGTATTTGCTTAACAGTGGAAGGCTGTTGACCTGTTTTCCCCTCAGGATTCCACTGGGAATTCTTAAATAATATGTATTCACATTAATTAAAATAAAATATGATTGAATTAGTTAGGAACCTAATTTTTCACAACAATGATCATTATCTAGGTGATTTTTATTATATTTAATCATCCATGTTATAGCACTATTTCCACCTCTGGTTTCAACTGGTTTTTCTGAGTCTTTTTTTCTAATTTTTGAGCTTACGTTAAAATTCTGTTTTCTATATCATCTTGCTGATATTTTGATAATTTCAATATTTTAGAAAATATTTAATAACTGGTGTTATAGATTTGATTAAGGTAACATTTTGAATAGAGATTATACAATATGGTAATGTTCTTAAATTTTTTAAACATACGTTCAATAGTATTAAATAAATTAAAATGTACCTCTGCTTCTATAAACTCTTAAATAAAAAATGAAAGGTTATTTTTGGAGAAACTATTTGTTACTTTGTTTTCTCAGGTATTAGGTAACACTTAAAAAGTTCAAGAAATGAGTAAAATCCAGTAATCACTTTTTCATATGTACACAGTCTTTGGATAAACAACTGATTGATGATGTCTCATCTTTTCAGGCAGAAATTCATTTGGAGGAAGGAAAAGTGTTTGTGAATGCTTGAACTGAGGCTGTCAGTGATATTATTTTGCATAATTATATTGTCTGTTGATCATTTTCCATATTTCTTTGGATGGAGCTTCTCTTGAATTGATTAAAACTTGCATTTTATAGTCTATTTGAATTCAAATTTTGCTTCAGAAATTCTGCTTTGATTGGACATCCGGATGCATCATTTCCCAAGGGCGTCCATAAGAAAAAGGAAGTACACAAGGTGGGAGATGGGCGTTTTCCATTTGTGTTGGTCCCTGTACCGTCTGTTAGCACTGCTAGTAGAGCTTATACTCTTTGATATGCGTTGGGAGAGGGTTAAAGTCTTGTATCCAGGTAAATGCTCTAAAACTGAGAACCTCTTTGAGAGCTAATAAAATAGGATTAATCTCTGAAGCTCAAGATTTTCCCAGAATAACACTGGGAAATTTCATTCAGGTGAGAAGTTCGCTGCTAAACTCTCTAACCTGAAATCCTGCCTGCATTTGCATGTTGAACATTCAGAAATGGACCTTCTTAGCCTCTAACCCCTCCAGCTTTTTGCTCTTCAGATTACGAATGGCCTCAGGCACAGGAGTGCCAATTTTCCACAATAGGATCCGTTGTGCTGAGTGTGTCAGAGCATATCCTGATACCTCAGAGCTATCACCACTAAAGGAGAGAAATATAGGGACGGCTTCTTTGTTGTGAGATGCTACCCTCTGAGTGCTCACAATCTTCATAACTCAGCAGGAATACTCTCTTCCAGAAAGAATGGAAGCCAAAAGTCAGTTTCCTAATTTGTGCCTTCTTTCTTTCATTCCTGACTTAAGTATTGAGTGCCACTTTGGTGCCGGCTTCTAGCGAGATCCTGGAAATGCAGAAAAGAGCAATGCCCATTCTGTGGGCTAAGATGATTGTGATACAATGTGATGAGAGGACACAGGGAGCACTGCTGTGAGCAAGGTTCCAGAAGAGTCCACAGAAAGCCAGTGGTTCACTAGGACATGGTTCACAGAAAGCTGATAGGTTAGAAGTGGATGGGCATTCCAGGCAGAGGAGGCGTCGGGAAGAGTGGAAACAACAGGAAATAATATAAGCATATGGGAAACCATAAATTGTGGGAAGTCCTGAATGTGAAGTATTGGGCAAAACATCAGATAGGCAGGACAGGTAGCCAGACCTTTAATACAGAGAATCATTGTTCTTCTTTCCTTACATCTTTGGTCTTCTAGGCATGTTACTCTGAGCACACTGAGGGCTAATATTGTTTCTCACTTGGCTGTTGACAGCCAGCAAATTACTCCCTTAGGTCTCATTCCAGCAGATTCAGCCTCTGAACCTCGTTAGTAGTAAATGGGAGCTAAGCTGCAAGAACTTTAAAGGATGTTCATACTGAGGGTCCAGGTCATAGTTCCCATGAACTGTGGTTAAGAGCCTTGACCTGTATCCCCAACCTCTTACCAAGAAAAGCAAACAAACAAAACACACCTGATCTTTATGGAGCCAGTGCTTTCCCTGTACCTGTCCCCAGGCTGTGTTTTCTGAAAGCATGGACCACAGAGCTTACAGAGCTATGTAGTCACCATGTTACTTCCCCATAGAGCAAGATGAATGCTGGCACGTAAGGCACTCTCCAGTGGACCACTGCAAACAGTGTAGCAGACACCTATCAGCTTTGCTTTTTTCTGTCTGATTTTTGCTTTTTGATGGGTAGTGGCGCTCTCAGGCATAGTAGACTGGAGACCTCGGGGAAATGTTTGTCCTTAATCCCAGGACACCAGGGAAGTCCTTGGCCTGGCTCCCTACAGATGATTTGATTCCAGCCATGGAAATAGTGCCATGAGCTCCTGACTCAGGACTAGGGGGCTTCCAGGACTGGGAAAGTATGGAACTCTGTTGTGGTATTAAGGCACTCCAGACCCAGGAGTTTGGGTTTGTCTCAAAGAGAAGCAAACAAACAGAAAAATTAAATCAAACAAACTAAAAACCCAGACTTCAACTGATAATATGATGTAAGTTTTCAAAGCATGGGTTTGAGAGTAAGAGCTGGATTGAAATTCCTCATGTTCTGCTACTTATCAGTGATAGAGTATATTCGGCAAGTTACTAAACTAGTGACTTAGTTTCTCGTCCATAAAATGAGTTTAGTGCTTCTGTTATGAATAAATAATACATGTAAAATGACTTTTTATAGTGCCTGGTACTCAATAAGCATCTAATAAACGTTATTATTTTTATGTTCATGACTTGGTTTGTAATCCTAGTAAAAGATGGCAAGCATGTTTCCCTTTGACTTTTTTGTTTGGTTTGATTTTTTATTTGTTTGTTAACCATTCATTGGATAGTAGTTATTATTTTGTTTTAAAATTTTAACTATTTTGTATAGGGAGATATATGTACATAATATACTCGATATGGTAAATTCTCAGGAAGGAAGAAAAAAGGTGTACATGGAAAAATGGAGCATGGAATAGCATATGAATAATATGTTAGATGTTGAAATATTTAAGAAGGGAAGGCTTATCCTCTACATTTTAAGAAGTTCTATGAAAAAGGAAAAAATAGATCTGGCTATAGAGTCTGAAACCAATGGTTTGAGGAAGTCTCAAACACGTAATTTGGTTTATAAAGTTATAAATTACCCATTTAGTGGGTAAAAAAAGAAAAAAAAAATTACTTGAAAAGACTGATATTTCTATCCCCAGGTACTCTGATCAACTTAGATTTTAAAAGTAAAGACAATGTAGGGAATAGTTGCATGAATGATGTAGTATTTGTCTTTATTATGATATAGTATTTTGATTGTACTAGAGAGCTAAGACTGATGCATTAACTTACCTGGTGGTAGATATTGAATCAATAAAATGAAGAACTTTCTAAAGACAAAAAAACCCCCAGAAAAACAGCCGCCTGAAAACATAATAGGCTTTGTTAGCAGGAGGTCGTTTAGGTCGACATACGATAATCACTCGCAATGGTGTTTTGCCCTGCTGTGGTAACAAATAAATTCCAGCATTTTCCTGGTTTAACAGCAAGGCAGTTTATTTCTTGTTCACACACAGTTGCTGCAGATCTGGAGACTCTTCACCCCAAACATCCTACAAGAAGTTCCTGAAGGATCCATGTTATTTTCATCTCTGACTCCCCACTGTCACCTTTGCAAAGCAGAGGGAGATAGAGGAGGCCCCCTGCTTCTTCATACCTCATACTGGAAATGAGGCTTCTCTTGCTGTCACATTCCTGTTTCCCAGGATTTATTGTTGTGGCCCCATCCTACCTATAAGGAAGTCTTGGAAGTATTGTCTTCCTGTGGTAAAGGGAACACAGAGCATTCTTTATCTCTCTTTTTTTTAACTTTTTATTATATATTGGAGTATAACCGATTAACAATGTTGTGGTAGTTTCAGGCGCACAGCAAAGCGACTCAGCCATACATATACATGTATCCATTCTCCCCCAGACTCTCCTCCCATCCAGGCTGCCACATAACATTGAGCAGATTTCCCTGCGCTATACAGTGGGTCCTTGTTGGTATCCATCTTAAATGTAGCAGTGTGTACATGTCAGTCCCGAATTCCCTAATTATCCCTCGTCCCCACCCTTCCCTCCTGAGAACCATAAGTTCATTCTCTAAGTCTGTCTTGACCACATAAGGATCAATATAAGCTTGGACTAAAGGGCCTGAATCTGCAATTTCAATGATTACTAATCGTGGTTTATGAAACTTACCTAACCAGTGCCTGCAGTAAGGGTGCTTAAATTGGAAAAATCTACACTAAATACAGTTAAACTTATGTGTCTGGGCGGGTATAAAAAATGTGTCGGATCACATAGACATGCATTCCCATATATGTATGAGTGGCAGGATGCTTCTCTTGTCATTGTTCTCCATGTAGACTTCTAGTTACACTTGACATTTGTCTTGCTTGCTCAAAGCCGTCTCTAATAGTTCACCGGGGGAGATACTATGTTGAGGCAAATATGTGAAAATCATTCTTCCGTGCATGATATTTCTACCTCCACAAATGATTCCACACCCCTCCTTGCCAACTCTGAGACCTTAATCCTCCTCTTCCCATCACTGAGTCATCCTAACTCCTGTTGATACTGCTTCCAAATATTTCTTTACATGTAGCTCTTTTTCACCATCCCAGATTCTTTCTTTTTCCTTAATCAAGGACCTCACATTTCACCTTTGAACTGATTAGTGAACTCGTGTAGTCTGCCTTCCTCTAGCACCTCTATCTTAAGCAGCTACCAAAATCATCCACTTAAGGCTGGAGACAGTAGACCATTATCGTTAAGCATAAAAGTTCTGGAGTGAGACAACCTACAACCTTGGATGATTTTCTTAACCTTTATCCCTAGTTTTATCATCCATTAAATGGGAGATAGGAAGACCGCATAGGCTTAAAAGCAGGGTGATAATGGGAATAATTTACAATTGGCACATCGTGGCACAAATGAATTAGAACGGATGCAGGCCTTAGCTGACACTTGATGTACCAACTAAGAAAATTTAATTTCTGGGTCACGGGAGGTTCTGGCAGCATGTCTGAGAATGGACTAAGGAGGCAAGGGTATGGAGGAGGTTACGTTAGGTTTGGACAATGGTTTTTTATCAGTAATACAGGGGCAGTTCAATAGTTTAATTTTTATTGGAGTATAATTGCTTTACAATGTCGTGTTAGTTTCTGCTGTACAGCAAAGTGAATCAGCTGTACGTATACATATACCCCCGCTTTTTTGGATTCCCTTCCCATTTAGGTCACCACAGAGCACTGAGTAGAATTCCTTGTGCTATACAGTAGGTTCTCATTAGTTATCTGTTTTATACATAGTAGTATATATATGTCAATCCCAGTCTCCCAGTTCATCCCACCTCCTCTTCCCCCCTTGGTATCCATACGTTTGTTCTCTACATCTGTGTCTCTATTTCTGCTTTGCAAATAAGTTCATCTATACCATTATTCTAGATTACACATATAAGCGAAATTATACTTGTTTCTCTTTCTGACCTACTTCACTCTGTATGACAGTCCCTAGGTCCATCCACATCTCTGCAAATGGCACAGTTTCGTTCCTTTTATATTCCATTGTATATGTGTACCACATATTTGTCCATTCCTCTGTTGATGGTCATTTAGGTTGTTTCCATGTCCTGGCTATTGTAGATAGCGCTGCAATGAACATTGGGGTGCATGCATCTTTTGGAATTATGGTTTTTCTCTGGTTATATGCTCAGGAGTGGGATTGCTGGGTCATATGGTAGTTCTATTTTTAGTTTTGTTAAGGAACCTCCGTACTGTTCTCCATAGTGGCTGTACTAATTTACATTCCCACCAACACTATAGGAGGGTTCCTTTTTCTCCACACCCTCTCCAGCATTTATTGTTTGTAGATTTTTTGAAGATGTCCCTTCTGACTGGTGTGAGGTGATACCTCATTGTAGTTTTGGTTTATATTTCTCTAATAATTAGTGATGTTGAGCAGCTTTCTGTGTGCTTCTTGGCCATCTGTATGTCTTCTTTGGAGAAATGTCTATTTAGGTCTTCTGCCCATTTTTTGATTGGGTTGTTTGTTTTTTTAATATTGAGCTTCATGAGCTGTTTATATATTTTGGAGATTAATCCCTTGTCAGTTGCTTTGCAAATATTTTCTCCCGTTCTGAAGGTTGTCTTTTCATCTTGTGTATGGTCTCCTTTGCTGTGCAAAAGCTTTTAAGTTTCACTAGGTCCCATTTGTTTATTTTTGTTTTTATTTTCATCACTCTAGGAGGTGGATCAAAAAAGATCTTGCTGTGATTTCTCTCAAAGAGTGTTCTGCCTATGTGTTCCTCTAAGAATTTACAGTGTCTGCCCTTCCATTTAGAGCTTTAATCCATTTTGAGTTTATTTTTGTGTATGGTGTTAGGGAGTGTTCTAATTTCACTTGTTACATGTAGCTATTCAGTTTTCCCAGCACCACTTATTGAAGAGGCTGTCTTTTCTCCATTGTATATTCTTGCCTCCTTTGTCATAGATTAGGTGACCATATGTGCGTGGGTTTATCTCTGGGCTTTCTGTCCTGTTCCAGTGATCTATCTTTCTGTTTTTGTGCCAGTACCATACTGTTTTCATTACTGTAGCTTTGTAGACAGTAGTTTAATATTAATATAAGCTACCTGTCAGCTGAACATCAGCTTTAGTTTAACTCATTGAGAACACTGAACACAGTGTACAATCAGCCTAGGTTAGATAATGCTGCAGTAGCAAGTAAACCCAAAGCTCTAGGTGTTAATATGATTAAAGTTTATTTCTCACCCACATAAAGTCTGTGAACAGTTCCAGTTGACTCTCCATTCTTAGATAGATGGACTTGGCTGGGGAAGAGAGCCTGGAGAATTGTCCATCAGCTCTAAAACACTTATCCCTTGAGATGGCCCCTGTTGGTTCTGCACATGGCTTAATGTCCAAAGCAAGTTGCTTGGCCATACCCATCTTCAAAAAGTTGGAGAAGTGCAGTCTCTTTCGTGTGCTCAGGAGAGATGAGTTGGGCATATTGGTAGGCCATGGTAATGTCTATACACACACACTAATGTGTTGTTAATTGCTCTAATTATTATTAAAGAATATTCTGATCACTCCATTTCTCTGTTCAAATTATTTTATTGCCCTTGCTCTACCTTCCTTATAACACCCAAACTCCTTATTGTCATTAACACCCTTCATAATATAAATCCTATGTTTTTCTTTATCTCTTCTATTTCTCTTCACTTTACCTCTGGTCAATATAAGCTGAATTATTTACTTTTCCTATCAATCATTGCTTGTTTCTATATCTTTATACTGTTACTTCAACTTAAGTACCTTTACATGGTCTTCACAGGTCATATACCTTCTCACAATTCTACCCATTTGCGTTCAAATGTTCTAAATTTCCATTCCCACTTTGAACCTCCATAATAGCAATGTTCTATTAACTTTTATAACACTATGAGGTCTGACATTATATTACAGGATTATGCCCCATTCTACCCTGAAAACTCTTTGAAGGTAGGGTCCATGCCCGATTCATCTGTGTAGCTCCTCTTATGAGTGTCTTACTCATAGCAGTTCAGTAAATAGTGTTGAATTAATTGAGGAGACCGTCACTATATCACAGTGAGCATTGGACTAGGGATAAGAAATTCTGGCATTTACTTGCCGCCCAGTTACTAACAATATTACCTTGAGCAAGTTGCTTTACCAGTTGGAACCTTAGCTTCCTCATCTGCAAAGTGGAGGTAATTATAACTGCTTTGTCCCTTAGTTTCCTAGAGTATTATTGGAAAATGGAAGCCAGATGTGAGATCATAGTATGTGAAAGTACTTTGTATAAATTGTCCTCCTTATGCTATACAAAAGCAGAACTCTGATTTTAAGTCTTCAATTGATTGGTTCTTCAGCAGTATTTAATTCTGTTTACCACTCTTTTCTTCACAAAACAACTTTTTTATCCTTTGAGTCTCGGGACATTTTATACTCTTGGTTTTCTGCCTACCTCTCCTTTGTCTGGTCATTATATTTTGGAGTTTCTCAAAGCCTGGCTTTAGCCACCACTAACTCTCTCTTGTTTTTTCACACTGTATTCTGTACTCTTTTGCTAGATGAGTTGTTTCTTACTCATAACATAAAACTTCCTCTATGTATAGATAACTCACAAATAGCTGTTTCATGCCCAGATTTCTCATATGAGTGATAGATCTTTAAATTTAACTGCCTATTTGATATCCCCACTTGGATATGTCAATATATCTCAAGCGCAACGTTGCGAAAACCATGCCTTTGATTCACATTTGCCCTCAGAAACGTTGCTGTTTTCCAGAGCTTCTTTTTCAGCATAAGGCACCACCGTCTACTTAGTTTTAAGCCTCAAAATCTCGGTTACTTGCCTCATCCACAATATCAACAAGTACTGAAATACTAAAAACCGTTCCATAGCTATTTCCATTAACAGTATTCTAACAGAAAGCCTTGCCATGTCTCACAGGTTCCTTAGAAATACTTCACTAACTGGTATTTCTATCCCTTGTCAACTTATTATTTATACTACATCTTTAAAACTGTATCTTATGCTTTTACTTAAAACGGTTCCCATTGTTTCCAGATAAAGGTTAAGTTACTTAACATGGCCTTCAAGAATTTGCATGATCCGCTTATATCTGCTCTTTATTGTTATCTTTCTCTCCCTGTAACAGGGTCTCTCTCAGTGACCACACATTTCTTCATATATGTCTCATTCTTCATATATATCTTCATATATGTCTTAAGAATTTTAGAGAAATTTCCAATAATATAAATTTTCCTTTTCTGTGCTCAGAGCAATAGTGTAAACTTTTCTTTATTTGTGGTTTCGTGTGTACTAAGTACTGTGTTCCTTATTTTCAGTATTTTTAGATGTCCCTCAATTTTTATAATAATACTATGAGGTAAGAACACTAAGGCTAAACTTGATTAAGTGGCTTTCTCAAGGTCATCTGACTAGTAAATAGGCAGTAGGCCATCAGTATGTTTCCTGCATCAATTGCAAAAATTGTATCCCTCTTACCTGATATTTGGTCTGGCCATGCAAATTGCTATCCATTTTTACTTGTACTTAGTTTATATATTCATTGTGGGTGCAGTTAGCATAACTACTTTCCCACCTTATGACTCTACCACTAGCTATTCTAAACTTTATATAAAGATCTAGTTGGCTCATTACCTTTCAGTTTGATGGCTTTCAGGCTGTGATTCAAAGAACTCTATGGGTTTGAGCTCATTCATGAGCCATTACCAAGATCGATATTGGAGAGGAAATCTCTATCCCTGTTCCTACCAGAGCAATAATCCACTGATTCATTTAAAATATTAATTATTTTTAGACAAGGCTCTCATTTATGGAAAAGTTTGTATTTCAAATAATAAAACTTAAAAATAATAACAGCTGATCAATTCTTCATGATTTAGGCTGTCAGAGAATGACAACAATAGTAATTATCGATAGTAATGTCAAGATTAAATATGATTAATTTTTGGAAATTGTATAGCATCTTGCCTTACACATAGTAAATTTTTAAAAATTGTTTTCTTAGTGATTTATAAAAACTGTGTGTGTGTGTATGTATGTATATGTATGTGTGTGTTTGGATGGATAGATAGATGGATCTGGATTTATCTTCTCATTAAGCATTGAAATTTTTTTTAAATGCACTTTGGTCTTTGGCTTAGGTTATTATAATTGTTGCCATATATATGTATACGTATTTACTCAAATCTTTTAATCTTTTCTTTATGGCTTCCAGGTTTTAAATTCTATTAAGGAAAGCCTTCTCTAAATTGTATTAATTGGCAAACATTTAATGTAAGGGATAATTCCCTTAACTTATTAGGATTTATACTGTTCAGTAGAAAATATACAAACAGGCCAAGAAACTAGACAAAGGATTAAACAGAAAAAGTAATACATAATTGTAGAAGAAAAAACGTTTTATCTCACTCATAATTAAAGAAATACAAATCAAAAAACACAAGATTTCTCATCCGCTCAGGTTAGAAACAAGTATTTTATCTAGGTTTTTGAGACATATTTATTATTATACATCGTTCTTCAGACTGCAAATTAATATAGAATTTTGAAGAATACATTGAAAATATCTGTCAAAATCTGTAAATATGCCTTTGTACCAGCCGTTCTTGGTTATGGATTTATCCAACTGATGTATTTTCAAAAGCACATCAAGATAATTCTGTAGGAATTTCTGTTTTACTGCTCTTTGAACTATCAAATAAAAAATGTTGAAAATGAACAACGATAAAATGATAATGAAAAATGATAAGCATTAATTAGAGATGTAGTCAGATAAGTCGTATAGGTTTGGTCAGTAAACAATATACAGAATATCAGTTAATTGAAATGATTGAAATAGGGAAGTGTGAGTTCATGTAGAAGTCACTAAGAAACAGGAATATAGGAAAAGCCCATGGTAAATAACTGATGATTACTTTGTGTAAATTTTTTAAAGTATATATATATTTATGTAAAAATACACATGAAACAATGTTTCTTGAAGGATACATTATAAAAATATATTGAAAATGACCACCTTTGGGGAGAAGAAGTGGAGGTGGAAAATATGTGAGGAATAACTTTTTTTTTCACTTTGTAAATATCTTTATATTTACAAATATTGTTTAAATATATTTTACTAAGTAGAGGTATTACTGTCAGGTTTTTTGTAAAATTTTTTAAAACCTTGATATTAAGCTATTTTAATTCCTGCCTTTTTATGGAAAAAATGTAAAGCTAGAGAGTTTTA
This sequence comes from Lagenorhynchus albirostris, assembly GCF_949774975.1. NCBI lineage: Eukaryota > Metazoa > Chordata > Mammalia > Artiodactyla > Delphinidae > Lagenorhynchus > Lagenorhynchus albirostris. Next base: position 32,675,460 of record NC_083110.1, read on the forward strand.
AAATTCTTCCTCCTTTTGTAAAAGTGGATCCTAAACTTATACATATTTAATATTGTAGAGAATCTCCACTTTTATTTGAACGGTTACCCTTAGCATTTTTTTTTTTCATTCCTTCCTGCATTCTCACACACTGAATACGTCCTTATTAAGTTGCTAATTTTGCTCTGAGGAAGTTCTCTGTATTTTAGAATTGTGTACCTAAAATTGAAGGCAGCCCTTTTAATGAAAGGATTATAATATTCTCCACGGTTGGTAGTTGGTTTTGAGGGTACTTAGACCCTGAAAAGGAATAAATGCCCTCACTTGTCTATCTTTGTGATTTTTGTGTGATCTCTGCAGTAATAGTACATATCTATACCACCTTTGAATTCAGTATTATATATTTCTTCTACCACCCTTGACCTTCAAACAAAGTATAGTGTTTTAAAATCATGATCACTGCTTTAAGAACAAGTGGCCAAGTGATAAACAGCCAGAAATAAACAACTTAAACACTGGAAGATATTTCCTGTGCTTTGAATTTAAAGCACTCATTTGAAGGAAAACCAGGATCTGTTTTTTCCACGTTTCATTAGACTTCTTTATTTTTGTTTGTTTTTGTCCTCATTTCTCTTCCCTTTTAATTTTTTCAGAGATTCTGGTAAAAGACATTTAAAAATGTAAAATACCTGATGAGAGGAGTTGCTTAAGAAATGTCTCAGCCGAAACCAGCACTTTGGTGTGAGTGCTAGCTGCTTGACAAGTCAAGGGTGTGAGGAGCTATGGATAAAGAGAACATTTTGCCATGAATTATTCAGCTAACCATGGAATGCTGTTATCTCCACTCCAGTGGCTTTTAATTGCACATGTAAGAATTCTGCTTATCTGGCATTCAGTTTGATGCCAAGGTGCAGCTTGCCCAAGCAGAGTGGGAGGCGGGAAATACGGATCCCATCAGATAGGCAGCTGCCATTCAGGAATGCATTAAGGAATATGGCAGACAGACATTGGCGATGGAAGGACTTGAGAATATGTGACGCGAGATTGTGTTTTTCTTTGATCTTGGTATGTATTGCTGAATCCTGAGTGAAAAGTAGAATTGTGTGTGCTCCCTAAATCTATTGCGTCCCCTTTGTTAGAGACCCAAGATTGATCCCTGGGGCAAAGGTAACACTTTGCTCTTTAAGTCAGCCTCTCAGAGGACCTAGTATTTTTTCATTCTAAATGGACCCTTGGCTCAGTTTTGAGAAGTCGCTGGTTTTAATTTTTGAAAGTCTCTTTCAGATGGGCTTGTTAATCAAGCTAAATAATGTTCCTAAAACTTTTTCCTCATCTCAAATTCTCAGAGGAGACGTCTTTTGGTGCCTGTGCTATTTTTTTCCACAAATTTTACAATTATAACAACTTACTTATAAAATACCATTTAAAATATTTTGAGAAGATTTAATTGGAACCTCTTCTCAATTTACATCTCTCCCCATAGTAGATGGCTCTTTTGTATTATTTCATATATCTATTTCCAGATTCAGTTGCATATACAACACACTTTTTGTCACTTACCTTTTGTCATATACTGTGTAGAGCATAGGGAATGTAGACGTTACAGGGACCCACAGATAAACATCCTTACTTTATGGAGCTCAAAGACTAGAGGGAAAATAACTAACACACCTCCATGGTACTGTGTAGTTGTCATACATTGGAAGGTCACGTCAGACACAATGGAAGCACTATGGAGAGTTGCAGTACACAAGGCTTCCTAGGAGAAGGGGCTGGAGCAAGTGGAAGAGAAGACACCACTTGCGGTGAAACTTCACGGCTGCTCATGCATTTGTAAAGTTGACAAAAGAGGAAGGGTTGGCATTCCAATCAGAGGGCAAGGCATGGATAAAGATTCAGAGCTCTGGCAGGCTTGGAGGGCTTAGGAGAATAGCAAGTCTTAAATGGCTTTGGGGGAGAGTAGGGTGCATGAGACTGGCAAACAATAAGTGTGAAGAGTATACCATGGTCAGGTAAACAATTTATGAAGTCCTGTGTACTTAGATGTCATTATGAAGACAGCAGAGAGCCATTTGCAGACTTCTAAGCAGGAGTGATAGCAGACTTCCGATGTAGAAAAATCGCTCTGATGACATTGTTCCTTCGGCAGTTTCTTTATGGGTCTATACTATAAAAACTTCCTGTGAGCATTCCCTATGGGATCAAACTCAAAAGGGCAATGCAGGTTAAGAACTGGGTCTACTTTCGTGTTCTCTCAGTTTTGAGGTACATGATTTTGGGCAAGGCACTCCTTTCCTGTTAGATGTAAGTTCCATGTATACCAAGAGCCTAAAACAATTCCTCACACATAGGTAACTCTCTGTGAATGTTTGCGGAATAAATGGATACATTTCAAAGACTGAAATTTGTTTTAAGAGTCGTCTTTGTGGTATGAAGAGAGCCACATGATTCTAAGTTAAGTGTAAGGCTATACTCTTCAGGGAAATTATTATTACTATTTGAACCAATATTGTGAGTCTGGGAAAAGTATAGTGGGAGAGGAGAAGCCATGAATCCGCTTTCAGGAAATTTCTTCTCCAGTGCTTTATTTTCTTGATGTTGATGGACTCTTCTTCAGTATTCTCCTTTGCTGGATGTTTTTTTTTTTCCCCCACATTTTCAATGTCTTAGTTCCCAGGGAGTCAGTCCTAGGGCCTGTTCGTACTCTGCTGTCTCCTATGAATACAGAACTATCACATTTGAATTTTGAGTTCGGATATTTCTGCTGAGCGTGAGGTTGATGAGTCAACTGTTTATTGAGCATCTCTGTTTAAATTTCTCCCCCACCCCAAATGCTTTTCTTCCATTACTGTTCCACTGGCCTTTTCCTTCTTTTGTGCCTCAAAAAAGCATTCCCACTACTCTTGCCTCTTAGACACGAAATATCTTTACAGTGGGTTTCGGTGTTTCCAAAAGCAAGCAGAACCACTTGATGGGGTGTTTTTAGTTGCTTCCCGGCAAAAGTCCCAGAAGAAAGGAATATATAGGTTGAAATACGTGAGGGACCATAGTTGAGGAAATACAGAAAAACTTATAAATTAATCTCTCAAAAATGACATAGTTACATTTTCCCCATGTTATTTTGAAGAACTTGATGTTGTAGATGACTGTCTTCTGTGTTTAGTCCACCACCATACATTCTCATTTCTGTTTTGTAAATGACGCTAAGCCTCTGGAGAGGTGGAAAATTTTGTGAGGTTTTTATCTTAGGACACTGATACATCGCCAGTACCTTGGAACATAATAGGTGTCTTAATTAATAAACAGATAAATGTCTCTCTGCACATGCTCACGCCTAATTTTAGCAGAAGGCTGAAGCCATTATTCATAGATTCACTCTTCATCCCCTTCACTCCAGTGATACCTGTTTCTCAATTCATGTTGGCCTCTCCAACTCAATGGACTGAGTGTCTCATATTTCCTAACTCTGCTTTATCTAATGGTTTTCTAAATGTCTCTTATTTTATTTCCCCAATTTCCACTTTATTGGTTGCAAACATTCAGGAGTCTGATTAAGTGCTACATTCCTGGTGAATTCTTCTCTGAATCACCCTCAAGTTTAAATGCCAGTTCATCATTCTTCTTATACCAAGATCACCTGTTTTATTCCTGTGGCTAGGCTTTAATAGCATCCTTTGTTTCGAAGTGGTATGTCTTTTGTTCTAACTCTGCATTAGGTTACCTGATGGCAGGCATCATGTTGAAAGCTTTCTATCCCAGGGCCCCCACAGGGTTTAGCAGAAGTCCTCAATAAGTATTTTAGTTAAATTGAGTTGAATTAAACTGAATTTTTATTCAAAAACTTATACAGCAATATGAATAAGAACCATGTCATGTACACACTACTATATTTAAAATAGATACCCAACAGGCACCTACTGAATAGCACAGGGAACTCGGCTCAATATTCTGTAATAACCTAAATGGGAAAAGAATTTGAAAAAGAATGGATACTTCTTTTTTTTTTTTTTTTGCGGTACACGGGCCTCTCACTGTTGTGGCCTCTCCCGTTGCGGAGCACAGGCTCCGGATGCGCAGGCTCAGCAGCCATGGCTCACGGGCCCAGCTGCTCCGCGGCATGTGGGATCTTCCCGGAACGGGGCACGAACCCGTGTCCCCTGCATTGGCAGGCGGACTCTCAACCACTGCGCCACCAGGGAAGCCCAAGAATGGATACTTTTAATGGGTATAACTGAATCGCTTTGCTGTACACCTGTAACTAACACATCGTTGTTAATCAACTATACTCCAATATAACATTTTTTAAAAAATTGTTAAAAAAAAGAAGTCATAGAAGTCATTATAAAGTACAGGTTAGTCTAAGAGTTATACAGTCAAATATATCCACCAGAAGAATTTAGGAAAAGTCTATGGAAGCAAAAGTGAAGTTGAATATAACATTTATACTTAGGTACTATTTGTTTGGGAAGGGAAGCTTTATCATATCTGAAGTGTCCTCATTTTTTTTTTTGGCCTCATATTTAGGAGACAGTAATCCAATTGATTTGTTAGGATAGTTTAAAAATAATCTTTCCATGATTTTGAACTCAGAGAACATTGGAAAATGGAAATTATTCAATATTTCCTCTCAAAAGCCTCTCTCAAGGGTTTTCCATGGATATTTGAGATAATGCTGTTCATCTAAGTATTAATGGAAAAGAAGAAGGAAGACCTTGAGTCCTTTCCCTTTGACACATAAACCACATCTTAAGCACCATTGTTCCCAACAGTAAAAGATAAATATGCAATCCGTGATAGCATTAGTTTTGACCTAAGCTTTTGCGGTATTAGTAGCTTATTTTCCTCCACTATTTCTTATTTGGACCTTTTCTCTCATGGTTTTATTAAATTAGTTTTATTACAAAATTTTTTTGCCAAGCTTTTAAAAGACAGTCACAGTAAATTGATCACAGCAAACTCTAGTGACAGGCTGTGTTTCCATGGCAACCCTAATAAGCTCTGCACATATTCTCGTACAGAGGTAGAACCAATGCTACCACGCAAACACAAAGACCAATAAGGAATTAATGCACAAACAAACATTTATTACAATAAAGGTGATCAGGGCTGCAGTAGCCCTACATTAAAGGTTTAATTCATTAATGCAAGCAGATTTTTTTATATCCAGTATAAAAAAAAGAAAAGTACAAACTGTACAGTAATTTGATCAGTGATTTAGAAATAAATAAATGTTACAAGTTACTTAGTGTAAAGTCATATGAGACTGCTTTCTCTGAGTAAAATTGATATTTTAGTCCAGGTGTCAGTGAACGTTTCTGTAAAAGGCCAGATAGTAAATATCTTAGGCTTTTGCAGATCCTATGGTCTTTGTTGGGACTACTCATCATAAGTAAAACAAATGGGTGTTGCTCTGTTACAGTAAAACTTTATTTAAAAATCAAGCAATGAGCTGGAATTGCCCCTAGTCTGTAGTTTCCAACCCATTTTGAGGCAGTTGGAAATTTTTACACCTCATTGCATTTAATTTTTACAATAATAACATAAGGCAAAGGTAGTATTCATTCTACAGATGAGCAAATGGAGATCCTGAGAATTTCAATAGCCCAAGGTCAGGTAGAATCAGAACGAAAACCTAGTCTACCTCATTGTGAAGCCTGACTGCTAAACACTAATCTGATGACAGTAACTAGCCTACATCCATGCTTAATGCAACAGCAGTGTGCTAAATTGTTTGTGACCATTACTTCATTTACGTTATAAGATTCCTCTGAGGTAGGTACCATTAGCATTCTCTGTTTGCAAATGAGAAACCCACACCTGGGAAATCTAAGAAAATTTTCTGAGGACAACGAAAAAGTGACTCTATCTTTGTTCAGATTAACTTATTCTACTTAATTCAGTGACCGAAATAATGAAATCATTCTTTAAATGTGACCCCAATGACATCACGAATACATAAAGGACCATGCTTGCTTAAAGAACTTCTGAATTCTAGTGGATGCTTCCAGATTTGCAATGCGTATTTGTTAATCTGCAATTTTACTTTGATTGTAACTTGGTTTCCGTTCGCTGTGCTTTATGAGGAGGAATTTCATGAAGAGGCAAAAAGGGTGATTGTGGTGTGCAGTTAATTAGAATTTCTAATTAAAACCATCCTAAAAAATAACAACCAGTGCCAATAGAAGAGTACTTACTAATCTGTAAATTAAGGAAACTGTATACTACAAGACTTGTTTTTTCTGTTGGATTGAAAAACACCCAGTTTAAATTAGCATAGCATGAAGAAAAGTATTTACCTTGAATACAGGTGAGATGCATATGGCAATGTGGTTGAATTCGATCTGACCAAATATAATTCAGTTAAACCCTGGAGATTTTGTAACTGACACTCTTGCCTCATCCCTCCTGCCTCTCACCCCTTTGATTTCTCATTTTAAAGTTTGGGGCACAGATTTGATTCTCTCAAATAAGTAAACTTGCTAGGCTGTCCCATTTGTATGTCTGTATGCAAGAGCGCATGTGCGTGTGTGAGTTGTTTTGCATGCACACCTGTGAGTGTCTGTGTGTTCCATGAAATATGGATAAAATTCTTAGCATGGTACCTGGTGCTCAAGTATTCAATTCTTGCTTCTTCCCTGAGTTTGTAGTGACAATGATATCCCTCATTATCTTATTTCATGGGTCTAGGAAAGCCTGGGAATTTACCTGAGGGAGAGAAAGCATCTGTCGGGAGCATTTTCTTCCCTGCTTCCTAGTTCTAAGCCTTACAGCCCTGTTTGTAGGGTTGTTTTTTTCCACTACCCAGGCAGTCTCAGGTGACTCATCTTCTAATTTCAAAACTATTTTTAATTACATAAGCCTCTTTCTGAGTTTCTGCCTCTGTTCATCCTGTATTAATGGATATGGTTACAAAAATAATAATTCTGGAAAAAAAGTTTTTTTTCTTCTTATTAGTTAAAATACTGGGTTAAGCTGTTTGGGAAAAGGAAGCTAAGTGATAGATTATAAGCATCATAGTTACTTTTAAGCATGCTAAAACGTATTCTCACTTTTAAAATTTAATAGACTTTATTTTTAGAACAATTTTAGGTTTAGAGAAAAATTGGGCAGAAATTACATAGTGTCTATATAATCTACCCCCCAATACACACACACAGTTTCCCCTATTATTAATAGTTGTTACAGAGAATGAGGCAATATTGAAATATTATTATTAACTAAAGTTCATAGTTTACATTAGGGTTCACTCTCGGTGCTGTACGGTTCTGTGGGCTTTGTAAATAATGTTGTGTATGCACCATTATAGTATCGCACAGAATGGTTTCAGAATAGTTACACTGCCCTAAAAAATCTCCTCTATTCTACTTATCTATCCATCCCCTTTTCCCCCAGCCCTTAACCACTACTGATCCTTTTTGCCCTCTCTGTAGTTTTGCCTTTTCTAGACTATCATATATTTCAAATTATAGAGTATGTAACCTTTTCAGGCCTGCTTCTTTCAATCAGTGATATGCATATAAAATTCTTCCATGCCTTTTTATGGTATGATAGCTCATTGCTTTTTATCGCTAAATAACATCCAGTTGCAAGGATGTAGTACACTTTGTTTTGTTGGGGAGGAAGACATTTTCCTTTACCGTTTTAAGGTCTTTTGGCCAGTCTACGAATGAAATTGACATGAGACAGATTAACATGGGAAAATCAAACAAAAGTTTAATAACACGTATACATGGGAGAGACCCAGGAAAACTGAGTAACTTGCCAGAACTGGCTGAAGCTCTTACCTTAAATTTAATCTTCAGCTAAAGATGAAAGAGGATGTTGGGGGTAGTGGTTTGGGATTTCAAAGGGGAGGAAGGCAATTCACATGAAGATGGAAAAGCAAATATTTGGTAAACAAAAATTTGCTAGGCTGCTCATAAACAGTGGAACACAGAGTGGACTCTAATCTCTATGCCCTGTCAGCCTCCCCCACCACACCTAGCCCCTATTCTTCACAGGTATCTCTAGCGATAGCTCTATTCTGGGAACAGGCCCTTTATCTAATTTCTTTTTGGCAGTTAAGATGGAGGTAACAAGAAAAAACTCCCTGAGCCTTCTGTTTCTTAAAACTAATCAATCTAGGGCTTCCCTGGTGGCGCAGTGGTTGAGAGTCCACCTGCCGATGCAGGGAACACGGGTTCGTGCCCCGGTCTGGGAAGATCCCACATGCCGCGGAGCGGCTGGGCCCGTGAGCCATGGCCGCTGGGCCTGCACGTCCGGAGCCTGTGCTCCGCAACGGGAGAGGCCACAACAGTGAGAGCCCCGCGTTCCGCAAAAAAAAACAAAAACCAAAACTAATCAGTCTAAAATTAATCCTCATGCCAAAGAGAAACATTTTGGGGTAACAGATTTTGCTCCCCTATAGCTTATTGTTTCTTATTATTTTAATTCACTTATTGAAGAACATCTTAGTTCCAAGTTTTGACAGCTATGAATAAAGCTGAAACAGTTCATGTGCAGGATTTTGTGTGGACATAAATTTTCAACTCATTTGGGTTAACGTCTAAGAACGTGAGTGCTGGATCATATGGTAAAAATATGTTTAGTTTTGTAAGAAACTGGCGAATTGCCTCCCAAAGTGGCTGTACCATTTTGCATTCCCACCATCAATGAGTGAAAGTTTCTGTTGCTCCGCATACTAGCCAGCATTTGATGTTGTTAGTGTTTTGGATTTTATCCATTCAGATAGGTGTATAGTGGTATCTCGTTGTTGTTTTCATTTGTAATTCCCTAATGGCATATGATGTTTAAATTTTTTTCATATGCTCATTTGCCATCTGCCTATCTGCTTTGGTGAATTACCTGTTTAGATCTTTTGCCCACTTTTTAATTGGGTTATTTTTTTTAATCCTTGAATTTTAAGGACTCTGTATATTTTGGATTCAAGTTCTTTTTCAGATACATATGTGTTTTAAAAATATATTTTTTCCCACTCCGTGGCTTGCCTTTTCTTAGCAGTATCTTTCACAGAGTTGAAGTTTTACATTTTAATTGAATTAATAAGTCCCACTGATCAATTTTTCGTTCATATTGTGCTTTTGACACTATGTAAAAACTCATTGCCAAACACAAGGTCACCGAAATTTTCTCTTATATTATCTTCTAGAAGTTTTATAGTTTTGTGTTTTACATTAGGTCTGTGATGTATTTTGACCTAATTTTTGTGAAAGGTGTAAGGTCAGCATCTGAATTCATTTTTTTTGTATGTAGATGTCCAGTTATTCCAGCACATAAATTCACTTTTTATTTGCTACTTTATTTATTGATATTTATAGTTTCAAATCAACAATTCCAAATTGAAAAGCCCACCAAATGTCTATGTTTAAAGGTCTTTTTGCTATATCCTCATTCCTAGGAATTTAGTATCCATGAAATAGTTTGGGTGGATTTGTCTGAACATTAACACTTGTCTGCAAAAATTTTTCTTTCCCAGTGTTAGTTCCTTGAGCTGCTATGAGCAGGATGGATTTGAGTGTGCAAAAGTACTTGACATCATGAATGGAAGAGCTTCATAATTCAAGTTCCATATCAGAAGAAAAGTGGGGAATCAAAAGGGGGTCGAGGACATATAGCTACATTATAGCAGCTGCAGGAAGTGACAAGCATATCATGTGTAACTTGCTGTTTTCAAAAGGATGTGGGAGCTGAGTGAGCACGTGAATATGGCTACAATGTCTTCTGTATGGCTACTGACCATTTCTGTCAAGTGGTACAACTCCATACTTGCATTATTCTTTTTTTCCCCCAGTTAGATAGTCCTCAGACATCTGCTCAGTTTAAAAATCAGATGTTCTGGGGGAAATGCTTGGCCAGATTTCTAACAACTTCATCAAAGATAGTGTTATTTTTAAAAATAATTACAGTATGTACCTGCATCTGGACTATAAAGGGGTGCCAAAGAGAAAAAAACCCTACATATCTATGTATCTCTCTATATATAGATATAGATATGTGTATGCATATTACACACATACCTGCACACTCATATACACATGCATTTGCTTATTCTTTCCTATCTTAGTAATATTTATGATAAAAGCTTGCATTTATATAGCATCAAGCTCAAAGTGCTTTTACATTTAATAATTTATTTAATCCAATAGGGGAAAGAAGCTCCCTCTTTTAAACTAACATCAAGGCAGAAGTTTATTTTGGGGATGGGAATTCAGATATTTGAACATATTTTTTACCTAGCAAGTCATTTTCTCCTCTCGGACAGGTAAGAAGCCATTAAATCTAGCCCAGCAGACTGAGAACCCAGCAAATCAAATGACAGATAAGGACTTGAAATATGAACAGCATACCAAATTCTGAACTTAGGCGGTGTGGGGAAAGAAACATTTCAATGGGTTTGATGGGAATTTGTGTTTAAAAGGCGTGTGTTCTACAAATACTTGGAAGGGAAGGGAGGAGTGGTAGGCAAAATAGGTTGAAAAGAAAAAGCATACCATTGCTCATCAAGGTCAGTACCTAAAATATCTGTGTTTTTCAGTTTGAGGATACAATCAATAGTAAAGTGATATGAAAACATTTTCCTTTAGGACTTGCTCTATTAAAAGAAAAACAATACTGATTCAGTAACAATCTAAATCCCAAATGAGTTTTTCCTACCAGCGCCATCAATAATTCACTCCATGAGGGCACACCATTTTTCAGCATTAAAAGTTAACAGTGATGAGTAGGGTATCGGCAAGAGAGGGAAAAGCTGAGATTTCATACCTTGTTTTTGTTAATTCTGTGTTTGTGCATGACCGGATTTGTTTGAATCTTCAGTATTTGGTCCCATGATTCTCATAACTGCCTGTAAGCCAATGTCTTACAGTTTGGGTTCAGACACTTTGCTTATTATTTCTATAAAAAGGCTTTATGTTCTATAAAAAAAAATGAAACATAGTATTCTTCCTATAGCACGGGACTCTTGAGTGGGGTTACTTTGTGTTCACGGGCGTGATACTCATTCTCTGCACAGGGTCTCATGCTCAGAATGGCCTCACACTAGGTTTAATGTCCTGCTATCACTGTTTTGCCATTCTTAACAATTTTTGAACAAGAGCCCCATGTTTTCATTTTGCACTGGGCCTCACAAATCATGTAGCTGGTCTTGTAGGTTGGAATAAAAAGTTCAGGGACAGATAGACCAAGGTTTCCATTTCTTCCCTGGACGTTATACCCTCATGAACTTAGACAAGCTACTTGACCTTAGAGAGCCTGTTCTACTTATTACTAAAATGGGGATGAAAACCATTTACTCCACAGGACTATAATGATGCTTGGATGCCACAAAACATATAAAGAGCTTAGCAATGATAAGACAAATACAGTTTTTATCTCAGCAGCCAACTGCAGACAGTTGCCTGGAAGAATGTGTAGGGATGCTGGTAGCCCATTTAGACTCAGCAGGAAACACTTCAAGGTTGAAGCACAGCATTAAGTCATGTGTAAGTCATGTGCCCCTTGCCTAACACAATGGCTGACTCTTGATAAGCACACAATAAAGCTAAGATTTGATCCCCCTTTTTCTCTGGCTTCTTCTTACCCACTTTATATCTGGTGACTTCCTCTTAACCTTTAGCCAGGAAAACTGAGACTAAATACCTTTCTAGGCAATAGATATCATGTGTATCTTAATTAGGCCTAAAATTCTGAGTTGATGATTAAAGCCTCACTTTGAAAGGCCCAAGATCATACTTTGCAAGTTCTAGCTTTCATAGGGTATTACGTATGTTTTATTTTCCCAGATTTTCATTAGGGCCTCAATATTAATTCATGATGTTTTTTCAGTTTACCTACTTAAGCCATCCCCTATACCCATAATCAAAACATAGGTTATTATGCTAGAGAGGGAAACTCAGCGCAAGAAGCAGTACAGAAATATAAACCCACTTTGCCTGCCAGTTCTGTAAAATGCCAGCCATTCACTTGTAACAGTATTTTCTTATGAATCATCTTTATCTGCTATAACTGCCCTACTTTGAAGGTATCCTCTGCATGGAAGATGAAGACACAGTGCTCCTTTTTTTTCCCCTTGGGTGGGTTATTATTTTTTTATTGAGGTATAATTGACATACAACATTATATTCATTTCAGGTGTGCAACATAATGATTCAATGTTTGTGTATATTGTGAAACGATTACCACATAAGTCTAGTTAACATCTGTCACCATACATAGTTACAAACATTATTTTCTTCTTGTGATGAAGACTTTTAAGATCTATTCTTAGCCACTTTCAAACATGCAATACAGTATTATTAACTGTAGTCACTATGCTGTACACTACATCCCCATAACTTATTTTATAACTGGAATTTTGTACCTTTAAGACAGAGATCAGGGGACTTGTCACATGGTTATAAAAGACCATGTGGTATCAAGATTTACTAGGGGCCGTCTTGCTGAAGCAATTGTTGTTTCGGGGGGATTTGGGTATATATGTGAGTATAATTAATAAAACTACAGCAAAGATAAACAAGGGAATTTTTGAGGGGGAGATTGCATGGAAATTGTGTAGCCTGGCCCAAAGATACCCTGAGTCCTACTCTCAAATCATAAGTCTTCTGGTCTTTTTTTTTTTTCCTTCAGCTGTATTGAGATATAACTAACATATAGCATTGTATACTTTTTTTTTTTTTGGTACGTGAGCCTCTCACTGTTGTGGCCTCTCCCGTTGCGGAGCACAAGCTCCGGACGCGCAGGCTCGGCGGCCATGGCTCACGGGCCCAGCCGCTCCACGGCATGTGGAATCTTTCCAGACCGGGGCACGAACTCGCATCCCCTGCATCGGCAGGCAGACTCTCAACCACTGCGATTTAAGGTGTACAATTTGATAAACTGATTCACACATATATTGCAAAATGTTACCACAGTAAGGTTAGCTAACACATCCGTCACCTCACACAATTACATTTCGTTGTTGTTATGGGGAGAACATTCAAAATTTGCTTTCCTAGGAACTTTCAAATATGCAATACAGTATTGTTAATTACAGTCACCATGCTGTCCATTAGACCCCTGGAACTTATTCCTCATATAAGTGGGTGCTTATACCCTTTGACCAATATCTCTTTATTTCCCCTACCCCCAGTCCCTGGCATCCACCTGCATTCTACTCTCTGCTTCTACAGTCTTAATTCCTTTTCTCAATAGGTTTCTCTAATTGAAAGAAACATTCTTCAACATAAATAATTCAAGTTACAGAACCTGAATGTTGGGTGCTTAGTTAGCTGATTCCTATCAATTAACAGATTAGTAAACTAAGGCCCTAAGATTTTTAGTGGAAAAATGTAAATAAAACAGGGACTATGACCTATCCAAACTCTGTTACGCAACCAAGCCTATGGGAGTTCAGCTTCATGGACCAGTTTCCCCAGATTCTAGTCACCTTTGAGTTAAATGACCACAGACTTTTTTGCTTCCGCAAGAATGAGCTGGCAGTCCTGGGAGGTACAGCTGGCCTTGAGTATTTTCCCGACTACAGGTGTACACAGTATGCTGTCCCAGTCAGAGACGTTCCCCTCAGCTCTGGATCGTAGTGAACCTTCTGGAGCTACAGCAGATCATTAAAGACCTGAAGCGCTGCTTTTGAGGGCAGATTTCTTCCCCGCAACCTTGCGGATGCCTCACCTAGTCTCCCTAAGCCTCAGTTAATTCATTTGTCAATTCAGCAGAATGACAACCATCTCTGCTCAGCTGCCTTCAAAGCGCTGTTTTGATGAAGCTTAAAAAATATAAACCAAAATGTTTTGTAAACTGTTCTAGCAATATTACAATATTAATATTGGCATATTATAATAGGTATAATTTTAATATTACTCTTACTGTTATTGACATAACATGTCCAAACTATTGCAGTAAGACGACTTGAAAAGCAGTGCTTTAAATAGTTAATTCAGAACTAGTCAAGTGAATTACTAAAGTGAGTAAAAGAGGGAAGCAACTTTCAAATATGTAATACAGTATTGTACTAACTATAGTCACTATGCTGTATATTGCATCCCCCTAACTTATTTATTTGATAACTAAAAGTTTATACCTTTAACACACAGGGATCAGGGAACTTGTCACATGGTTATAAAAAATATTTCCTGTTTTTAAAGAGCATATTGGTCTGTAGATCATGGAGCATAAGTGCAAAGGAAACTTCAAAACCAAGAAAAATAAAGATACTTGAAAATATCTTTATTATCCTTGGAAAAAGATAGGGAGGGGGAGCATTGTTTGATGCCCCAACAAACAAAATATCCATCAGTTTAAAGAGCAAATCCCCCAAAAATGGCCCCAGAAGACAACCACGCTGACCGTCAATAATAACCACAGGGCTGGGCTGCATGGTGTCTTGGTTAATCTGTCTGGAGCCAGAATGCTTGGGTTCAAATGCTGGCTGGTTCTACCAATTAGCATGAAATTTTAGGCAGATACCTAACTGCTCTGTGGTTTAGTTTCCTCAGTTATAAAATGGGGATAATCTAATAGGGCGGTTATAATGAGTAACTGTGAAAATATTGCTTAGAGCAGTATCCGACATTGTAAGTATTTATTAAGTATGTTTCTTAGGATGTTGCATTATATAGTTCCTATTCATTATCTTTTAAAAAAAACTTTTATTGGAGTATAGTTAATTTACAATATTGTGTTCGTTTCAGGTGTTACAGCAAAGTGAATCAGTTATACATATACATACAACCACTCTTTTTTAGATTCTTTTCCCATGTAGACCATTACAGAGTATTGAGTAGAGTTTCCTGTGCTATACAGTAAGTCCTTATTAGTTATATATTTTATATATAGTAGTGTGTGTGTGTCAATCTCAATCTCCCAATTTATCCCCCTCCCCTTACCCCCTGGTAACTATAAGTTTATTTTCTACGTCTGTAACTCTATTTCTGTTTTGTACATAAGTTCATTTGTACCCTTTTTTTTTTAGATTCCACATATAAGCGATATCATATGATATTTGTCTTTCTCTGTCTGACTTCATTATCTTTATTTTTCTAGACCTACTTTGGAAATAAAAATGAAAGATTCTAGTATCAGGCCATCATAACCATACAACCCATATCTGCTTTAACGTTTGCCATCATTCAAACGCTCTGGCTTTTAGATTTTATCCATGTAATTAATAATTGTTAATGATTTTGAATGTAATAGAACAGAAGAAAGATCTTTAACAGGGAATCAGTGGGACAATTGTGAATTGTAGTTCTCTATTTTCATGTTAATATTCTTTAAGTGATACTGAAGTCTCTGCATTAGGCCAGTGGTTCCCAAAGTGTGACCAAGGGACCTCTTGGGTTTCCAAGACCATTTCAGAGAGCTCATAAGTTCAAACTATTTTCATAGTAATACTAAGATGTTATTTGCCTTCTTCATTCTCATTGTCTCTCAAGTGTCCAGTTGTATTTTTAAGAGGCTCCATGATCTGTGACGTTGCAAAAGCTGGAAAAAGTGTAGAAACAGATCCGAGAATCCAAGTGTCTTCTTTGAAAACAGACATTAAGGATATTCATTAAATTGTAAAACAATGCCACTCTTTTTACTAATTTTGTTTTGGGAAAATGTATTTTTATAAAAGTATATATTATATACATTAACATATAATGAGTTTAA
The DNA here is from genome assembly GCF_949774975.1 of Lagenorhynchus albirostris. Classification (NCBI taxonomy): domain Eukaryota; kingdom Metazoa; phylum Chordata; class Mammalia; order Artiodactyla; family Delphinidae; genus Lagenorhynchus; species Lagenorhynchus albirostris. The sequence goes on from NC_083110.1 coordinate 32,691,087, forward strand.
ATTGTTATTTTTATTGAATTAATAAATAACAACGTGGGTGTTATATATAGGGACCACACAGTGGAAAATCCACATGTAACTTTACAGTGGCCCTCTCTATCCACGGTTCTACATCCACGGAGTCAATGACCCATGGATCGTGTACTGCTATAATATGCATTTCTTGAAAAAATCCACGTGTAAGTGGACCCATGCAATTCAAGCCCATGTTGTTCAAGGGTCAACTGTATTTTAAGTTTTCAAATTATTAATTTTTGTAGGTGGTTAATTATTAATAGACATGACTAGCTTAAACAAAAATTTTTTGGAGGCCTCAATAAATTTTAAGAGTATAAAGGGGTTTTAGGACCAAAACTGTGGGGAACTGCTGCATTAGACCATCTCTAGGCTCTTAGAAATCCATCTGGGGCAGGTATTTTCATGGAGTTAAACAAGTCTCTGGAAAGGCCAGGATGCAGGTCCAGTAGCACCCAGTCCACCCAGCCCCACTGTCTAGACTAAGGGAGCATTTAGTTGTTCCTTCCAGTTCCAGAGTCATTGGTACAACTGGCGGGTAGGCTGTGAACCAGGAACCATTGGGGTGCTCTGTCTAGAGACCGTGGAAAAAACCATGGATTGGAGTAACATGGTCTAACCAGAGGTTATGATACTTGAAAGCTGCCAGCAATACAGATTTAAAATAGTGTGTAGGCACAGATAAATCATGATGTAAAATTATGTGTAGTCCATGTGATGGTACTCAGAGATTTAAAACTATTTCCATTTTGATATATGTGGTTTGTTTTGTTTTACAGTGTCAAATTATTACATATTTTCATAATTAATGTACATTTATATGCATTTGACAGTTCAATACAATTTTGATAATTGAGTTAGTGTTCTTTTGAATTGAGAGACTGCTGGGTTAGAAATTTGGGGGCCATGTACAAGTAAAGACAGGCCTCCTATCACCTCTCAGTGCTAAGTACCTATCAACCAGCCCCATGGCCACATCCTTCCAAACTTTCTAATACCATTGAAGAACCATTCCCGCAGAGGCAGCCTGATCTCCCAAAGCCATTCCCTCATTCAAGCTCCCTCATGTTTAGTTATTTTTTTCACTAATATTGGCCAAGAATTGGTTGCATGTTTGGTTCTGCTCTTTGCAACTCAGTATTTCCAGGCTTCATGTTGTAAAGGGGGCCCACCTCCACTATGCCTTACCCCCCGTGCTTTCCTTAGCACCCTGGTCTTTCCCACATATAGCTTGGAAAACTGCTGCCGTTCACATCAATATTGGTATGGAAACCATGTGTGAGTTTCCAAAATTTAGATAAGAAATGGTGAACAAAGTCCAACCCAACATGGCATTTGTTAATTATGAGGTGAGATATACCTCTTTGCCAGGATTCTGAGCACGCACCTGGGAAAAACAAAATACAAGCTCAAACCCTGAGGAAATGGCACAAATTGATTGAAGGTGCATCACCCAATTAGGAATTGAGGCACTGCCAGCTGCATTCTCAACCAGATGTTCATTCAGGCACGTGGAGTCGCTACTGAGGATGCATTTCTACAGTTCTGATTCTCATAATGAACCTACTGAAACATCAGATGGGGAGCATTCCAGGTGTGAGATCACGTTGCTGAAGGACTGGTAATGAGGGGCAATTCTACTTGATTTAGATATTTATATAACTTGCTATGAGAACCTTCTGCTAAAGACACCCCTCTGAGTCTGAAAAAAAAATGTGTTAAGTAGGTGGACAAAGGGCTTTGATTTTCCCTCCCTTTAGATGGAAGGTAAATGCCAACTCCAGAAGCCTGAAAACACAGTCAGCCAGGCAGCTGAGAGGACAGTAGCTTCAGCACTGACACTACCACGGGGTTCACTTTTTCATATATTGTAGGTTTGCAATTTCACATTGACTGGGATAATTGGCAATTCCAGTGAGCGAACTTAAAAATCTGTCTTTCTCTTTAACTATAACATAATATAAAATCAGTATCATATTTCTGTTCTGCAGCCATTGAAGTGGCTTATTTTCAGAAATGTTTAGAGTATAATAGCTTGAACCCAGATGTAGTTGCAGAAGAGTCACTGAAAAATAGTTTTCTTGCGTATAATTCCAACCTTCCACCTGTGTTAATCGCTAGTGACATTTTAGGTTGTTTTTCAATACTTTAATGAGAACTAAAGCTTTAGCAAGGAGTATTACTGTATGTCCCATCCAAGTGAATGCCAACTATTGATGTCTGTGCTGGCCTGTGAGGGAAACCTGTCCTCCAGTGGGAGGAATAGTAACTAGGTGAGATATTTAATTTATAGCTGTAGCAAAACTTAAGAGGGATAATCAAAAATCTTGCAAGTATGAAACACGGCCCTTGAATGGGCATGTGTGTAGAAAGGGTTCATGTTTCTACATCTGAGCACATCAACATTTGGGTGTAACTTCTTATGGGACATGCTGAGACTTAAGCTGTGAGAGAGTGTGTCACTGCAGGAAGCTAAGAGGACCCCACATGGAGGTGAGGAACTAATCCCACAGCCTGGTGGATACCGAAGAGGGAAGTAAGAGAATTACTGGCTACTCAAAATGTGGTCCATGGACCTGAAGCATTGGCATCCACGGAGAGCTTATTAGAAAAGTAGAATCTCAGTCCTACTGAGTTAACTTAACGATCTGCCTAGGTGTTTGTATACGCAGTGCAAAGCTCTATTAGCAGGGGGTTATGGTGCATCTCTGCTCAGTCTGGGCTGGAGTGGAGCACAGCAGGCTAGCAACAGGCATGATAATTGAGGCAACTAGGAATTTTGCACTGTTGATGTTCAGTGCCAGGTAGGGGCCAGGTTGGTGTTCCACTTGGACTTTGGACCAAAAAGTTTCAATGAAATGTCAAGGGGTCAAGGACAGTCAGTGACAAAGGGAGAGAGCTCCCACCCCTGTAGGGGCCACACAAAGGCCAAGAACCCTGTCAGGCTCTGGTCCACCAAAGTGAGATTCAGGGCAGTGATACAGCCCAAAATGGGTGATTGAAAAGTGATCAAGGCATCAAGATAAAAGTGGCTTCAGGACCAAAGCTACATAGTCTGGGTTAGGGCTAGAGGATGCCTGGGGTTCACCTGAGACACATGAATTTTCAGCCTTGGGGACCCCATTCTAGACTTTCCTCACTGGTGGGAAAGGGATTCTCAGGCTCTGCTGGAATTGTAGCCTGGGTGATGGGTGTCCACTGAGTCCTGAAAGCTGAGCTGGCTGGGGCCAGTGCTCCAGCCTATTCAGCCTAAGGTGGAGAAACGTGGAACACACACCCCAATAAATAACAGCTCCAAGTTACAGCACTTTGTGGAGAATAGGCTCCCAACACTGCCACTTTCATAAATTAAATGGAAAAAATGGTGCAAAATAAAATGTGGTCAAAGTTGGCAGGATCCCATGATAAACATTTATAATTTTAATAGGATCTAAATTATGGTAACAATCAAAAACCTTTTCAAGTCCATCCAGAGTCACATCCTGAGCAATTCTAATACCTTGTGTATTCTTAAGGAATTACGTTTTTTTTTCTTTTAAATATGCCAAAGTCTTAGTAATATTGACTTTTCTCGATTGTATCCTTTCCTTAAACCCTTGCACCCACACTATGAGGTAAATAATCTTAGCCTCACGATTAAACCAAGGCTTACAGAGGTTAAGGAACTTTTCCAAGGCCATACAATCTTCTGTAAAACACAGCTTTTTCAAAAATTTTCTGAAAGTTTTCCAGTACTCTACCATTTCCCAAGGATTTTGAATGTTATTATGAAGGCAGTTGTTAGGTATTAGATGTTTAAAGCAGGAACATTCCTTTCATGAGTCACTTTTTCATTCAATTTTGTGTATCTTACAGGTCCTAGGAACCTGTAGATAAAACTACAGTGATAGAAATGGTCACAAAACAACGTTTCTCTCACTTTGATTCCATTCCGCCTTCCTCCAATGCCAACCAAGTATTTCAGGGGAGCCCTGGAGGAATTATCCTTTGTACTCTGTGACTAAACCTCATTTGCTACTATGTACTCTATGCCATTCCCCTCCCTTTATGCTCTGGTTTTCTGTGGTCATTATGTGAATTAATAAGGGTAGACAAAGCTGCAGGAATAAATACACCCATATATTTAATAGCTTAATAATATATAAGATTATTTATGTTCTGCAAAATAATTCAGAGAAGTTCCAGGTAAAGCAGAGGGCAGGAAAAATAGGGACTCTTGTTACACAATTATTCAGGGATTCTGGATGATGGAAGCTCTGCCATCTTTAGCATATGATTTTTAAGGTCTCTCTGAGGATCACCAGCCCAGCCAGTGGAAAGGACAAGAGAATAATGGCTGAGCACATGTCAGGTGTTTCCCAGTGGCTAGTCTGTGAATGGTATAGATGATGTCTTCTCATTTTTTATTGGCTAGAACTCAGTCACAAGGCAAACCAAATTGCTAGGCAGGCAAAGGAATGTAGTTTGTCTTGTTCCCAGAAAAGGAGGAAATGCATATTTTTTTTGCATCACATTTTTTAAATTTTTATATTTTTATTAGAGTACAGTTCATTTATAATGTTCTGTTACTTTCTGTACAGCAAAGTGACTCAGTTATACATATACATATATCTACTCTTTTTGAGATTCTTTTCCCGTATAGGTCATTACAGAGTATTGAGTAGAGTTCCCTGTGCTATACAGTAGCTTCTTATTAGTTATCTATTTTATGTATAGTAGTGTGTATATGTCAATCCTAATCTCCCAATGTATCCCTCCCCGCCTTTTCCCCTGATAACCATAAGATTGTTTTCTATAACTGTAAGTCTATTTCTGTTTTTGTTTGTTTATTTTTTAATTAATTTTTTTATACAGCAAGTCCTTCTTAGTCATCAGTTTTATACACATCAGTGTATTTCTGTTTTGTAAATAAGTTCATTTGTATCTTTTTTTAGCTTCCACATATAAGCGATATCATATGTTATTTGTCTGACTTACTTCACTCAGTGTGAAAATCTCTAGGTCCGTCCATGTTGCTGCAAATGGCATTATCTCATTCTTTTTTATGGCTGAGTAGTTTTCCATTGTACATATGTACAACTTCTTCTTTATCCCTTCCACTGTCGATGAACATTTAGGTTGCTTCCGTGTCCTGGCTATTGTAAATAGTGCTGCAGTGAACATTGGGGTGCATGTATCTTTTCAAATTATGGTTTCCTCTGGGTATATACCCAGGAGTGGGATTGCTGGATCATATGGTAACTCTATTTTTAGTTTTTTAAGGAACCTCCATACTGTTTTCCATAGAGGCTGCACCACTGTACAGCATTTTTTTTTTTTTTTTTTTTTTGTGGTACGCAGGCCTCTCCCTGCTGTGGCCTCTCCCGTTGTGGAGCACAGGCTCCGGACGCGCAGGCTCAGTGGCCATGGCTCACGGGCCCAGCCGCTCTGCGGCATGTGGGATCTTCCCGGACCGGGGCATGAACCCGTGTCCCCTGCATCGGCAGGCGGACTCCCAACCACTGCGCCACCAGGGAGGACCTGTACAGCATTTTTGATGGACTGGTGTTGCCTGTGACACTGTCAGTATCCCAAATGGGTGCCGTGGTACCAAAACCTAGCAGAGGCAGCCACTGACACTGCTCATTTCAACCAGACCCCTTGCACTGCTGACAGTGACCTGGGCAAGACTGTGATGCTCAGTGTCAGTGACAGGGTGACCCTCATGCAGTTAGTTATACAGTGACAACAAACCTTCACCATGTTCAGCTGAGCTTTTGAAGATTGGAGGAAACAGATCTTTGAACTTGCACTGCTGTTTTACTGAAGACCCTTTGCCTACTTACAAATCTTAGTGTATAAATGTCAGGGGGGAGGGTTGGCAGGAAGAGGGGGGTTTAAGCATAAAAATGTGCTCTGTGCTGTACTCCAAATCATCCTTTCTATCTAATGCTGAGTTTAAGTGGCTTTGGCTCAGACTTAAACACTTGTTTAAGTGTTTAAGCTTTATATATAAAGCTCCCTTTATTTATAAAGAGAAACATGCTGTGGTGGAAATATTCATTGAGTCACAACTGGGCTCAAGTTACTATTGATCAGACTTCCTGTGTGACCTTGAATGGATTAATTAACATTTCTGGCCTCAGTCTTCATCTATAAAATGTTAGAAATAATATGTACCTGACAGGCTTGATTTAAGATTAAAATGATTTAATATATGTAAAGTATTTAGCATAGTAGTCCATTATGATCACTATTATTAACTGTCAATGATTTGAAGAAATAGATGGATAGATACTTCCAAGAGAGAGCTTCTGTTTTTGTCATTTTTTGCCCATATATCATTAGATGCCACGAAATATTATACTATATATAATTACATATTGAGCATTTTATAATACGCATAATTGTTTTAATGAATAGGAGTATAACAGGACTGTACAACTCTCTAAGTTTCTAGTGCTGATGACTCTACCCTGAAAGTTAGAAACCTTTTCATTTCCAAGTCATTTTAGATATCTAAAATCATATTTTTCCAGATTTTTGAAAATCTACTTTCTTTGAATAGATGATTTTCATCCCAGAACTGATTTTTGTTTTATGCCAGACTCCGTACACCTTTGATTTATGCTCAGGTTGTTTTCTGAGGCTTTAAAGAATCACAGCTGGGTGGAAAAATGACTCTTGGCAAACTGATTTTCCAACTAAGAAACCCAAAGTGATGGATTGCTAGAATAATGGCTGTAATACATACTGAGAATACAAAGGAGATACACGATTCCTTCAAGATGAATTTGGATTTGTAAGAAGTAAGCCTGTATTTTATTAACTTTGTGCATGTAAGTAAAGTCAGACTATAACACCATCTCTACATAAATTCATGGTAGCCCATGACTAGCCAAACCAATTTTAATATTGAATGATAAACTATCTAAGGAATGTCATAGTAGTAAGTTCTTTGTCTTCCTCAGTAGAGAAAAGTATTGTTCCCATAACATATCTTATAATTACTAGAGTACAAGTACAAGGATTTCTCAAGAAAAACTTTACCGTTAAAATTTTAAGCTGATTTATTAGATGTATCTAATACAAGTATTCAAATGTTTCCATTGTTGATGGTTATTTTTTATATTTCTCATGCATAAGGTATGACTTATAACTCCAAAAAGTAGATAGCATGCAGCTATTATGCTAACTCTTTGAATGCATTAGTTTAGTTTCACATCCCTCTGAGCTATATACATATCCTCTTTAATCCCATTTTATAGAGGAGGACACAAAGGTAATATGCTAGATTATATAGTATATGATTTGTTGGAGCTAGACTGTAAATCCAGGATGTCTGGCTCCAGAAACTGAGCTCTGGTATAATGGTCAGAGTCCATCAAAGGGTCTAAATTTGATGTCTTCCAAAATAGAAGAATGATAATATGTAAGAGACACTCAATTTATTGCTCAAGGCTCCAGAGGTTATGAGTCGCTGCTCTAGGGAAAGGAAGAATATATATTCTATTATTATGAAGAAAGCTTATACTCACATAACTGGTCATGGAATAGATCTCCTGTGTGTAGTTAACTTACTCCCTACAGAGGGGTTGAGACTCTCACAGAATCTCTTAAACCATGAGATGCTGAAATTAATATATCCTTGAGCTAACGTATCCTATTTCTTACCTCTATCACCCAATTAGGTACTGCTTTGGTCAGAATCTTACTTGCCTTGCAGTCATTGGGTACTTAGTCTCCTAGTTTTTGTCAGATTGCTTTAGTTAGAGTATAAGATCCTTGAAGAGAGGACTTACGTATTACAGAACAGAGTTGCACAACATGTTATATTGGAAACAAGTTGGAATCTTAAGTCATATTAATTCAGCTTACTAGTTGTTTGACTTTGGGCAAATCATTTAACTTCTATTAGACCCACTTGCCAATTAGAGACATTATTTGCTCCATAAGTTTACAAATTACTGAGAGGCTCAAATGATAAAATGGTGTGGCTGTGGTTCATTAATTGTGTCTTAATACTATCATTATTATTATTATTATTATTATTTCCTGTAGTAGAAGGAACTTCTTAAGCACTTAATAAAGTAACGTCAATGAGTGAATGAATGGTATTCAAATTATCCTCATGTCTAAATATACGTGGCTTCCCTGGGTTCCTAGGCCTGATTAAAATAAGCATGCTTGCCTGCAAAATGAGCCTTCTGCAGTCTCCCAGAGAATTCTGTGCAGCTGATAAGAGGCTAAGTCCCTACCACACTGTCAGGAGCCACACACACCAAAATACTGCTGTTCTCCATTTAATTCTTGAAACTGGAGAAGTTGGACCAGAGTATAATTGAAGTGCAGAACTAGAGGGCTAGGTTCTTTGGGGAAGATTCATGATTGGCAGTTGCATCATGGTAGGTAATAATGAGCAAAACGATGAAGGTTTAGGTGAGGCAGAGTCATGCTGGTGTCTGTAAAGTAGTTGCTCTCTGTTCCTTGGGGTAGGAGGGGAAGGTTTGACTGCTTCATGCTGACTGGGCTCATTTTGGTCAGGAGGAGTCCTAGATGGATGAAAACTTCAAGCCCTGGGGTAATGCATTCAGCAGCCCCTGGGGAGGATATGCACTGGACAACTTATTTAACTGTAGTCCACACAGAACAAAGCAAAAGATTTTAGGGGTTTGGTTTTAATCTAGTAAAGAAATCCAGCCTGTGTATCTTCCTTCCTGCCTCTTCTCATAAATGCATATCCTCACAGGGGCATATAAGACAATCAGAGAACAGAGGTCGGTTTATTGCAGTGCAAATCTGTGTGTCTTCCTTTGAGGAGTCAGTGGCAACGCTCCAAAGGAAGAGACTGCAAAAGTCACAATACAAATATAGTCAATGATTTCAGATTCCTTTGTTTCCTTGTCCCTTTGCTGCCTTCAATTATACGTCTCTGACTCCTAAGGAAGGCTTTATAGTGCCTTTACTTGCTATTGAATTTATTCTATACACCTCCTGGCAGTCTCCCCTCCCCACGGCTCTTTCTAACATCAGTACAGTATCATCTTTCAACCCTTTGTTTCTGTGCATATTTTTCTCCCATTCTCCCTCCCTACCATACCAGTTTTAACAAAATAATTTCCAATGTTGAGTTTAGAATCTTAATTTAAAGGGATGAGAGGGATCTTCCGTAAATCTTAAGCAAGAATTGGAAGCATGTAAGTGTGCACTCTCTTACGTGTATATGTTTCTGTGATGAAGGAGGGTGAGGGAAATCTAGAGACAGGTTAAGGTAGGAAGGATTTGGCAACCTACATGAGGCTAGTGTGAGAAGAAGATAAATTTAAGTTTATAATAGATGACAATTTCCAAGTCATGTATTAGAATAAATGCAGACTTACAGAGGAAATAATGCAGAGCTTTTCCAAGACTCTTAAAACCCCTTATGCATTTCTGTCATTTAAAGAGAATGTAGATTCGCTTTTTAAAGGGCAGGAGGTTATGAGAAGTTTATATATATGAAAAAGTCATGCTCTGTCTCTTCTCCTCAAGACTGTAAAGAGGGGCTTCAACAGAACCACTCTCTGAATGTCCTCACTTGATGTTTGTCCTCTGTGGTTAGGGGCCATAGGGAATTTTGTCTGACTTACCCTTGAGAAGGCTAAACAAACCCTGACCACAGGATACAGGCCTGATTGCAAATGGAAAATTCACTGAATACAATCAATTCTGATGATAGGTTGAAGGTTCAAATATCGTACTAGAAATAAAACTCAGGGTAGGTTTCTCAGCCCAGGATTATTTTTAAAGGGATCCTCTTCAAGAAAGATGTTGCGGGCTTCCCTGGTGGCGCAGTGGTTGAGAGTCCACCTGCCGATGCAGGGGACACGGGTTCGTGCCCCGGTCCGGGAGGATCCCACGTGCCGCGGAGCAGCTAGGCCCGTGAGCCATGGCCGCTGAGCCTGCACGTCCGGAGCCTGTGCTCCGCAACAGGAGAGGCCACAGCGGTGAGAGGCCCGTGTACCGCAAAAAAAAAAAAAGAAAGATGTTGCTAGGCTAATGGAATTCCAGCAATAAAATGCTAAGAAATGAATGCGAGAGGAAGAAGTTTTGGGGAAATTAGAAGCGGATGAGGAAATTTCCATGTCATGGGAGAACAGTCAGAGAGGGCTTAGCCAGAATGCCTCCAAAGGACTTAGGTGGTCAGTTCCTACAGAAGAAATGAGACAGCTTTGCAAATCTCTTGGCAGTATCCGCCACATACATGGTTCCCCACATTCCCTGGCTTACCCAGCCTCTCTTCTTGCCTCTTAGACTCTTATAGTGTCAGTATGAAAAAAAAAAAAAAACAGATGCCAAGTGAAGGGGATGCTGAGCAAGAGGAAATGATGACAGAGAGTAAAGGATAGGCTGGATTTATGAGCTAGGTGTTCCATGGAATCAGTATAGCTGCATTATTGATTAGATGTGGGTGATGGAAAAGCAAAAGGGCAGGGACAACATACAGATGTTTATCTGGGTCCCCTGGGTGGATGACGGTTCCATCCATGTCACTAAGAATAGGTTTGGTTGGGATGATAACATGTTCCATTTGGTTCATGTTGAGTTGGATCTACTGGAGGCAGATATACAACAGGATATTTAATCTGCCCTTCTGATATCATTTTAAGGGTCAAAGATAGAGACTTTCTTGGTGGTCCGGTGGTTAAGACTCCAAGCTTCTTCTGCAGGGGGCATGGGTCCCATCCCTGGTTCGGGAACTAAGATTCCCCCATGCGATGCAGCATGGCCAACAAAAGAAAAAAAAAAGAGTCAATGATAGTTGAAAACTATTCCAATGAATGGAATCATCTGGAGAGACAATAAACAGTGAACAAAGAAAAGACTCTGCCTGAACCTTGGGGAAAGCCTTTATTTAAGGTGTGGGCAGAAGAAGAGGTACCAACAAATGAGATGAGAAGGACGGCAAGAGGCAAAGCAAACAAAAACAAGTGACAGTGGTATCAACTCTTACGAGAAATTTTACAGCAATGAGTAGAAAGGCCTGAACACTGAAGACTGCTTGGCAGTAGAGGAAAATGGAGAAGGTAAAAGTGACTCAAACACTTTCAGTGCTGGGTGGGAGTGGAGAGAGACTGGAATTATATTGGTACTCATTGCCAAGTGTGGAAATGGTGGTGCTGGGGACCAGATTGGAGAGAAGAGAATTATTTCTGTTTTTGACATATTGTGTTTGCACTGATAGTGGATATCCATAATTTATCTATAAAATATCTGTATTCTATAGAATACCTATTTATTTATATTATCACAAATTATATAAACAAATGTCTGGGTTCCTGGGTGAGTTAGAAGTGGGGGCAGTTTCCTTTACAAAACATTGTAACTTTAGTCAACTGTTTCATGTACTTTGCTACTAAACTGTTCTTCTTTTGCTTTTTATCTCTCTTGTCATGTGCTCTTCGAAACTACTTGCTTTAATTTATGACAGTGACCTTACAGTGCACTTTATAATGCACATACCTGGATGATAAGGTGTGATTTGTGATCTTTCTAGGCTTGCACATGACTCTCCAAGAGCCATGCTGTGTTAATACAGTGGTCTGAGTCATTAAGATTGGAAATTATTAGGCTTCCCTAGTGGCGCAGTGGTGAAGAATTCGCCTGCCACTGCAGGGGATACGGGTTCAAGCCCTGGTCCGGGAAGATCCCACATGCCGTGGAGCAACTAAGCCCATGTGCCACAACTACCGAGCCTGCACTCTAGAGCCCATGAGCCACAACTACTGAGCCTGCATGCTGCAACTACTAAAGCCTATGCGCCTAGAGCCTGTGCTCTGCAACAAGAGAAGCCACTGCAATGAGAAGCCTGCACACCGCAACGAAGAGTAGCCTCCGCTCGCCGCAACTAGAGAAAGCCCATGTGCAGCAATGAAGACCCAACACAGCCGAAAATAAATGAAATTAAAAAAAAAGATTGGAAATCATTTAAATTCATCATCGTTATAGACAGGCCTGAACAATTTGGCCTTTGAAATTTTACTCAAAATTAAAGATCTTATTTTGAAAATTGTCCTTGGACCAAGATAGCTAGCAGACATCCCAATTACTTCTCTTTCAGGTAGATAAATCTATACAGTTCTCTTGGGATAATACAAGTGAGCAATCAAACTAGGTTTAATAGAAGGCAGTTGCATGGAATTATGCCTGACTATTTTCTTCACAGAGGGTGGTTCATAGGGAAGGAAAACAGAAACTTCACGAATGGGAAAGGATAGTATGTATTCCCAGGTTGTGTCTATGGAAGTGAAGTTTCCTCTAAATCTTTTGATTCTTTAAATAACTCCTATCTCTTGGGCACACAACATTCAGAAAGTTGGCAGAGTAGAGAATGCCTGCCGTGGAATCAGAGATGGTATAGCCAATGAAGTGGGAAGAGAACCAGGCAAATGCAGTGTCACGGAAGCCAAGAGAAGATGGTTTTACATGGTTGGGTTGATGGATGGACAAGTGGATTGATGGATGGATGGAGTGGTCATCTATATCGAGTGCTGCAAAGAAAAAAATAAAAGATGAGAACAGATAGATGACCATTTGTTTTGGCAAAATATTGTCTTTGGTAGCTTTGATAAGGAGTATTATATTGGAGTTGTGAGTATGAATGTCCAATTGGAAAAGGTAAGAAGAAAACCAAAGGACTGTAAGTGCAGCAGGGGATTAGTTGAGGAATTTTTCTGAGGATAAGTGAGAAATTGGGTAGTGGCTGAACAAGGAGATAGGGCCACGTATACATGCATGTAAAATGTGAAGGAACAAAGGGAATGTTTGGGCTTCGGAAGGAGCGCACATGTCCTTTCATTTTAGTATGATGAAAAGTAAAGTTGGTAGGTGGAGATGCATGTAACTTGGTGGAACTGGTAGTGGAAAGATGAGGTCATTCTCACCTGACTATTAGTGATGGATTCAACAAGTCATCAGCAGGGAGGAGACCCGGAGCAGCTGGAGCTTTGAAGAGAGAGCATGAGGGATGCAGTTGTCATCTCTGAGAGTATTACAGTACAAACCAAGTATAAACTACATTAGGTACAAAGACAGTAGGTATTATTTGCAGAAATATGAATATAAAGAACTAATCAAGCCAAGCAACATATGAAAGGTAAAGCAATGATATAAAAAATGATACTGTTGAGTTCTTTTAAATGTAGGACTAAAGCTCAATGTTTTTAAGAATCATAGTTATAGAAGCAAAAATAAACCATGACAACGTTGAATTAATAATAAAACTAACAAAAATCAGGATATGGAGATGCTGAGAGGGAAAACTAAGGATAAAGTATAAGCAAACTGATTTCTTTCATTTTTAATATTGAAGGATCACATTATATCAAGTGAGGGAGAAAAATGTTATCCCATATAAGTATAAAGTGAAGTCCTAGAAAAGTTATAAAAAAACAAAGTAAACCAAAATACGATTGGGGTACACTTAAGATATGTGTATTTTACTGAATGTTAACTTTTACGTGGAAAAAAATACCATAAGCAAATATTAAATTGTAGGTAATTATATGCACGTTAAGTGTGTAAGAGTAAAATATACTGATATGTGCTGTTTACTTTGAAATTCATTAAAAACAAAGTTATAAATGGATAAGGGATATATATATATATATATGGATATTTTACATATGTATATATGAATTGTAGAATCCAGGTGATGTATAGGTGTTCACTGTACAAGTTATTTTTAAAATATTTCTATATATTTAATTTTTTCACAAGAAAAATCTGTGCTAAAAATCAGATGGCTGCAGGTAGGAAAGAGAAAGAAAAACATGGGAAAATTGGAAGTATAGCAATTCCATTATCTTTTATGATGGAAAGTTTGTGGATCTATGTAAATACATTGACTCAATTGTGCTTTTGAGTTTGTAATTTAGTTATAAAGTGAATAAGTATAAAATTCTAGGGCAGATTAACCTTTTCAAAATTTTAGGGAAAAAATACTCAAGCCTTCTGAAGAGCTAGAATTTGCTACATAATTGTATCTTGTATAATCTTCTTTTTTAATAGATCTTTGTTGGAGTATAATTGCTTTACAATACTGTTAGTTTCTGTTGTACAACAAAGTGAATCAGCTATATGCATACTATTTATGTTGACTCCTGCTGGAAGGGGGAAGGTGAAACCAGGCTGATATTTTATCCAAAGGGTATATTCTCATGTCTCCCGGTCCACCTGGATCCTGTGAGAAGCCCCGTGCCAAATAGTAACTAGATAACTGCTCTGTGGATGCTCCTATTAACAGTTCAGTAGTCCGGTCACTTGATAGAAACTGGTGTTGTAGGTGTCATATGGGAATTTTACTTCTTTTCTCCTCCATTCATTTAAAAAAAAAAAAAAAAAGGGTAGAAACCAGTTTCTCAAACCTAATTTACGGTCGGTTAAAGCATCTTCTCTCTATACCCAACATGGTGGTGTCTTATTATCACTTTCCTGGTACCTTGTCCCAGTGTTGGATTAAGCCCTGGTATAACAGGAAGAAGGCCCTTTATTTGCCAGCTTCCATTTGGTAGCTATGGCCTATGCTCATAGACCTCCTTCAGCAGCTGCTTCAAAAGCCATTGATCTGTGATGACAAAGTGATTCTCCGCTGGTTCAAATAGAGATTCTCCATCAATTCCTTCAACAACCCAGTGCTATCCAAGTTAGGGTATTAAATTCTGTCGATACATTCTTAATTCACTGTTCTTCAAAAAAAAAAAAAAAAAGTAATGTGCAGGTATCCTCTGATGAACACCATCTTAGTGTTTGCATGATTGAATTGGCTGCAAAGCATCTTGTATAAATTCCTTAAGTTGGTGGCATGTGGATTGCGTTTTCCTTATTCCTTATTATAAATAAGAAGACTTTAAGAATATAAGGAGATCAGCTCGGTGCTTTGTGTCCTTATATTCTTAAAGTCTTCTTATTCGAATGTATTGTATTATATAGTTAAATTTTTGAGCTTATAAATAAGTTAGTATCCTATTTCTTCAGTTAGCACTATGTCATCAATACTTTTCTGAGTTTGTTCCCAGATATAATAGTTACTACTCTGATATTCTTCATTTTGAAAATAATTAGGTTTACAATTTATGGCTATCACAAAAATGCTAAAATGAACACTTTCAGGCATAGAACTTTTTCACATTTGCATTATTATTTAGTTAAAGTTTTCTTTTAGAAATGGGAGTATAAAATCAAATGTCATGGCTCTTGTCATGCTTTGAATGCATTTAGTCAAATTGTTTTTGGAAAGTTGTACCAATTTACCTCTACTGGCAACTTATTAGAATCCTAATTTCACTACATTATTATGAGCATTGGACATTTGATCATAGTTGAATCTATAGGGTATTCATTTCTTTCTTGTCTCAATCCCTTAGCCATCCTTCCCACTGTAAGGAATGCATTTTTAAAAGTAAGAGGTGGTATCTGATCATAGTATCTACAATTCCTTTTCTAGGCATTTTGTTCTTAACTAAGGATTAAATGTCCGTTCACTGTCTGCTATCCATTCTTTGAAATTTGCCCTCCAATATGTTGTCTTTTCTGGCCTGCTGGGTTTGCAAGGAGATTTGTGGTAATGATTTTGTACCTGCATTCTTACTATTATGTTCTATATCCCATGCTTGCTTAAGACTTAACTAGAGATCAAGGAATATGGTACATTTCTAATCACATCACAGGAGAATTCTGTGATGGGAAAGTATAACACATTAACTGTTAGAGAATGATCCACCTCTTATATTATGTGTGGAGATTCTTACCATGTATAGGTTATATTTATTGAATTTATTTGTTCATCATAGCTTCAACTTTGAGAACAAATAAAACTCAATTCAGATACAGGCTCTACCACTTCCTAGCTTAGATATATGCTTTTAAATTTCTCAAGCCTCACAACAGTTGACTATGAAAAACTATGTCCACCTAATATGTTCGTTTTGAGAATTAAATGGGATTGTATACAAAGATCCAATTACAGTTGTTGGGACACAGTAAGTACTCAATATATATTAGTTATCTGGCTCTATCCCCTTGATATGTAATTAACAAGGCCCATTTCCCTAGCGAGTAGAGTGAGTGAGCAAGTGGAAGGGTGCTGAGATACATCTGAATAACATCCTCCTGTCAGCCAACACATCATGGCCCTTTGTCTATGGAGGATGGACGTTCATCCTTCCAGAAGCCAAACTGGTCTTCAGAACTCTAGGAGGACAATTGAGTTTGACCATGGTTCTACAGTCTTTCTTTAAGGAGACAACAGGAATGCCAATGAACCAATTCTTCTTCCCATGTGGCAAAAAAGGTTAAAAAGCTGATCACTTGAGGTGATAGGTAGGAGGTACGAGGGCAAGCAGTCAAGCAAATGGATAAATATTGCCAGCTTTTGAGGTCTAAAGTCAGAAACTGGTACTTGTAAAATATGTCTTTTATTATATTGTTTTTATGTGTATTGCTTTATGTATTCTTCTCTAATGCAGTAAATTTTCTACATTGCAATGTTATCTTAGCTATGGTAAGCGGAACAAAGGGAAAGAACGCTTAATGGGAATCAACCTACTTTATGGGCTAGGATGATGTGTCATCAAGAATATGAGTGGGGCAGAGTCAGTAATATTTACCTAGCTGACCTAAATAAAAGTAGTTTATCCTTCTTCTGTATTCACATCATGTTGTACCATGGCTGAGGTTGTTTCCTTATATGTTCTGGAAATATTTTCCTCATTTGTATAATTCACAAAGGAAGATGTCTCAAAACTGGGCATCTTTCAATATCACTTAAACTTTCTGTATGGAATGGCAAATAACTGTGAGTCAATATGTAGTAAATTTTAATTGTAGTCCAGAAAGAAATCCCGGTCTCCACCTTTCCTGTAGCTTCAGCCCTAGTACTTTCCTTTTAATTGTGATCACCCACAGTTTCATCTTTGAAAGCCAGTGTTTGCTGATCAAGTCTGGGCTTAAGAGAAAGTAACAGTTGATGCTGTAATAAAAATGTGTCTGAAAAATAGTGTAGGGTGAGGTTACTTTTTATTATTCACCTAAACTTTATTAGAAATCATTGTTTTTCTATTTATAATTAATTCACATAATTAGGTAAAATAAATTAGATGCAACATGAAAGCAGAAGAGTTGCTAAGTTTCTAAATATACCTGGAACTGGACCTCATGCAAATGGTATATTTGAGAGGAAAGAACACACCCCTGTCTGTCTGTCTGTCTATCTATGTACTTTATTTTTAAGGTAAATTTAGGTTTATAGAAAAATGGAGCCGGAAATACAGAAAGTTCCCATATACACCCTACCACTTACCGGTTTCCCCTATCTTGCATTAGTGTGGTGTATTTGTTACAATTTATGAGCCAATATTAAAACATTATTGTTAAAGCCCACAGCTCATATTAGGGTTTCTTCTTTGTGTTGGACATGCTATGGGTTTTGACAAACGCATGACAGTGTGTATCCGATCACACAGAATGGTTTCATTGCCGTAAATGTCCCCTGTTCTCCACCTATTTATTCCTCTCTCCCTCCTCTCTTAGCAGCTACTGATCTTTTTATTATAGTTTTGTCTTTTCCAGAAGGCATATGGTTGGAGTACAGGCTACAGTATGTAGCCTTTTCAGATTGGCTTCTTTCACTTAATAACATTCATTTAAGGGTTTTCTATGTCTTTTCATGCCTTGACAGCTCATTTCTTTTTAGCACTGAATAATATTCCATTGTATGGATGTACCAGAGTTTGTTTATCCATTTACCTATTGAAGAACATCTTGGTTGCTTCCACATTTTGACGGATATAAACATACCTGCTACACACATCCACATGTGGGCTTTTGTGTGGACATAGTTTCCAACACATTTGGGTAAATACCAAGGAGCGTGATTGCTGGATCATCCTGATACTGCCTGACTTCAAGACTTACTGTAACGCTCTAGTAATCACAACAGTATTGTACTGGAGAAAGAGCAGGGAAATAGACAAATGCGTAGCCCAGAAACAGACCCATAAAAATATAGTCAACTGGTCTTTGATGAAGAAACATTCTTGCCAACATCTATCTTTTGTCTTTTTGATAATAATCATCCTAACAGGTGTGAGGTGATATCTCATGGCTTTGATTTGCATTTTCCTGATGATTAGTGACATTGACCATTTTTCTCATATATCTGTTGTCATTTGAATGTCTTCTTTTGAGAAATGTCTGTTCAGATACTGGCCCATTTTTCAACCAAGTGTCTTTTTCTTGCTTTTGAGTTGTTTGTGTTTCTTATAGATTTTGGATATTAACCCTTTATCAGATTTATGATTTGCGAATATTTTCATCCCATAGGTTATTTCTTCATTCTGTTGACTGTTTCCTTTGCCGTGCAGACTCTTTTGAGTTTGATGCAATCCTTTTGTCTGTTTTTGCTTTTGTTGCCTGTGTTTTTGGGGTCATATCCAAAAAATTGTTGCTCAGACCAAGGTGAAGAAGCATCTTCCCTGTTTTCTTCTAGTAGTTATATAGTTTCAGGTTTTTCATTTAAGCCTTTAATCTATTTTGAGTTGCAACAACACGAATGAAACTGGAGGACATTATGCTAAGTGAAATAAACCAGGCGCAAGAAGATAAATATTGTGTGATCTCACTTATATATGGAATCTGAAAAAGTCTAACTCATAGAAACAGACAGTAAAATGATGGTTGCCAGAGGCTGTAGAGTGGCAGAAATGGAGAAACGTTTGTCAAAGAGTTTCAGACATACAGGATGACTAAATTCTGGAGATATAATTATGCTATGGTGACTGTAATCAATAATACTGTATTGTATACTTGAAATTTGCTAAGAAAGTGGATTTTAAATGTTCTCAACACAGGCACAGAAAAGTTAAATATGTGACTTGATGGATACATTAATTAGCTTAATGCGGTAACCATTTCATAATGTATGCATATATCAAGGCATCACATTGTACACCGCAAATGTACTAATGACATTTGATGTATTTTTGTCAATTATACCTCAACAAAGCTGGGAAAATGAAGTGATTATTGCTATAGTTGGATTCGTATCTACCGTATTTTTACTATTTTCCTTGTCCTTGCTCTCTCTTCTTTTTTGTCTTCCACTCTTTTTCTGCCTTCTGTGGCTTTAATTGAGGAGTATTAGTGCTCATAAATGATTTTATTTTTTCTCCTCTTTTAGTATATGAATTATACTTCTTTTTTGACTTTAAATGGTGCCTTTGAGTTTGCAGTATAGATTTACAACTAATCCAAGTCCTCTTTCAAATGACATTATACTGCTTGCCGTAGCTGTAGGTGTCTAGGTTGCAGCCTCCTCTGGTGTCCTTGATTTGTCTCCCGTCTTGTACAAGATTTACCCCCATTGATGTGGTGGTAAGTGTGGGAAGACTTCCATAGTCCTTTTATTGGATCTCAGTCTTTTAGTGAATCTGTGCCTCTGAACTATTAACATCACAAGTAATTCTCATAGAATTACTATGAGAATTCACCCCACATAAGATTAAATTGTAGTTGGGTGTTTTCCTTCCACCAGGTCAGTTAGGCTCTGGCAAAATAGTTTCCCTTGAGGGCAGGTCTTATTAGGAACAGAATGCATTGCACATATTTCAAAATGACTGAGTTTCTCCTCTCTCCTGCTAGAAGTCCCAAGGAATTTTTCTCCAGTCTTCACTGTGAGAAACTAGTAGAGATCTTGTAGGTAAAACTCACAAAAGTGTGGAACCCCATGACCCCATGTGGAACCCGCATAATGCCTCTCTCATGTTGTTAATTCTCAGACGTGTCCACACTGAGCCTTGAACAGTTCATCTATTACAGCTGAAGGTTGCCTGCCCTGGTAGTCCTCTTGATTTTAATTAATAAAAAAAATTACATTATTCTATTACAATGTCTCCTTCCTTTTTTATGATAGGATCTCATTATCTTTTTTGTCCTGAGATTTTACCATATGCTATTTGCAAATGTACAACATTAGAGAAAGCAGCCAACTCTGAAGGTATGCCAGGAAATAAGATTTGAAGGATCAACATGACCCATTCAAAAGCCTCTATAATAAGCTTCATGAATTCCTTGGCTTTTCCTTTGTAATTATATTAAATGGAAGAGAACGAGACTCTATCCATGAAAGAAGTCAGTACCTTTCAAAGTGTGCTAGTCCCTGGCCCAGACTTTGAATAGCATTGATTTGGTTTGTGACATCACAACACTGAGTGTTAGGACTTACCTTCTAGGCAAGTCTGAGGGGCATCCTTGCCATTGTCTGTCACTCAGGACAACAATGTATTCAGAAAGAAAGGTTTATGTTTTCTACTTTATAACTGCAGAAGTGTTATTTTCTGTGCCAGAATAGTGGTGACAAATCAGTTGGGAAAATTACAGAATAACTTTGATTTAGACATTGAAGGGTTATATTATGTCAGTGGATCGTATTTTCAGAGACAGAAGAGCAAATTGCATAAAGCTTTATTTGAAAAAATCACCTGCTAAGAATCACAGTTGCTCTGGTAATGGAATCTCCATAAATGCACTAAACCTTATCTCAGTGAAAAGTCGATATAGTTTAACTAAGTTAAAACTTAATTATGTTTTTCCTCACTGTACATTTAGAAACTCAAGAGGGTAAAAAAGAAAATAAAATTGACTTCATCTCACAACCCTGATATACCTACAATATTAGTTTTCTAGTGATACCATGACAAATTACCACAAACTTAGCAGCTTAAAATAAAACAAATTTATTATCTAGTAGTTCTTTAGGTCAGAACTCCGGGTGGCCTTGGCTGACTCTTCTGATTAGAATCTCACAAGGCTGGAATCAAGGTGTCTGCTGGACTAGGCTCTTACTTAGAGGCTCTGGAGGAGAATCTGCTTCCAGGTTTTTTCCAAGTCGTTGAAGATTCAGATCCTTCGTGGCTGTAGGGCTGAGGTCCCTGAATGCTGGCTGGCTGTCAGCTGGAGCGTCTCTCATCCACTTAGTGCTCCTGTGTTTCTTGTTGTGCTGCCCTCTCCATCTTCAGACCAGTAATGGTGCTTCAAATCCTTCTGCTTCAATCACTCCAGCTTCTGCTGCTGCATCTCCTCTGCCTCTAGTTTGAGAAAGTTCTTTGCTTTTAAGTGATTAGACTTTTAAGTGACTAGATTGGGCCAACTTGGCTAATCTCTCTACTTTAAAATCCATGAATTCTATCTCCAAATTTCCTTATGTCATGTATAGTAACATTCACAGGTTCCAGGGAATAGGGTATGACTATTTTGGGGGCATTCTGCCTAATACCACATTTTAGGGTCCCTCAATTTTATTGGATTTAATGCATTCATTAGTATGTAATTCCTGACAAATAGAATGCCTCATAATTGATTTTTTCACTGAACACTGTGGGTGACATCTTTACATATTTTGAAATAATCTGTTCAATCCTCCTTCGTGGCCTTTATCCCAAGCACGTTGGTGTGTTTTGGTGATGAGTGAGGAGTGCCGCATAATTTCATACCCATGATATATAGAACACATAAATTTGGAATGACTTACTATCTTAAAAATTATACCAGATTCAAGGTGTGTGGTACAGAGTCACTCTTACGAATTTATATTCCTTTTTGCTTTCTTGAGAGGGAGGAAAAGGGCACGGCTTTCATGCTGGGAGCCGTGAGTGACTTTTATCTGAATGTTATTCAGGGTATACATCTTGACAAGAAGAAGACTGAGAAGTTTTGCTTTAGTCTGAACAAGGTATGGTTTTTAATGACTGTGTTGTATTCCATTGTGAGGAAGGACAGACATTTTAGCCAAATCTATATTTTTAAAATTATTTGTGTACAACTTAGTAATGTTTTGAATATACACCTTTGTGTAGGGGAACTACTAGGACTGAAATATAACTCTGTTATTGATTAGTAATATTTATTGTCAAATTGCTACCCAGAAAGAATGTCCTAGTTTAAATTCCCATCAATCTTCTACAACAATGTCTATTTTATTATGTCAGCCCCAGAATAAATGATGAATATACTTTAATTATAATACTGGCTAATGGTTTTTAAAGATATTTTATATCTTCTTAAGCAGCCATTTGTCAAAGAGCTTTATCTGTTTTCAATGAGTTTTCATCTGGAATAGATTTGTCTTTTAAAATTTTTAACATTTTCTTTTTTTCTTTCTTTCCTTCCCTCTCTCTTTCCTCTTTTCTTTCTTTCCTCCCTTCCTTCCTGCCTGCCTCCCTCCCCTCCCTCCTCTTCTCCTTTTTTCTTTTCTCTCCTATTTTCCTTTTTCCTTTAAAAAATATTGTAGGACCATGATAAAATACACACACACACACACACATACACACACACACACACATATATATATATATATATATATATGAAAACTGATATTAAATGAAGAGTCAATGTACTTCTCATTCTGGATCCCAAAGTAGAAGCAAGTGCTGTTAATGGGATCTATTCTAGTAATGTACAAATATTTTTGAATTAGTGAAAAGATATGCGGCATTAATTTAGCAGGACAAATAATGCCACAGATTCTGGAAGTTCTCAAAATTGATATTACTGAAAATTTTCCTGTGCACAGAAGTTTAAAATGAATGTCTTTTTTTGGAAAAATATCTGATATTTAGTGAGATACACTCTTTTATTTATGAATTATTGGCATTTCCCAAGTCCCTTCAGAACTTTATTCTTAGATATGCTATAAGATTTGTAACTGTCATATTTTTGTAGTGTACATTTCAAATATATATGCAGTGCTGGCAAGCCTACATTTCTTGGCTGGAAAGTTTGACATTGAAAATACGTATTAATGTTCTAAAATATGTTTCTGACTCCAAAGGTACTGCTTAGCAGTGCTGGGTGCTGAGGGAAATGTTTTGTGGCCATGAAGCATGAAGCGTTACTAATATCTCTTAGAATATAAAATGAGTTTGTTTTCTAAAGTCATTGTGATTCTAGGTTCTCAAAATTTCTCTGTAGCTATTTAGATCATAGAGTTTGAGTCCAATAATTTGAAAAATAAGATTTAACATCTATGGTATTGACATTGCTATTGATTAGTGGATTAAAAACAAGAAAATTTTACATCCAATTAGAGATGAATACCCTTTAAGAATAGTACTTCTCAGTCTTTGAGAGGCTGCAATTCAGGAGGTAGTTTGTGAAATGTTCAGAGACATTGATATAGCTAATCATCTTGTGAGATGGTAATACATATATTCTAGAAAATATTTCTATTTTATATGCATGTACTTCTTCCTGTAATGAATATAATGTTTGGGGGAGCTCATATCTGTAAGTTGTCATTTGTTTAGTTATATTTGAATATATAGTCAATCATTAAAAAAACAGAAGGGGCACCAGTATTTTATTTTAACAGTAGACTACCTTGGGCCACTTTGTGGAACATTCGTGTTTCATGGGAGCCAAGTTTGAAAACCTTTATTTTATTTTATTTTTATTATTTTTTTTTTTGCGGTGGGCGGGCCTCTCACTGTTGTGGCCTCCCCCGTTGCGGAGCACAGGCTCCGGACGCGCAGGCCCAGCCTCCATGGCTCACGGGCCCAGCTGCTCCGCGGCA
The DNA here is from genome assembly GCF_949774975.1 of Lagenorhynchus albirostris. NCBI lineage: Eukaryota > Metazoa > Chordata > Mammalia > Artiodactyla > Delphinidae > Lagenorhynchus > Lagenorhynchus albirostris. The sequence continues at coordinate 32,714,686 of NC_083110.1, forward strand.
TGTGGGATCCTCCCGGACCGGGGCACGAACCCATGTCCCCTGCCTCGGCAGGCGGACTCTCAACCACTGCGCCACCAGGGAAGCCCTGAAAACATTTATTTTAGTGCAGATGTGTAGAAGAGCATTTTACAGTGAGCTTGGCATGTGTATACTCTGTTCATTTTAATCTGTTTATTTCACAAGTTGTGGGCAGAGAAGTATAAATACTAGAGCTTTATGCCAATAGCCAGAATTAATTTTTACAAATTGGAAAATGTGAATAAATTGATTTTTAAAAAGTCAAATTGAATTTAATAAGCATTTGCCCGCTCTCATTTTGTGGCTTAGAAAAATCATTAATGAAATAATCATTACTTACTGAGCATTAACTATGGGCAGTTAACGCTTTATTACGATTTTTTTTTAACAGGAAAGGAAACTAAAATTAAGGAAAGAGAAATAGCTTGCATGAAGTTCAGAAATTTGTGCTAGAAGCAAAATTTGAATCCACTTTTTGTTCAGAGCTCACAGTCTTAAACATTATTCTACCTGCGATAAAACTGCCCATTTTCTCCCCTTCCCTTTAATCCCATTACCTGTCAGCAGTGATTCTCAAAATTCCTTCTGCACCCAAATCTCCTAGAAGGCTTTTATATAAAACACAGATTGTCAGACCCCACTCCCAGAGTCTCTGATTCAGTAAGTGTGGGTCAGTCCTGATATTTATATTTCTAACACGTCGCAGGTGATCTTAATGCTACCTATCCAGGGACCACACTTTGAAAACCGCTGTTGTATAGTCTCTAATGTTTATTGATAAATAGGTGGTAGCCTTTGGGATCTATTATTATTCTATACACCTGTTTTGGTTAAGTTAGATCTGGAAATTTGTGAGTCCAGATATCATTGATTTGAAGATGATGTTAAGCATTCTAGTACCTTCTTAAAGTTCTCGCTAATTACCTATCACCTAAAAGTCCTAATTGATTAATTTATTATTCATAACTGTAGCTGTGCAGAGCTATTCAGTCAGTCTAGACATAGTGAATTTAGAAATGTATCCTAGAGAATTCACTGATATATACCTGATTATAGGAAGATAAAGGAAAATGTCTGGCCATGAATATATCTAGAGTCTTCGGATACAAGGACTCTACTTAAGAATACATACTCACATTAACTTTATATCTTTATTTCTAGTTCCTCATTGTTAATTGTATGTTCCTTCTTTATTACATCACCTGTAGACTATTCAGAGTATACAAATTTTTCAGTATTGTCCTTTTTATTTTATACTTTTTAGGTATACCTATTTCTTCAAATAAACACTTTCTTGTATTTACTTACATGTTTAGTTAACATCCCCAACATTTAAACATAACTAAGTGGTTTACTACAAATCTATCTAGGCAGATTTTAACTTATTTTAGTAGGAAACACAATGCCATGGGACCTCAGTAGATACCATTAGAAGTGGTGCTTCTGTGATAGGCCGGATCCTTCACTTCCGAGTGTGCTTAATAAACTTCAGGCATTAAGACTCACCACATCGCAGAAAGAGATAGCAAAATTCTGTATGTGGGGGGATCTGATAAAAACTAGCCATTTAATCCTTGAAGAGGGAGATGAAAAAGGGAAAGGGAGGCAGATAAGATGTACCACTAAATAGACAAACAAGCAAACAGAAAATAATTACGTGTTACTGATTACCTGAGCTTTCCTTGCAATTAACTATCCGTGTGAGACAAAAAGGCTAGTGAGAATACCAAGAATGTGCTTTAGATATTATTTTAAATACTAGTGTACTTAGCCTTAACAATGGTCTCTTTTAAACAGGATACACGTATGCTACATGCACTCACGTGACTTGTACATACAGAGGTGCACACATGGACATACCTGTCTGCGTGCAAGCACACAGTGAAAAACTTCGCCAAGGCAATGCCCTTCAACATGTTTTTAAAAATCTGTTATAATCTCCCGGAGAACACTATTGCCATAGTAACTCAAAAGCCATTGGTATTCAAAATTAAAACAACCTACTCTTGCTATTCAAGATACTGATTATTTTATTGTCCTATTACATGGATTTAATTAGATGCACTCAGTTTTTTCTTATTTAATGTTGAAGGAGATACAACCTTGGATATAAACACTGAGGAACAGGTACCAACATTTCATTCGAAAGAAGTGTTTTTTTTTAATATTGTCCATTTATGTGCAATTTTTTTCTACATTTGCCCAACTTTTTTTTAAAACCCATATGCCTACAGTGTAGACAAACGGAATGCTGCTTGTGGCCAGAAGTAATGGTATGAGCACTTTTCCCTGCCCTCTTAACCCCAGGCTTCCACAAACAAGGGAACTTACCTGAAGTCAAGTCTCAGAACTAAATGGCCTTATTCTTGACCTCCATCTGCCCAAACTATCTCATGTCCCAGCTCAAAGCACTACTTACCACGTGACACACTCCCTGATAAATCATTCTACCATTCTACACTTATGTTCTCCATTTCCTCCTGCAGCATTTTCATAATGCATTCATTAAAAATGATATCATAGGGGCTTCCCTGGTGGCGCAGTGGTTGAGAGTCCGCCTGCCGATGCAGGGGACGCGGGTTCGTGCCCTGGTACGGGAAGATCCCACACGCTGTGGAGCGGGTAGGCCCGTGAGCCATGGCCGCTGAGCCTGCGCGTCCGGAGCCTGTGCTCCGCAGCGGAAGAGGCCACAACAGTGAGAGGCCCGCGTACCTCAAAAAAAAAAAAAAAAAGAAAAAAGATATCATAGGGACTTCAATGGCTGTGCAGTGGTTAAGAATCCGCCTGCCGATGCAGTGGACACGGTTCAATCCCTGGTCCAGGAAGATCCCACATGCCGCGGAGCAACTAAGCCCGTGTAACACAACTACTGAGCCTGCGCTCTAGAGCCCGTGAGCCAAAACTACTGAAGCCTGTGCGCCTAGAGCCCATGCTCTGAAACGAGAAGCCACCACAATGAGAAGCCCACGCACTGCAGCGAAGAGTAGCCCCCGTTTGCTGCAACTAGAGAAAGCCCGAAGACCCAACACAGCCAAAAATAAATAAATTAAATTATCAAAAAAAGGGAATGATAGATTTATAAAAAAAAGTGGTATCATAGCATATAACGTTTGATGTCAATAGATTGTGTTTTTTTGAACGTTCCCTTCTGTTTCCTGTAGTCTTCTGTCTCTCCCTCTTTCCATCAATAGGGAGGGAAGAATGCTGATTTTCACTGAGTACGATTGCTGGCCCAAACCCTCTGTTAGGCACATATATAGGTTCTCTTTCTTAAGTTCTGCTAGAGTCTTATAAGGTATGAATTGTTTTCACTTTGTATATGAAAAGATTGAAGCCCTGAGAGGCTAAGTAAATTGTTTAGATTATAAAATTGAAGGTAAAATGTATTTCTGTGAATATGCATTGGAGGATTAGAAATCCTGTGTTTTTTCTGAGTGCCCTGGCTGAGGGGTGTTCTCTGCCAGTGCTGTAATAGGCAGGGGCTCTGCCTGTGCAAGCCTGGGGAAGATGCTCAGATGCTATGCGCGTGTGCGCGCGCGCACACACACACACACACACATACACACACGTGCATGGAGACACCCAGTCAAAGTTCATGGAGAAGGATGAAGCATGAAGGAGAGAGGAGTCTGACACCAGTGAGTGAGGAGAGGCGAGGCTGAGGACCTCTGGGGAGCCTGCAAGGCTGGAACATAAACGTCTGCTGGGGATTAGTAAAAGGCCCGGTGTGATAGTCTCCTCTTGATTGTTCTCTCTGTGGAATCTGCCTATGAAGTCTGAAAAGAAAACCACAAATTGCTAAGAGAAATGAGATTTCTTATGAAAAACAATGACAAAGTGAGCTTCCTGTACTGCTTGGCAGGAGACCAAGGCAAGGCAATAGGATGAGAGTTGCATAAGTATGGGAGCGTTACATAAGTCACAGGCTGATTGGCACGGAAATCAGTTTCTTCCTCTACACCATGCAAGCGTTTCCTCAGGTCTTCAATTGTGTTGGGGGGATTTGTTAATGTAGGGAGCTACGGTCCATCTGTCTACACCGGGCAAACATTTCTAAAGTTCTGTGAGGTTGCTTAATTCTGATTAGTCACTGTTTCTAATAAAGTAGTCAACTAAAATATCATTACGGAAGAGAAGAGTATTTCTCAGGCCTTCAGTGAGGACCCGTGTCCTGGCCAACAATTCCACCTGTGATCTGTGTCTCCTGCCCATCGGGGCTGCTAGAGCTCCTGTGGTTATATGTTTCTCCCAATGTTTTAGACAGATTTCCTCCAAATTGCTCCGTTTTCTTTAACAGGCCACAACAGTATTGTGATTAATTTGGCTATAATTGAGTTTTATTACAAGAGTGACATTTGTCTTTGACTTTGGCAGGATGCTTGCCTCTTTTTTTTTATTTTTAACATCTTTATTGGAGTATAATTGCTTTACAACGGTGTGTTAGTTTCTGCTTTATAACAAAGTGAATCAGTTATACATATACATATGTCCCCATATCTCTTCCCTCTTGCGTCTCCCTCCCTCCCTCCCACCCTCCCTATCCCACCCCTCTAGGTGGTCACAAAGCACTGAGCTGATCTCCCTGTGCTATGCGGCTGCTTCCCACTAGCTATCTGTTTTACGTTTGGTAGTGTATATATGTCCATGCCTCTCTCTCACTTCGTCCCAGCTTACCCTTCCCCCTCCCTGTATCCTCAAGTCCATTCTCTAGTAGGTCTGCATCTTTATTCTCGTCTTGCCTCTAGGCTCTTCATGACCATTTTTTTTTTTTTTTAGATTCCATATATATTGTTAGCATACGGTATTTGTTTTTCTCTTTCTGACTTACTTCACTCTGTATGACAGACTCTAGGTCCAGGATACTTGCCTCCTGGTCATCATCTCCAGCCAGTGAGTTGGAGCTATGGTGCCAGACATTGCACAAATGACAGCCCAACCAGATAGAATGTATGTGTGCTTGTGTGTGTGCGTGTGTAGGGGTTCTGGTAGGGAGAGCAAGTGATGGTACAAGGAGAGGGGTGGGCACAGAGGCCTTTATGCACAAAGTCGATCCAGTGGTCATTAAAAATAGTCAAGAGATGACAAGATGAATGAACTAGTAGCCCTGCTTCCGTATTGCCAGAGAGTTTCTATTAATTGGTTTAGGAAGGACTCTGCCTACGTCACCTCGAACCTATTTCCCACTGCTTATAATGAGGTAACAAGTTAAACATTTTAAACAAAATATGGTGGTATTTCATTAAGGATATCAATGTATACATTCATAGGCTTGAATATATGTGTTATCACCAAACATAACAGAAAAGTAAGCAAAAAATAAGGGAAAGGAATGAACACATTACTTACAATGGAAAAAATATGCAAATAAAACCAAATATATGAATTCTTTCAGTGCCAAACTTTAGAGAAATGGTGAAATAAATGAAACTGTATTTATATCATGAAATGTTATTCATTAAACTCTAATTTTCAGTGAATTGTAGTGTCATAATTATATAATTACAATATTGAGTATAAAAAGCATGATATTAAATGATACAATGCCAGTTTTGCACCACTTAATAGTATAACAATGTCCATGTACATGTTTGAAGTCTTTCTGGAATAGTGCATAATTTTATTTATTTTATTTATTTCATCTCTCTTTCCAGAGAGAAAAGTGATTTTTATTTTCTTATTTATTTTACTATCATTTCAAAATTTACCTATTCTAAATTTCTACATTAATAAAGGTATAATCATTTATAATCAGAAAAAACTGTTTAAAGAAATTCTAGTACAAATCAAAGAATGAGTGAAGTTTGGGGCATTAACATTAAAGAGGCACAGTTTTTTACTTTAACCTACTATGTTGGGCCAAAGGATTAGCAGTAGTCTTTCCGTTTAAATTTTATCATGGCTCCAATATTTACGAACTCCACCAATGTCAGTTAGAGGAAATGGGGGCTTAATATTTAGGAAGAAAACATGTAGGATAGAAAAATTTTTAAATGTCTGCTCCAGAAACTTTGAAATCCTCTGTCGCTATGTGAATTTTAAGGGGCAGAAGCACATTAGCTCCCAGCTGTCCTTTGAAGGGAATGGGGGTGGGTGGAGCCTATAGAACCCATGAGAGCTGGAGAGCAAGAAAGGTGTGGCTTGACAAGGAACTAAGACTCTGAAACATAGGTTCTGCAAGAAGATTTCTTCCAGTTTTTCTTTTCATAGGGACCATGGAAACTACCCAAGTAACAGGGACTGGTATTTGTGCATGTAAAGTGGAAATTTCCCCTAAACCGTTAAAAAATACCTGAAGAAAATGTGAAATTCCTCCATCTGTCAGACTTTCGTATGCTCAAAACTTCCTAATTCGTCTCCCTTCGTTGGATGAACCCCTCAAATTCATATGTTGATATTCGAATCCCAGGTACTTCAGAATGGGAATGTGTTTCGAGATAGGACTTTTAAGGAGGAAACTAAGTTAAAATGGGGTCATTTAAAGAGAACCCTAATCCAGTATGACTGGTGTCCTTAAAAGTACAGGATAATTTTTTTAACATCTTTATTGGAGTATAATTGCTTTAAAATGGTGTGTTCGTCTCTGCTGTAAAACAGAGTGATTCAGCTATATGTATACATATATCCCCATATCCCCTCCTTCTCTAGTAGGAGGGGATATGGGGATATATGTATACATATATACATATCCTCTCTCCGTATCCTCAAGTCCGTTCTCTAGTAGGTCTGTGTCTTTATTTCCGTCTTGCCCCTAGGTTCTTCTGACCATTTTCTTTTTTTTAGATTCCAAGTATATGTGTTAGCATAGGGTATTTGTTTTTCTCCTAACTTACTTCACTCTGTATGACACACTCTAGGCCCATCTACCTCACTACAAATAACTCAGTTTTGTTTCTTTCTGTGGCTGAGTAATATTCCATTGTATATATGTGCCACATCTTCTTTATCCATTCATCTGTTGATGGACACTTAGGTTGCTTCCGTGTCCTGGCTATTGTAAATAGAGCTGCAGTGAACATTGTGGTACATGACTCTTTTTGAATTATGGTTTTCTCAGGGTATATGCCCAGTAGTGGGATTGCTGGGTCATGTGGTAGTTCTGTTTTTAGTTTTTTAAGGAGCCTCCATACTGTTTTCATAGCAGCTGTATCAATTTACATTCCCACCAACAGTGCAAGAGGGTTGCTTTTCTCCATACCCTCTCCAGCATTTATTGTTTGTACATTTTTTGATGATGGCCATTCTGACTGGTGTGAGGTGATACTTCATTGTAGTTTTGACTTGCATTTCTCTAATGATTAGTGATGTTGAGCATTCTTTCATGTGTTTGTTGGCAATCTGTATATCTTCTTTTGAGAAATGCCTATTTGGGTCTTCTGCCCATTTTTGGATTGGGTTGTTTGTTTTTTTTGATATTGAGCTGCATGAGCTGCTTGTAAGTTTTGGAGATTAATCCTCTGTCAGTTGCTTCATTTGCAAATGTTTTCTCCCATTCTGAGGGTTGTCTTTTCATCTTGTTTATGGTTTCCTTTGCTGTGCAAAAACTTTTAAGTTTCATTAGGTCCCATTTGTTTATTTTTGATTTTATTTCCACTTCTCTAGGAGGTGGGTCAAAAAGGATCTTGCTGTGATTTATGTCATAGAGTGTTATGCCTATGTTTTCCTTTAAGAGGTTTATACTGTCTGGCCTTACATGTAGGTCTTTAATCCATTTTGAGTTTATTTTCGTGTATGGTGTTAGGGAGTGTTCTAATTTCATTCTTTTACATGTAGCTGTCCAGTTTTCCCAGCACCACTTATTGAAGAGACTGCCTTTTCTCCATCGTATATCCTTGCCTCCTTTGTCATAGATTAGTTGACCATAGGTGCGTGGGTTTATCTCTGGGCTTTCTATCCTGTTCCCTTGATCTATATTCCTGTTTTTGTGCTACTACCATACTGTCTAGATTACTGTAGCTTTGTAGTATAGTCTGAAGTCCGGGAGCCTGATTCCTCCAGCTCCATTTTTCTTTCTCAAGATTACTTTGGCTTTTCGGGGTCTTTTGTGTTTCCATACAAATTATGAAATTTTTTGTTCTAGTTCTGTGAAAAATGCCATTGGTACTTTGATAGGGATTGCATTGAATCTGTAGATTGCTTTGGGTAGTAGAGTCATTTTCACAATGTTGATTATTCCAGTCAAGAGAGAACATGGTATATCTCTCCATCTGTTTGTATCATCTTTAATTTTTTTCATCAGTGTCTTATAGTTTTCTGCATACAGGTCTTTTGTCTCCTTAGGTAGGTTTATTCCTAGGTATTTTATTCTTTTTGTTGCAGTGGTAGATGGGAGTGTTTCCTTAATTTCTCTTTCAGATTTTTCATCATTAGTGTATAGGAATGCAAGAGATTTCTGTGCATTAATTTTGTATCCCAAGCACAGGATATTGAGACACATACACTACAGAGGGAAGACCATATGTGGACATTGGGAGAAGACCCCATCTGCAAGTCAAGGAGAAAAGTCTTAGAAAACACCAACCCTGAAAGTGCCTTGATCTTGAACTTCTGGCCTTTGTTTAAGCCATGAAGTCTGTAGTAGTTTGCTGTGGCAGCTCTGGAACATGAATACAATCACTAAGTCATCCTACTCACCATTGCCTTATAAGATTAAGAAGCACTAGCCTTCATCCTTTTTCTGTAAAGGGCTTTGGTCTTTTGTCATCTGCAGGTTAATAACAATCCCTTATGTGCTTATTGCAATCAGCAACATCAAGGGTATATATATATATATATATATATATAATTTAATATTCATAACATCTCAGTGAGATGGAGATTCTTAATTTCATTTTAGAGCATCTGAGCTTAACTAAATTGCCCAGTGTCACTGAGAACTGGTGCCCCAGTGTTGAGATGACAGTTGCACTTAAGTTTTTTATTATTCCACATGTAAATTAGGGAAGTTGGAATCTTGAAGATTTGGGAAACTTAAAAGTTTGCCTCTTCAAGCTTCCCCTTTTGCTCTAGTTAAAAACTTATTGATCAGGATAAAATCAGACCTGCTGGAAGGTTACATCATGGATGATGGTGAAAAGTGGATTCATGGGCCTCTCTCATCTTTCCCCAACAAAACTTAATATAGGGGCCTTGGAGACAGACAGACCTTGGGAAAATCCTAGCTCTAACAACTTACCAGGTCTATTTTCTGGTAGAGAAGCCTCATTTTTTTCCCTTTAAAATGAGGATAGTAACCAATTTATGGAGGTGTGATGAATGAATGATTGGATGCCTGTGAAACAGCACAGTGGCTGACAGAATAAATAGTGTGTGTCGACTATTAGTATTACCTGAGATTACACAGGGTTGGTTATTCTCCCGAAAGACAGAGATCCCACTAAAAGCCATTAACACTTTCCCACTGACTATAAAATAACATTGATCTGATTAATTTGAAATAGACTGGGGTGAAGTAGTAAAACATCTCATTTACTCTTCATGGAAAACCTAAGATGAAGCTATCCTTACCAACTTTCTGTTGATGACTGAACTTAAGCTTAGTTAATTCCCAAGGTCAAACAGCTATTAGATATTACAGTACTATTGGAAGCTCAGGCATGTCTGACACTACCATCCATATTTTTCACAGCTACTGCAGCCAAAGCCTGACTCAAGTCTGTTAATTCCCAGCATGTCCGTATGTCTGTCTTGTTTTCTCAGACCCTGTGCCAGGGGTTGGTGAAGTGGAATGCAAGCATTAACCATGGTTTCCCAGGCTTCATTCTTCCTGCCTCAATTCACATATCAATAAAAGATGTGGGAAGGAACACAGAATTTTCTAGTTCCTTTTTTCATCTGGGTCAGCAGACGGCCAAAAGATGGCTGTGGCTGAGTAAGAGCCGAACACATTTAACATCCTTTCAAAGCATACTCTGTAAGGGGATCGAACTGCATATACATTATCTCTGGCATTTCCTTTTACTAAAATATAATTTCACATTTATAAAGCTAGTAAGGACCTAAGAAATTAGCTGTGTTATTCATCATAAAGGCAATACCATTTCTATACAGTGATGGTCCTTCCTCTTCTGACTTGGAAGCAAATTGTCTTTCTTGAAACAAGAAATTTTATCCCTCTGAAATTCACAACAACATGGTCCTTTTTTTTTGCGGGGGCGGGGGGGGGCTGTGTTAATTTATTTGGAGAAAAGATACAGAGAGTGTAACAGTGGAGTTGATAAAAATCATTTGCCCAAGACGAATACCATGTTCATTCCATTATCTCCACCCCCTTTTCTACTGATGATTGAAACGTAAAATGAAAAATTATGTGTGTATTATAGTTCTACTCTATAATCTCTGCCAGGACTTTCTTTACACTTTGGGCTTCCTCACTGCATTTGAATGAGACCGCAATTCACCCGGGGTTCCAATAATCATAGTGATAACATGAATTGGATTCTAGGTATTCTTTCTCTTTGTACTTGAGCAAATAAAGAAGGATGTGAAAAGTTGTTACTTTTGGGATTCCTCCTTGTAAAGTTTAGGAGTAGGGCTGAAGCATGCTGGAGCTCTGTTTTTAACACCACAATGCCCGAACTGGTCCCTCAGCCCCAGGCTTCTTCTGCCTTTTGTAAAGGGCCTATATGCTTCTGTGTATTATTGCCCTTTGGGGTTTGCCTAGGCAATGCCTCCAAAATCTGCTTAGTTCATTTGTCTCTCCTCCAGTGAGGACTCTCAATCAGATTTGCTCTCCTCCTGGTTCCCAGGATTTTCAGAATTTTACTTGCTTATCGTTTATCCATCCTTCCCACACACTTTTTAGCATCTTCTTTGTGCCAGGCATTGTGTTAGGCTTCAGGGATAGATACAGGGTTCAACAAAGTAGACATGGGCCCAGCCTTCCTGGGGTTCTCAGCCAAATCACAGTACAGTCGTAGTGATACAGAAGGGCCTGGCACCTCTTGCAAAGCAGGAGGGAAAGTGGAAGAGGCAGATATTTGCAATGTAAAACCTTTGCCTTCTAAAATAGGCAATGGACTTTAATTATGAAAATTATTTTTTAAGCATATAATCTCTGTGCAGTGTTTTGGGGATATTTTTGCACGTGCACAGGGTAGAAGTCTCAGTTCCAACCAAAAAAATAAAAAAAAACCTCATTACTATGGCCCTGCCTGGGCTATTGCATTTGCTTCCCCCATAGTTACATGATCTTTTTCAGAGACAGGTGGAATGGAGAAGGAACCCTAGAAGGCTTCCTGCAGCCACATTAAAATTTTCACACTCCTACTTGGTCTTTCCTAACCACTCCCAACAGGATTCCCTTAGAAGGCACTGGGCTATCCTGGGCTTTGAGACAGAAAGACCTGGCATTTATTACTACCTTCATGACTTTAGTTAACAACTTCATGCTTTATTCTTGTCATACTAAATGTGTGTCTGGATAATTGACACACCTTTACAGCACTGTTGTAAAATTTAAAGGAGTTAATACATGTAAAATTCCTCCAGCACTTAAGATGTATGAGTATTATTTCTTTATTTAGTCTGACTTTCGAAAAAGTCAACTCTGTTTCATTAAAGACAACAGCAAGAAAAATCAACTCTTTCATAAGTTTTCTATTTTCTTGAATTGCTAGGCAGCTCGTGTTTGAAGCCACAAGATTTAACATTTGAGATAGAAACTCTTTTGCTCTAATTACTACCAAATATCCCCTGCCTTCCTTTCTTTTTTTTTTTTTTTAAACTGTTTTCTTACTTTTCCCTGGTGGCAAAATCTGGTGATGCAGTAAGATATCTCTATACCTCTAGAATGCATAGTAACGTAATACGCTGCCTTAGGCTAGTGAGAACATAAATTACAAAATGCAATATTTATCAGTTGAAAATGTTTGAATCAGTTTTTAAAAACTCAGCGTTTTTAACAACTTTTTATTCTAGGAAATTATAAGCCTATATTTGCTATTATTTCTGCCGTTAAATACACTCATACATATAAAGGGTTTAATCCAATGTTAATTTTAAAATAACCATAATGTACCAGCTTGACACGTTTTGTTTTAGTTTTTTATAAGGAATAAATGAAATAGACTGCTTCATAAATTCATAGAATATTAGACCCAACTTAGTACTTGGGAACCACAAATGCCTTATTAAATTCAGGAAAGGACACATGTATAATATGTACATTTGATAAAGCATTTTGGAACCTGAATATGTATCAAGGAGTTGCTAGATCCGTGAGCTTCAAAGGACCTTAAAGATCTTTCCCCCTCTGGACAGACCAGAAGTGGTATTAATGCATGTTGAGTGTGTGCAGTACTCTCTGGATGCTGTGCTGGTTGCTTCAGAGTCTTGGCCTCCTTGAATCCTCCAGAAACCCCATTTTTAAAGTGTTAATATGCTCACTTAAGGATAAGGACCCTGTAGCTCTCAAGGCTAACTTTCCCTCTCATTGCTAGTAAGCGGTGTAAAGAGGCTTATATGCTCTGTGAACCTAGCCCGTGTACTTTTCTATTTCCCACACTCCTTTTTGTTTAAAAAAATGCATCCCAAATCTATAATAACCATTTGTAACAATGAACAGTGAGTTTATAACGCAGAATTCAATGAAATACACAGATAACTGTCCTATTACCGAGTTGGTTTATGTGACAGTCTAATTAATATGCCCTTGATGGATAGAAATGCAGAAAGACCAGTGCCTAAAAATAACTTTTGTAAAATAAGGCATTGCATCCTTGGAAGTAAACATTTAATCTGAGGCAATCCTTTTCTAATATAGGGCCCAGTTTTGCTTGGGCGCTTCAGAGACTGTTTCAACCCCATCCTTGTTTTCTATCTCTCTGGTCTTTGCAAAGCAGAACAGATGTAAATGCAAGAGTTCTGAGCCATTCAGTTAGATTCCATGCACTACTGACCCAGCCATTTATCCTCAGTCTTACCTGAGTTGGTGGCAGACGCGCGGCATGTCAAAAAGCATTTCCAAATTAAAGAGGGAAACATACTGAATGTTGGTTAATAGGGTCACAAGATATATAAATGGTGAAATGTGCCATCATTGTAGCAGCAATGATGTTGCAGAAGGGGACAGTGCAAATGTGCATTTCCAACTTCCTTATTGTGTAATGTTTGGGTCCACAAGATAAGAAAGAGAAAGTAGAGGTTGTCAAACATGCTTTGGAAATTATGGGCATCCTGATAGGTGATAAACACCATCGCAAACCTAATTGGATTGGACTCTGCATTCTGCCGTTCACAGGCTTTAATATGCCGACTTGATGATAGAGCTGAGTCTGTGATTATTCCTGTAGGTGGAGCTTTGGCATTCGCTGAAGATGATGGGCCCTACGTTCAGGGACCTTAATCATCATCAGTTTGCTCAGACTCACCATCAGTGGTTGAATGACTCTACTCATGCTGTGAATCAGCTAACTGAAAAGGAGATCCTTGCAAGTTGTAGACGATGAATCAATATTTGTGAATTGATTAGATGTTTTTGATGGACTCCGGCAGTTTTCCTTGTGAGGTCATTCAAGCTATTGAGTCATGAAAAAGAAAAAGGACCAAAATAACGTCTATGGGTAATCTACCAACTGTATGGACCCTGGGAATGATGGAAATATATGTGTGCCCTGGGGAAGGGTAGAGCCCAGGAAAGCCTTCTGGAACCGTGAAGAGTATTCTGAACTTCTGCAGTAACCCACAGCCTCAATCATTATCGGGGAGAGTGTGCAAAAAGGCAGGAATAAAGAAATACCTCCATGCACATAAATCATTTAAAAAACTCTTTCTTTGGGCTGTAGAAGTGAATTCACTTGAGTAAAGGGCATTAACTTTTAAAATCATAGCTTAAATAAGCTATAAAGGATATCAGGAAGAATTTAACCTGACCCTTCCTTCCATCCAGTGCTTGAGTTACTGTTCCACATTCCCACACAGAGTAACTTCTAAATCCGTTTGTTCCCAGAATATTGAATTTGACATCATCCAGTTGACTTGACAATCAGTCAATTGTTGATTGACTTGACAATCAGCCAGTTCTTGACTCATGATAGTTAAGAGCAGAGGCCTGCTCATTCCTATTCCTTGAGACCTTTTTTTCTGCTAGGTTCTGCCAATACCAGGAAGTTCTCCTCTATCAGACTCAAAGTTGACTTGTAGGTGTCAGTTTTACTAGCTCTCTGGCATAGTCCCATACTGCTCAATTCCATTGTACTCCATACATTTATTTTTATTATCAGCTACTTAGAGGAAGACAGAAGACTATTCATAGATTGGTTTAGCCACTCTTTAATCATATTGCTATTCATTGTGGTTTAATAACTCTGCAATGGTTATATTTTAGTAAGGCTGCTTCTGACAGAAGTTCTGGCTGGTTGTGCCAAAAATAAAGTGAGGAGCCCCAGTAGGTTTTTTGGACTCTGCCATTAGACACGGGTTTTGCCTCCATCAGTGCACTTCCAGCCATGGTTACCCTCCTGCACACTCTCAATGTAATCTGCTGGGAACGGAAGCTGAAAATGCTAGAGTTCTCCATTTAAATCACTTTAAGCAAAATACAGGTTATTTGAGCATATCTTTTGCATCCTCCATGCCCAGTAGTAATTTTGCAGAATTACTGGGATCTATTTCAGGGTAAACTTGGCATTTAAATTAGGTGGTTGTAATTAGCATCTTGACTGCATGCAGTCAACAGCATGAAAGGAAGAGCAGGGAAAAAATTCCATTGGCTTATTTTTGCTGTAGAAGAAAATAAAAGAATAAAAAAGTAGTACACTGGGAAAAAAAACACCCAAAAACCCCACACAGTTTGAAGTAAGATGACTTGCAATTTCCTGGAATCAAAATGATAAACTTTATCACACATTCAAATTATTATATACCGAAAGAATCGTTTTTAAGTCTCTTTACCAGAACATTCACAAAAATTTACCTTTTTTCTCCAGAGAAGCCCAAAGACAGTGTCCTGATCTTGAAATTATTCTAACACAAGTGCCAAACGAATGTTCACACTCAGTCCTTCCTCCACAACTCTGCAAGTCTTACCCATCACTCAAACCACGACTCAAAACTCACTTCTAGGTTATCTAAGGATAATCTTAGCCCAAACAGGACAGGGCCCCTGTTGACTTCTCTTCACCCACCCCTCTGGTGATGCCACTGCCCTGAGCTGGGTTTGGATATTGACTTTATTGCAAGGAAAATAGTGGTTTCCCACTATTCATGCGTGATATCTTGTTGAGTTCTAGGCACCCTCTGGGCAACACTCAGAAGTGATGACCCAGTGCAGAGAAGGGGCTGGAAACTCTGTCATTTCAGGGAGCAGTTAAGGACATGAGAGTACAAATGAATTTTTGAGGACATTATTTACTACTGTAGTTCAATGATTTGAACAGCTCCTTTGTGGCATAAGGATTAGACTTATTTTGTGCAGGAAAAACAAGAGAAAGATAGATTTGGCTTGAGATTAAGAACATAAAATGGTCGCGTAGTGTACTGGAAAGAGCACAGGAGTTTTATTTAGGACACTTGATGCTGAGCTGGGACCCTGGCCCTGCTGCTGTCTTCCCATGAAGTTTCTCATGAGGTTTAGCTGTTAAGCCTGTCTGAAATTTACTTCCTCAGATGTTAAATGAGGATAATAAGATCTCTGTTTTATAGTCAGGAAGAAATAAAAGATACTAAAAGATAAAGCATTTAGCACTCATATTAACATTAGGGAGGGACACTCAAGGGAAAGAGGAGGCCATACAGCCTTTTTCTGGGAGTGTCAAATGGGAACTCAAAAGGACACTAAACCTATGAAATTACTTCCAACATTTGAACTTCATGAAAACTTTATGAAAAATGAAAATATCTCCTCTTCTCCCCATAGCCCATTAAGGGATTCACATGATTACAATGAATTGCATACATTTTCTCAGTCCAGATTTTAGGAAACTGGAGCTGGCAACATAACAATAAATTGAGTAATGTGTGCATTTTCATGTTACCTCCTAGAGACAATTTCTTAACCTATAGGAATGGTTACAGTCTGCAAAAAAAGTAGACACCAATCTGTTCAGTGAGAAAGAAATTGTTTTAAATATGTAACTTCTTAAATGAAACCTTCGCCAGTGAACAGAAGATATAGGAGGGAAGTCTTTTGGTCTAGGGTAGAACTTTCCAAGCAAGTTGCCCCTAAAAGGGCATCCTCATGAGGTAATGAGATTCCTACTATGAATGCATGCTGGAGTTGGTTAAAGATCAGTTGAGCAATACCTGGGTGAGAATATTGCAAATAGCATCTCCGTTCAGATTGGGGAAGTGAACTAAAAGTAGATTTTTAAAGGCTCCTGTCTACCGTGATTCCATTATATTTCAGGACTTAACAACTGGGAGAAGTAAAGATGTATCTGTCAGTAATCACATTTAAAACTGAGGGCATTCTCAAAGATAAGCTTGACGATGGGGACAGAAACAGAATAAAACAGTTTTCTCAAGAATGCCTTTGCCTCCCGGGTAGTCTCAATGTAATATTCCCTCTTTGTCAGTGAAGAGAAACGGGGTGAAAGGTGTTGAAGCAGCCGTCCCAGTGGAGGATGTACTTTAGCACAGTTCTGGGAAAATGAAACCAAAGGGAACCCACAAAGAAGGAGCCACAGATCACCCTCTGTTAGTAGCAGTAAATGGGGGGAGGGGGCTGGTAGCAATCAAACCACAGCTCCAGGTAGGGAGTGTGGCATTTCCGCTGCCTCGAGCAAAAGCCAACACAAACGGATGGGCCTGTTCCAGTGCACATCTCAGCCAAAAGATTTGTCAACTGAAGAAAATGTATGGTGTGAGAGTTGTGAGTTAAGTTTTATTTGGGGCAAAATGAGGACTGTATCACGGGAGACAGCATGTCAGAAAGCTCTGAGAAACTGCTCCGAAGAGGCAGGGGGGAAGGTCAGTATATATGGGATTTTGGTGAAGTGAGGTACATGCAGTCAGACACACATTTTTGCAGAAGGTTACTGCTAGTCACGAGGAGCAGATGTCACCATTTACGATTTTAGCGCTCTTCTAGACATGAGGAGGTGTAAGAATTGGGCTCATAAAATCTTCTGAAAACATCTGTCTGAAGGCCTGTTCTGCCAGTTTTTCCCAGAGCACAGAGGGCCTCATTCCTGATCTCCAGCCTGAACTTTTAGGGTGTGTTGAAGATCAGTGACTCTGGTGGCTAGTGACTTCAACCTTGTAGAGGCAGATGGCAAGTAACAATTTTTAGTTGGCAGATTTGAACTCCAAATCCCATATTAATTAGGAATAAGAATAAATAAGAAGAAAATGTGAGGGGCCAGAAAGTAAAAAGTCAGAGAAAAGCAAAGAAAGAGGTAATTTTAAGAAATAATAGCAATATGGAAAGCTTTTCAACATAGGGTGGCATAGCCAGACTGTGTGGGCAGAGGCAAAGTAGACCGTTTTCTCATTGCTTTGGCTTTCTTAATAAAAATAGCTGTGGTAACTTTAGACGTTTGGACCAGAAAGAAAAGTAGAAATAGGATATGTCAGTTATAGTCCTATCTTCCAAACAGAGCAACTCTTCCTACTTGGGCTATTTCCTCCCACTGTTTTCAAAGTAAGAATTTTTAGTTAAAAACAGCTTCAGTGGCCAGTTTTGTATTTTATTTTCATCTGATTCCAAAATAGTTTTCTTGGTTATTATAAACCTTTAAAATACAATTTTATAATATAAACCCTTTAAAAAAATATAGTATACCTTAACACATTAGATGCACATTAATTTATTCTCCCATCTTCCTATTGTTGGGCAATGAAGTTTGCCTCCATTATTTTTACTGCTAAAAAAAACCCTAAAAACTACATTTTTGTTCACAAAACCCTTTTTTATTCATTAATTTATAGTACTAATAGTGAGTGGAGTTACTGGATATGAATATAATCAAGATTTTGATGTATAATGTTACACTGAGTTTTCAAATTGCATTCAGATAAGTAAATACGGTGCATGACTTTTTAGCACCTCTCTAAGGAAGGATTTTGGTAGTTGCTATAACCTTCCCTTCAGGATAAATTCCGGGAGTTAGTCATTAATCTGTCTCCTGAGGAACAGAACAAACATACAGCACTTTGCAGAAAGGTGTTAATTAAGCCTCCCAACTCCCTAGTCAGAGAGGGACCAGAATTGTCGTTACTGCAGTGTTGACTAAGAAATGTCGTTAATCTATGTGACAGATACCAAGTCAAATTCCACAGACACAGGAGCACTCTTCTGCTAGAGATGATGATTTCTTCTAAATATGACCCAGCTAGCTCCTGGGCTTTCCTGGAAGATTCTAGCCTGCTGCATCTGCCATGCCCCATATTTCTCATGTGTGAGCCCATGAGAACGCTTGATTCTAATTCAGGATTCCACCTCCAGCTCTGTGTGTTCTCCAGGCATAAACCTTTCTGTGTGTGAGTTCTCCATAATCTCAAGGTAAAGGTGGACTTTACGTAATCTTGGAGATGATGTTTGAAACTCCTCTGTCTAATTCCGCATCACTAGGTGCCTTCAGCTTGTTCTTTAGTCTTTACAGATAGTACAATTAATAGTTAACACCTATTTACACATTGGCTCAGAGTTTCCTTTTAGATTTTATATTCCTGTAAAACAGGATAGCTCAGTGCAGCCCTGACAGTGTTCAGGGTTTTTGTTTTTGTTTTTGGATATGCTGTTGTTGTCAATTTTTACTTTTGCTTTGGGAATAATTTCAAACTTACTGAAAAGGTGCAAAAATAAAAGCATTTCAAAGACCAGTCCTATACTCTTACCTAAACTCAGCTATTGATAACATATTACCTCGTTTATCATTTGCATATTACCTCGTTTATCATTTGCAGTCTATCAATCAGTTGATCAATATATAACTTTTTAAAAAAAATTCATCAGTGGCCCTTTGTCTCTAAATATTTATGTGTGTGTTTCCTCCCATGGGCTAGTAATGTGCATCGTGAGAATCAACTTAAAAACCAGATGGATGTCCCTTGATGAAAAATGGCCTCTGGGCCTACAGTAGCTACTGTTGCAGGGAGTTGGAGATATGCTTTGCCCATGTTTAGTTAGATAAGACATCCAGAGACTTTCTTTGAGGCGTCTGTTTTACCTGGAGGACTCAGAGATTTTATACCTCCATGTTCTTCCCTTTACCTTGAGTGCTCTTCAATTTCTATTCCTCCTTAATATCACATTTTCTCTTACTAAAAGCACTCATGTTTCAAGGATCAGTTCAAATATCACACATTTATGACTTTCTCTGAACTTTTCCCTGGCAAAAATTTCCTTTACAATGACTCATATCATATGGCTGTTTTCCCCTGTGTGTTTCTTTGTGTCAGGTGGTAAGCTTCTCAAAAGAAAGAGCCTATGTAGTATTACAATATTTTCCTTTGTATCTAGCAATTAGTAGAGTGGGTGTCCCATTTTATGTATCCAGAAATGCTTTTGAACCATACTAATGCAAGTCATTTGCTCTTATCCACTTACACTGTTATTGTTTATTTCGTTTAATCTTTTTCTTGGTGATTATGACTGGTTACATTTAATACAATTAATTCAGCTTTTACTCTCTGCAGGCTATTGTGACAGTGGCTTGAGTGGAAACTTACACCAGTTAGGAATGCTTTTGGCTGCAATACCAGAAAACCCGTAGCTAAGATATCTCAATATAGGTGATTTTGTCTTGAATGCGGGGGCTCCTCAGTGTCATCAAGTTCTCGGACTTGGTCTGTCTTTCCACTCTGCCATCCACAGGCTTATCAACTCGTCACAGGATAGCTACTACAGCTCCAAGCATTACATCTTCATATAACCATGTTTAAGGAAAGCAGAAAAAGGTAAAGGAGGTTTCTTTTTATTAGGAGAAAACTGTTTTCTATAAACTATACAGAAGACTTCTTACAGTGCATTTACTGGAAGTGTGTCACATAAATAGACTTAGTGGCAAAAGGAACATAGAAGAGTAGAATTTCCATGATTTGTTTAAACCAATCACTAATTGTATCTAGACTGGGCCCAGTATCATCATAAACAAAACTAAGTTTCTCTTAGCAAAGAAAAGGAGGGATTAGCTCTTGGTTAGTAAGTAACAGTGTCTGCAAGTAGCTGTGTCAGAGCTGAAAGGCCACTTTATCCTGTTGGTCAACTTGTATGACATAGTCACAAATCAATGGACTGGTGCAGGAGCCCAACACAAAACCCAGATATTCTAATAGAGTTGGGAGGGTGAAAAAGCAGACAAAGGAAACACCATTAACCGTTGTCTGAAGGATGAGAAGAGAGGGAATAGATGCATTTTATAGAGATAATTAGTGAGGTCCAGTTAAGGTTTGAAGTGTGGCCTAGAAATCTGGAAATGGAAACATTCAGATTTGCAAGCATCAGGAATGTGTCAGCAGACTGGTGTTTACAAAAGTGAAGGACTCTTAACCAGATTATCCAAAGTGTTCATGGACCATTCTTTCCATAGATGTTGTTTAAAAAAATGGAGGCTATAGCCAAGGTTGGGAGAGGAGCTATTTGGACTTGTTAATGTACCAATATGTACTGTGAATTTACAAGAGGAGTTTGTAGAGGTCAGTGTTTCCCAAACTGACTTGCATAGCATAGATCAAGTCCACAGAGAAGCTCGTAAGTGTAATCCAGCTAAATACATTTTGGTAGATGTTGCCCTAAATTTGTGAAAGGAAAACTGGCAAGAAAAAGGCAGGAGCCCAATCCTAGAAAAAGAGCTGCATTTCTAGTCAGATTATTAAGAAAGATAGTAAAAATACTGGTAACAAAAACACAGTGATCGGAACTTGGGCAGAAGTAGAGAACGGGTCATAACCTCCAATTGGTTATGATACATTAGCAGTAAGGTTGTTTGGTGTTGGATCATCTTGAGTATTGGACTAAGAGTCAGGAAAATTCCTCCAAATTATAGGAGGGGTTGCCCAAGAATGAGCCATATGCAAGGTAATGGTGGAGTTATTTTTCTTTTGACAGCAGTGCATTGGAGAGAGCATTTAGTCATGGCTGGGTGATCAGTGAAAGCAGGTTGAGGAGAGGAGGAAAGGAAAAACAAGACATAAAGCAAGGCTTGGCAACGTATATATGCAAGTGTGTTTTTGTATGCAGTATATGTAAGTATGTATGTATGTATTACACATAAAAATGAAATTAGAGTCCCTTTATTCTTTTTGTGATCTTCCTGTATTTGTAGATGTTTAAAAATAGCATATCTAATTTCAAGGTAAATTGGGGCCTACATATAGAAAGTTGAAATAAAATAGGCTTCATCAGTGGTTTTAGAGATCCCATGAAATGAACTCAGAAGAGAACCAAAACTTCCCCCAAATATATGAAAATCTCTTACTCAGAGGAATATACTCAGGAAGTCTGGCAGAATTCAGCCTGATACTTTGTCCTAAAAAGAAGGTCAAACATTGACCAGTGCAAAGTACTTTGGAGAAAGTGTTAAGGAGCCACTAAAGGAGAACAGGGCTTATTTCACATTTGTTAATGAGCACATCTTTAATTAGTCATTTGTCTTCAATATGCAGAGCAGATGGAGGGTAGATAGAGTGCTATATGTTACAATGTTACATTGTTACAAATTGTAGGGGACAGAAGACAAGAGAAGCAATCAGAGGCACCTTTCTATAAATGTGGGCTGGGCTGAGGAAAGAGGATGGGGTCAGTCACGTCCTGCTCATTTGGGCCCTGGGAGAGCTACTGGGTACGTGGGTTGGTTCGAACTGCTCTAGAATTTTCTTCTTAACCAAATTAGAAAGAATATTTATGTCTTTGAAATGTATCAAGGTGATCATAAGATCACTTGAAAATACTTGAAGAAAAACCTTTATCCACATGGCTTTATATGCAACAAACCCCAGGCAATTCAGGGACATGAATCTTAGGAGAGGCCAGGATTGTACATTAAACCTCTTTAGAGTCCCTTACTATGGCTTTCATGTGGCTCTTGTCTTCTCCTTTGTGCTATGATTCTATCTTGTCTTACATTTGCCTTGGGCCAGAACCTATATTCTTATTTGAAAAGTTTTCTCTCATCAATGAAAGATTCAAACTTGACTCAGTTTCTAAAGTTTCAATGATCCAAAATGCAAGGGCTTTTGTCCCTCTTTAGCTACTTTTGTTGTCTTGGGATTCTGTAGAAATACATGCCCTTGCTGGAGCTGTTGGGGTGTTTCCCATTCCCCAAGAAGGTTCCTGTTCCTGTCTTCTGAGGAGGCTGTAGGGCTGAGGAAGTGTCCTTCTGTGGGATGCATATATAAAGCTCAAATCAAACAGGTTTCTGTTGTGCTGGGGCAGGATTCATGGTCTGCCATGGGTGGGGAACATGTCCCTTCCTGGCTGAGCTTTGCACTTCCTCATAGTGTCTGAATTGTTCCATACACACATGACGCTAATATCAAGAGTAAATGCTGTTACCATAAAACAACAGACTAGACATGCATAGTATTACGTGTAGTGTAACATTACGTGTGTTACACGTAATGTGTAGTATTACGTGTAGTGTAACAATATGAGCATTACAAAACAAAACTAGAACCTTCTCTTCTTTCTCTTCCTTTCTCAAACAATTCTGTCCTAAAGTCATAAGGTAGAGCAGGGCAAAGTATGTGGCTGTGTCCAGGATGGTTGGAGAGGGGACACCACAGTGGACTAAGGTTGGGTTTTGGAGTACAAGTGGAAAGAAAGAGTTCATGCAGTGGGAAGGGCCTTTCCTGGTATAGGATGTCAGAGCCAAAGGGGTGAGGAGGTATTCACATGTAGGGTGATAGTAATAGATAATAGCTCATTGAATAAAATAGGAAAAAATGAATCCATTTTGATATAAATACTGATATATAAATATTTGATGAAGGGCTTCCCTGGTGGCGCAGTGGTTGAGAGTCCGCCTGCCGATGCAGGGGACATGGGTTGGTGCTCCGGTCGGGGAAGATCCCACATGCCGCGGAGCGGCTGGGCCTGTGAGCCATGGCCGCTGAGCCTGTGCGTCCGGAGCCTGTGCTCCGCAATGGGAGAGGCCACAACAGTGAGAGGCCCGCATACCACACACACACACACACACACACACACACAAAATATATATATATATATATATATATTTGATGAGGAACAGGATATTTACATAGTTTCAGAGTGCCTCTTCACACAATACTTTTTAATCACAAAAGGAAAGAGTAAATTTATAGTGGAGAAGCCTGTCATGCACCATTTTAATCAAGTAATCAATGTGAACATCCTTAGCAATTGGGACAAATTCACCACCCTATAGGATGCAATCAGAGGAATAGGACATTACATACATCTATAATGTATAACCGGAATCTAATCATGAGGGAGCATCAGGAGAACTCAAATTGAGAGATGTTACACAAGGTAACTGGCCTGAAATCTTCAAAAGTATCAAAGTTAAGAAAAAATTGAAGAAATGTCCCAAACTAAAGAAAACTAAAAAGGTATGACAGGCAAGTGTAATACTTAATTCTGACTTGGGGTTTTTGTACAAAACACATTATTGCAAAAATCAATAAACCTTGAATGATGTCTGAGGATTAGGTGATAATGTAGCAAAGTTAATTTCCTAATTTTTCCAGTCATGTTATGGTATGTACAAAAATGTCCTCGTCTGTAAATAAACAGTAAAATTCTTCAGGGTGGTAGAGATCATGTCAGCAACTTCCTTTCAGAATTTTCAGGAAAAAAATTCTTTGTACTGTACTGGCAACTTTCCTATAACTTTTGAGTTGTTTTAATATTATAAAATAAAACTAAAGAAGTGGGAAAAGATACAATGCTAAATTAAGTGCATGCGTCACATTACAAGTGCTATTCTGGGATGACATGCTCTTGCTACAGATGCTGCTGGTGCAATTTCTTCATAAAGGTTAATAGTAGCAACATACCCATTTCCCACACCATGTTCAAAGGTAAATTGATTATGCAATGTACATTACGTCTAGGTTGGAGACTTGGAGTTAGTCTAAGCATAAAACAATTTGATGGACTTAATTTTGGAATTTGGTTCTGTTTTGAATGTAAGTACTCTCATGAAAAGTAAAATATTATATTGCACCATGTCCTTGGAAGTACTCTGGTAATCTTTAAAACACTCACTATTAAAGGTAATTATTATTAAGACAGGCTTGCATTTGCCCGCTCTGACCTGGGGAGGTCAGAATTGAAATAAATTCTGAAATGAATTGTGACTAATGTCCCAGCTGCTGTTCCCACATTATGGCAAGGATTAGATTTTATCCATTACTGTGAATGACTTCTTGCCAGACACCTGAGATCTGAGTATCTAAAATCACACTCCAAGGGATTCCTGAAATCAGATTTTGTTTTTTAAGTTATCATATAACCATTCCCTTGGTAAGCCTGTCAAAGTGAAATCTTTTATTTGGAATCATTCCCTTGAACTCTGTTGTCTTCTTATGAAAAGACCAACTTGAATAAGCTACGCAGTGTATCTTTATGTATGAAGACCCTTAAATGGAGCACAGGATACCATTTACCCATCTAAAGAGCAGGCTGGTGATTGTGAAGGCAGTCACCACAATACCGGTCAGTTGCATCTATTGTAGAAAGCCAGTGGAATATTTAGCTGGGAGAATTTGGGTGATATGTTTCTCTCACTTTTTGGTGAAATTATTCAAAGCTGCCGTAAGTTCTGGACTTTTTTAACACTCCCATTGAAAACCAGAGAAGCTATACTTATATTGCTATGACAACATTTCTTAGCATCATCTTCTGAGCTCTACCGATGTTTAATCTGGAACTCAAATCCAGAATCACATAGTAGTGAGTTTTCTCTAAAAACTGGACAAGAGCAGATTTTTTTCAGCCCATCTTTTGTCTAGACTGGACTATTAGTAGAAATAGAGCAAGGATACCTTTTATCCCTTTTACCTGAAGATGGATGTATTAAGTATTAACTAGGTGTTTGCAAAATACTTTTGGGGAACAAAGGCAATAAAAGTGATAAATGCAGTTATTATAAAATTATAACAGAATCATTTAGATGAGTCATTTGAAAGGTCTTTATTAAACATGTTTAGATATTATGTTTATTAATTCATTAAGCTCTATTTAAAATGCCAGATAAATAAAATGCATTATTAATAGGTCATAAACTAAATGGAATAATGCCACACAGACCTAATATTTTTTAAATGCCTTGAAAATATCAACTAATTCACTTTCACCATTCTTTCAAGGACAGCTTGTATGATTTAACAGGAATTGTTAGAGTAATTTTATTTGCCATAATACAAAATCCTTACTACGAAATCTGAACTCTTTTTATTTTTTAGTCTGCTTTTTCTTTCCTTGAAGTAATATATGCTTATCATAAAATATAGGTACCTATAAATATGAAAGTAAAAATCATTGTTAATCATTAACCTACCAGAGCAAATCTATGTTAACATTTTGGAATTTTTTATTTGGCCTCCTAGTCTCGACTCTATGAAGTGTGTGTGTGTGTGTGTGTGTGTGTGTGTGTGTTTGTGTGTGTTTTATAAAGTTGAAGTCTTATGTATATAATGTCTAATATGTCATATTCACTTAAACATATTAATATCATTACTTATGAGCCTGCAACAGTCTAATGACAGGTAGTAAGGAAACCAGAAACTGCAGTGGCCCATTAAGAGCACTCATGAGCCAGTTTAGAGCCAAAGCCCCAGCAGAGACAGAATCCAACTGGCCAAATGTCAGACAGTTTGAGCATTAAGTTAATAAACTAATCAATCAAAACACATCAAATATGTTTAAAATCCATGGATTCACAGTAATACAAAAGAAAACAAAATGTATTGTTTATCATTGCAGGGTGCTTGTGAATCAACTCATGATTTTAAAAAAAAATAAACCCATGAATAGAGAAAACCAAGCTTTTATTTTATCTTTTATCTCCTTAACCAATGGGGTAACCAAACAGTATACTGAGGAAGATTTTTCTTTCTAAGTATTCTAGCTGGCAAGTGAGAAAGAACTGATAGACTATCACCATTTGGCAACTCCAAATGAGTTAATAGACCTAGGCATTGATTATTAACAACTGCTAAAATCAGTAGATGAGAGACAACCACACATCGTGTAGTTCATGGTGGAAGAATATACACCACCTATGAATTAGTCTTGATTGACAAAATACGACCTGGTTCTGATCAAACCTCTAGATCCAGCTACTAAATTACAGAAAATACAGAAAATGGAGGAAAATGTTAGGTGACACTGTGGCTGAAACTAGCAAAAATAAGACTGTAGGGAAATCTACAGGGGAAAAAAACTTGGTTTTATTGGAGAAAAATAAGAGAAATCTGTAGGGTAAATGAAACTTAAGAGAAATATCAACCAGTTGCACTGAGCAGACTTTAAGATGAATTCAAAGCAAAAAAAATGTGTAAACCGTTTTTAACATGTATGAGGCAATTAGAAATGTGAACACTAACTGAATATTTGACTATTTAGGAAGGTATTAATAATTTTATATGTGATTATGGTGTGTGAATATATATGTATGTGTATACATACATATATCTATATATCTATATATACATATATAGATATGTGTACATATATTTATACATATATCTATATTTAAAAGGATGTTTGTCACATAGAGGTAGATTTTAAAAATGTATATTAACGAAATGGCATGAGCTTAATTTAAAGTAATTGGAAGGCAGAAGATGAGATCAAATTGGTCACGAGAGAATTATTGAAATGGATGATAGTGTTTATTATACTCTTGTCTACTTTTATATATTTTTAAAATTTATATAATTTAAAAAAATATGTGCAGATCTTGACTGTTCTTCCTTATAACAGAATAATCTTAGAAGATATGATTGCCAAGATATCCTATGGCATGAATAATAATCTATTAATGCTCTTTAAGTGGATGCTAAGATCTAAGACCTATAAGCTATAAACCTATAAACTGTGTCACCTTGGAAAAGACTTGAATCCTTTTAGAACCTTTGTGTTCCAATTTACGGCATTTTTTTCTCCAAAGCTATCAATTTTCCAAACTCGAATTATTAAAATAATTTATCCTTTTTTCATTATAATGAAATGACTCTTTTGCTACATTCAAAAATGCTGTGTATAGTTTCTGTTCTCCAATATGTCCCTAAGCTAATCTTGGAGTCCACTTATTTGTCAGTTAACTGGCTCTCTGATTTAGTTCCTTTTTTTTTTTTTTGATTCCTTTTGTTTTCTCTCTCTGTCTCTCTTTCTCACTGGAGAATTTCTCAAATATCTGATCCTTAATTAACCATTTATATTTCAAAGCGCTAAAAAAGCTGATTGGATACTCTGGATGTAGGGTCAGTTGGGTTTCACCAGCAGCAGTAGTAGGTCTTTTCTCTTTGACCGATCAATTTCTACAACAGTAAATCCTCCAGTCTTCTGCCTTATGTGCTTGGCTGCCAGCTTTCTAGACGCTAACAGAAGAGCTTCCTTTAATGCGAGGCATAGGGTATCTAATTCTCCTTTCACAAGCTTTATGCCACTGTGTTTTCAGCTCTCCTCCACCTTCAGAGGGTACCTGGATTCCTTCAATTCCTGATGCTTTCCATTCACATATGGGAATGACTTTTTCTTTTTGGCTTCCCTTTCTATGTACATAGTTATTAGGTTTCTAAGGCGTTCACTTCCTAAATGAATTATAACTAGAAACTTTTCTGCTTCCAAACAACTGTCCATATCTCTGCTTATTTTCTTTAAAGCTTGAGGGCTCATGCCTTTTCTTTGTTTCTTTTTTTTTTTTTTTTTGCGGTTCGCGGGCCTCTCACTGTTGTGGCCTCTCCCGTTGTGGAGCACAGGCTCCGGACGCGCAGGCTCAGCGGCCATGGCTCACGGGCCCAGCCACTCTGCGGCATGTGGGATCTTCCCAGACCGGGGCACGAACCCGTGTCCCCTGCATCGGCAGGTGGACTCTCAACCACTGCGCCACCAGGGAAGCCCTTCTTTCTATTTTTTAAAGTTGTTGTTTAAGTTAGGTTTTGAGATGTTAGATATAATCTGTAAAAGAAGGTAAAATCATGACTCTCAGCATGTTAAATTTTATTTAACTTATTAATGAGGAAACTAGTGAGACCTTACAACCAGAAGAAGAACCAAAGAACATTCTTGATAATTAGGAGTATTGAAATGAATGTGCAAGTAGAGGCAAAACTAGTGTCTTCCGCAGTGGGGGAGGAAACTCAATCACAACTCTACCAGACAAGACAGAATGTGCATTCTTACAAACCAGAATCATTCTGCATTGCTATGAGTTATCTGCAGTTTACAGAGTTGTAAAATAACTCCCACAGAATCAAAATCAGATATCGCAGGAGTGTGCTAAAACAATGCATCATTTCCCAACGAAACACAATTTTTTTCCCTTGTTGGACCTAAACAAGGATAAAGGCATGGATTCAACTGCCTACGTTTTTTTTTCCAGTTGGGCTCTATATGATGAAGTGAATCCTACATGTTTTTCTCTCAATCCAGAATAATCAGATTTAAAGTTTTAGGAGGGCCTGTTGATACTATAACAAAGGTTACCTGACTTCCATTTTTCAGCCGTGTGTTTTCACACTTTCCTTTTTCCTCCCTAGCATTTTAGTGAGTCAGAGGTACCATAACAAAACTATTAAATTAGAAGCATCTGATTTCAAATACTCTTAGAAATATCTCATCTATGTGGTTTCACCAACATTTAAACAATAATTGAAAAGCTTTTCACTTATAATTGAAGGCTTTACTTCACTCAGGATCTGTCGCTGCCAGAGAATAATTCCTCTTCCAGCACCTTCTGCAAGGTGTGGGATTATTCTCTCTGTGCACCAGATCAAAAAAATAGATGAAGTGCATCACTGAATTTTTTTATTCCTGAAGTGGCTGGTGCAAGTCACTGTCCTGGCCTGATGAATATTGTATTTGCATTAATGCGCCACACCTATATGGCCTCCTCATCCTTCTCATTGAATTTTACAGCCCAGGCTGCCATCAGTGTTCCAGTTCCTTTCAGAAGTTATTCATCCATAGTTGCTCCAAAGTTCTTCTTCAGTGTGTAAACTATCTCTGCCTCTACCATCATCAGCTGGGCAAATATATTTCTATAGCTTGTGCTGTTTCTGTTTCTGATTGCCGGTACACAAATTCAGGGCAGAGCAAGACTTACGGAATATGTGAATATAGACTTTTTTTGAAGACTAATGCATTTTACTCCTCTTCTTGAGTCTTCTACTAAGGCTGCAAAAGAAGTTTACCGCCCTTCATGGTTGTAGGTATTAAAAAAAAAAAAAAGGCAAATAAGACTTTTGTGTTGAGCTCTGCCTCAAAATCTCTTCCATTTTTCCAATCCCTTTCTTCTGTGATAATTTTCATGTCTCACGGAGCAACTCCCCTTCCCCCAGCTGTGGCACCTGGAGATAAAAGCTGTCAGCTTGCAAAAAAGGTAATTTAGACATAGTTCAGTGGCTTGCTCCAGAATTTCTATAAAATTGAGAATTAAGTTTAGCAGTTTGGTTGGAATGAGGCTGGGCGAATATTAGAACAGTGTTCTTGGGCTTCCCTGGTGGCGCAGTGGTTGAGAATCTGCCTGCTCATGCAGGGGACATGGGTTCGAGCCCTGGTCTGGGAGGATCCCACATGCCGCGGAGCAACTAGGCCCGTGAGCCACAACTACTGAGCCTGCGTGTCTGGAGCCTGTGCTCTGCGACAAGAGAGGCCACGATAGTGAGAGGCCCGCGCACCGCAATGAAGAGTGGCCCCCGCTTGCCACAACTGGAGAAAGCCCTCGCACAGAAACGAAGACCCAACACAGCAAAAATAAATAAATAAAATTAATTAAAAAAAAAAAAAACAAAAAACAGTGTTCTTAATGACACTTACATGAAAATAAGAAAAAACAATTGTCCATAAGAAAGAATGGGAGGGAACCAAGCAGGAAATATTTTTGGGAATTGGGATGCATGTTCCTCTCCTCCTCCCATCCCAGCTACCTCTAGGCTCTGCAGCTGACTCCGCCCTTTGGGGAACAGCTCAAAGGAAAGAATGTGGCTGGGGTTTTATAGAGGCCAGTAGACAAGGAAATCATCAACAAGTCTATGGAAGTAATGAGGACAGATGTGTCATCTTGGAATGGGTCTTATCTTGGAATATGCAAGCACAGGGTGGTCATGTGCACTTAGCCATTTCTCATTTCTAGGAATAAAAAGGAATGGGGGGGGGGAATTCTCAGCCTTCACTGTGTCCCAGCTTCTAGGAATACAGAGCTCATATAAAATTCAACATTATTACTGTTCACATGTGGTTTATATTCATGTTCTTTCTAGAAGTACATCATAACATATACCCTGATTTTCAAGTATAAGACAAATTAACTTAACTTCCCATTAGAGTAAATCATACTGTCAAAGATAAACAAAGATGGGCAATGGTTAAAAACAGTCAAGACAGATTTTTTTAATTTTTATTTTATATTGGAATACAGCAAAGTGATTCAGTTATGCATATACATATATCTATTCTTTTTCAAATTCTTTTCCCATTTAGGTTGTTACAGAATATTGAGCAGAGTTCCCCGTGCTATACAGTAGTTCCTTGTTAGTTATGTGGTTTTTGTTTGTTTGTTTGTTTGTTTTTTGCGTTACGCGGGCCTCTCACCTTTGCGGAGCACAGGCTCCGGACGCGCAGGCTCAGAGGCCATGGCTCACGGGCCCAGCCGCTCCGCGGCATGTGGGATCTTCCCGGACCGGGGCACGAACCCGTGTCCCCTGCATCAGCAGGCGGACTCTCAACCACTGCGCCACCAGGGAAGCCCAGTTACGTGTTTTAAATATAGTAGTATGTATTGCAATTGGGAAGAGTCCGGTGGAAACTGAGCTTCACTTCACCAGACTAAAAAGCAGGAAACTTTTTAAATGCTAGGGTATTCTGAAGGAAAGCCTCCGAAGGGCAATAAGCGGGGTGGTTTGGTCCATGTGAAGGGCTATCTGGGTATAGCACTTATCTGGAGGAAACAAATTTTCTATCTTTAAGACAGGAAATAGTGATGTGAGTTAGAGCAAGGCGCCCACAAAAGATAGACCCTTACCCTCCCAAGGGAATGAGGAGAGAGTGCTATCTCCTTGAATGTTTGCATTTCAAAGAGAGAACGCTCCTAGGTCTTTGAGAAGACAGTTTAAGCGGTAGATTTACATCTAAAAGGGCAGAGAAAAGATTTACAGATGGTCCATGACTTGCAATGTTTTGACTTAGAATTTCTTGACTTTATGGTGGTGTGAAAACGATACGTATTCAAGAGAAACCTTACTTTAGATTTTGAATTTTGCTCTTTCCTGGGCTGGCAATATGCAATACGATACTGTCTCCTGATCCTGGGCAGAGGCAGTTAGCCACAGCTCCCAGTCACCCACACAATAAACAATTCAAACACTTAAAACCCTTCTGTACCCATACAAACATTCTGGGTTGTTTTGTTGCTGTTGTTCAGTTGTTTTTGTTTTACTTTCAGTACAGTATTCAATAAATTACATGAGATGTTCCATACTTTATTATAAAATAGGCTTGGTGTTAGATGATTTTGCCCAACTGTGAGCTAATGTAAGCGTTCTGAGCACTTTTAACGTAGGCTGGGCTAAGCTATGATGTTCGGTAGGTTAGGTGTATTAAATGCATTTTTGACTTATGATATTTTCAATTTATGACGGGTTTACCAGGATGTAAACCCATCTTAAGTCAAGGAAGATCTCTGTAATCACAAGCTTTCTCAACTATCTGCTCTAAGTGGGAGTTCAGAGGCCTATCAGCCTATTCCTATGTTTTGGACAGAACAGATAATAAATTCTCCCGGCAGCATTGAGCTTTCTCAGGCAGGCATTTTAAGAGGGACTGGGTTCATCCTAGGGACACAGCCTTAAGCTCTTAGAAGCCATGCTAAAGTTTCGTCAAGCCTTGTAGTACAGGAGATTGGATAGACTGGTTATGTGCTGAGAGTATTTTCCAATTCTCAGTAGAAACACTTTTTTAGACTAACCCACAGGTGACCTCATTGATGTAATGGTGGACATTTGCAGTGAACGAATATCTTTGAAGCAGATTGCATCCCTGTAAGCTTCTCAAAGACTCAGCTAAATCCAAGAATTCCCAGAAAATGAACCCTGTTCAGTCAATCGAGCCAGATAAGCATGGGGCCAGGTAGTACCGTAAGATTATTCGACATTCAACAAAAACATAAGAAAAAAAACCAACACTAGTGTGACCTGCTTCCCCAAATCCCAAACTTCTCCAGCTTCCTGATGTGTGTGTGTGTGTGTGTGTGTGTGTGTGTGTGTGTGTGTGTGTGTGTGTGTGTGTGTGTGTGTGTGTGTGTGTGTGTGTTTTCCTTTCAGGCTGTACGCTTTGTTTCCAACCCTTAGTATTTTGTAATTGCTCTAACAACCTTGACTTAGGAGTTTGTCTTGGCTACTGTACCTTAACTAGGAAACTGGCCCTGGGCTGTGCTTAGAGCTGACAGCTACTCCCCAACAGCTAAGAATTCCTTTAAAACATTCTGGTATTTAATATGCTGCTTTTTAATTTATAATATTTTATTGAAAACAACAACAGCAAAACACCTAATGTTGCTTGTTTGACCTCTCCTATATCAGCATGAGGGAGTCATCTCTGTCTCACTAGCAAATAAAAAGAAAGTCACGCAAGTGATATCCAAATTTTGGTGAGAAAGTGATTCAGAGCTGGGCAAATCTCCAGTGATTCTGACTTTGAGTATCATAGACACTGTAAGTAAGATTCAGAAGGTTAACTGCTGAATCCTCCTTAGTTTATGTAACAGTCATTAACTGGTCAAGTCATTTTCAGAGGCATACAGAATCTGACGTAGATTTTTACTCTTAGAATTCCAGAAGAACGTCTCCATAATCATATAATCGTTTATTTGATATTGTTATAGAAAGGAAAACAAAAGATTCAGTAATCATTTAGCTTTTATAAAAGGAGCAGATGCTGACACCCACCTCCAGATATCTGACAGAGTCAGACTGTCCAGAGAGAGCCTCAATTTCTACATTTCATCAAATGATCCTGATCCAGTAATTTCAAGTCCACACACTGGGGAAAAACTCTTCCAGACACCTTACCACCTCTAACCAGAGAAGCTTTTGCTCGGGTTTGCATGCAAACATCTCTAACTGATAGAAGGGTGTAATTAGGCTGGTAGTGGAGAAAGGCAGAAGGTAACAGGACCCAGAGAGATAAGGAGGAGAAAGAGTAAGGACATGAGGCCAACTCTTTCCAGGGCCCTTATTTAATTTTCTTATTTAGTTTAGATTGTCCAGAAGAAGGCAATATGTACAAAGTATAAAATGAGGGTGGTGAGAGTCTGGATGAAGGGAGACCACCGTGGGCTGTGGAAGTCTGGAACAGGAAGATGGGCTGAGAAACAAAGGAGTGTCTGTGTGAAAAGGATTTTAGAGATCTCTAGATTAAATAGAGATTTGCAGATTTCACATTAGGGAGGAGAGAAAAATATATCAAAATAAAGACACATAATGTAGGCAAAAGGAAAGAGATATCACACACACAAAAGGAAGAATAACAAGTAGGGTGGGGAGATAAACCAGATATTTCATGATAAGTTCCTGAACATCTTATATGAGGAGGGCATTCTTTAATAGGGAGCCTTGTGGTACTTTAAAAATATTGCCAGAAATTCCTTGATACTTTTCTCCCTTCAAGAAATGGAGATCAATTCCTCTTCTCTTGAGTGTTGGCTTGATTTAAGGACTAACTTGTAATAATGTAGAACTGAAGGAGTGTGTCTTCCAAAACTAGGTCATAAAGGTAGCTTCCTCCATACTCTCTCTTGAATCATTCACTCTGGGGAAAGCTAGCCGCATGTCATAGGAACACTCAAGCATCCTTATGGAGGAGCCCACATGGCAAGGAACTGAGGCCTCCCAGTTAAGAGCCAACAAGGAGCAGAGGCCTTCAGCCAACAATCTATCAGTGCACCATTTTGGAAGCAGAGGCTCTAGCCCTGTGGTTTGCAACTAGGGACGATTTTGCTGCCCAGGAGACTTAGGAATGTCTGGTCCTGTGTTGCTTGTCACAGTTGGAAGGGGAGGTACTGTTGGCATCTAGAAAATAGAAGCCATTGATGCTATTAAACATCCTATAATGCGAAAGAAGTCTCCCAGCAACAAAGGATTATCCAGCCCCAAATATCAATAGTTCTAAGGTTGAGAAACCCTGCTCTAGTCCCAGTCAAGCCTTCAGATGACTGTAGCCCTGCTGACAGCTAGACTGCAATGTCATGAGAGACTCTGAGCCAGAAACACCCAGATAAGCTGCTTCTAGATTTCTTACTCTCAGAAAGTCTAATACATATGTGTGGTTTTAAACTGCTTTGTTTTGGGGGTAGTTATACAGCAATGGATAACTAATACAGCCCCCCACATATGTCCCTGGGCAGGAGTATATATTTGAAAGAACTGATTCTGGCTGGGAATGTTAAGGGTGTTTGGAGGGCATAAAATGCATAGGAAGAACATGAGTAACTATTTCTGCAAAATATCAGGTTTGGCAATAGAGCTTATTATCGTAGCTTCCGAGACTTACCAAAACCTCAACTAGTGATAATTATAACACTGGTGTGTTAGAATTGAAACTTGTATGTTTAACAGGTCTTGGCAGAAAGGCACTGGTAACTGTCAAGATTTCCAGGAACAAATTAGGGGGCTGAAAGAGGCTGCAGGGTATTACAGAATCAGTAGGTAGAGAAAAGTCATATATTCACTGATGAAGCAGTGAAGTGAGATGGCGCTAAATGGAGAAGCTGGCAGGACAGAAGAAAGATATTTTAGAGATGATGCTGACATCTTTGTAAACGTCAGCGGAGGACTCAACCAATAGTGAAGATGTCAGTGAGAGAAGAGGTCTAGGCCAGTGCTCTGTCGATGTGTTTGCAAATTCCGTGGATAGCTTATGAAAATGCAGATTCTAATTCAACAGGTCTAGCAAGAGGCCAGAGATCCTGCATTTGAGTAACAAAATGCCAATAAGAGATGGAAGGGCTTGATTTTGTAGGGGACACATTTCTTCTTGTAAGACCTCAGGGATGGGAAGGAGTTATGTTAATAAGATAGTTAATTAAAGAAAGGGAAGAGGATTCCATTCTAGTGTGGCCTGTACAGGTAAAACATAATAATTTTTAAAAAGGGTCACCATAATCCTACCAAGATTAAAGATACTGGGAATGGAGAATTAGAGTAACAGGGGAAAGGAGACGGTTTGGAATGGCTACAAAGAATGAATAAGGTGGTAATAAACTGTGTCCTAACAGTGAGGGTTCCACCATCTGGATAGATAGGGTTTCTCTGAGCCATACCTCACGATCACAGAAGCAGGAAGCTCCTGCCCTTAAAAATGCATCACACATGCACACACACACGCCACACACACAGGTACACACACACAGAGTTGGGCAAGGGCATGCAGTGCCAGAAATTAGGTACTACTGCAGACTTTTATCTTTCAAAGAGACCCTGGGGCAGCCAAGATCTGCAACTGGATAGCAAGCTGCATAGAACAGACAAGAGAACTACATTTTATGTGTAGTTTTTAGGGCTTGTGAAATGGAACTACAAATACCATTTTTATTTATTTATTTATTTATTTATTTTTACTGAAGTAGAGTTGATTTACAATGCTCTGTTAACTTCTGCTGTACAGCAAAGTGACTCAGTTATACATATATATACATTCTTTTTGGTTTTTTTGTTTTTTTTTTGGTGGTATGCTGGCCTCTCGCTGTTGTGGCCTCTCCCATTGCGGAGCACAGGCTCCAGACGCGCAGGCTCAGCGGCCATGGCTTACGGGCCCAGCCGCTCCGTGGCATGTGGGATCCTCCCGGACCGGGGCACGAACCCGTGTCCCCTGCATCGGCAGGCAGACTCTCAACCACTGCGCCACCAGGGAAGCCCTACATTCTTTTTTTATATTCTTTTCCATTGTGGCTTATCATAGGATACTGAATATAGTTCTTTGTGCTGTACAGTAGGACCTGTTGTTTATCCATTCCGTATATAATAGTTTACATCTGCTCACCCCAACCTCCCGCTCCATCCCTCCCCTAACCCCCTCCCCCTTGGCAACCACCAGTCTGTTCTCTATGTCCGTGAGTCTGTTTCTGTTTCATAGATAGGTTCATTTGTGCCATATTTTAGATTCCACATATAAGTGATATCAGATGGTATTTGTCTTTCTCTTTCTGACTTACTTCACTTAGTATGATAATCTCTAGTTGCATCCATGTTGCTGCAAATGGCATTCATTCATTCTTTTTTTTATGGCCGAGTATACAAATACCATTTTTCCCCAGGTTTCTTGGGATGTGATTTTTGGTGACAGACTGGACATGACTTCCTTCCCTCTTAAGGGAAAGTTGGAGGAGCTACGTTGAATGAGAGGATTGAAAATACATTTTATTATTCTCAAGCATTTTATCTCTCATTGCAGGCTTTTTGGCAGGTAGTTAAGACTCCATGCAAATCATTTTCAAAGAGAGTTCATGTGCTCACTGACTGTGTAGTGTGCAGACTTATGAATACAGCTTGGTGTCATTTTCTAATGTCATGGGCAAGAATGTGGTGCTGACTGAACCTTGGGCTAAAAAGAATTTAGAAATACCAGTTGTTCCCTCCCTGAAGCGTGCAACCTGTAACCTCTGGAAAAAACTTTCACTCCAGACAAACAGATATGCTTAAGGTAAAAAGAAATTTTATTATTATATAGTCATCTTAGACTTTTTCTAAATGTGGGCAGAGCATGATAAGTAAGTGGCTGGATATCATTCAATGTGTCTATCAGAAACTTCTGTCAATTCTTTTATTACATATTGATTAATAGCACTGTGTGACTTGTTCTGTTGATATAGAGGTAAATAAAATGTGGTTCCTTTCCCAAGGAGCTTACAGTTTATTAAGGAGGCAGCAAGGAAACGTTTCTACAGCAATGCAATAAATAGTATGTTGAAGACAAACACCATGAGAAATAATTCCTCTACATCAGAAGAAATTTCTTGGGTGGCCAAATCTTTAGGTAATATAGAAGCGTATCGATGGAAAAAACGGTATTTTTATGTATTTACCACCAAAACATGTTACCAGGACAATCTCTGAAGTATCTAAAAAGTATAAACAATTATATATTGAAAATAGGTTATTGTCTAAATGAGTAGTATGGAATTGTTTTCACTGAGAAAGGCTTATTTGTTGCAACTATTATATAAAACATATTGAATAAAATATAGTTATTTAGGTTTAAAATTATATACTGCCTTATATCTTATATACCAGATAAGTTTCAAATGGATCAAAGATTTAAATTGTGTTAAAAAAAATAGTGCCATGACAGAACATGATGACAAAGTTGTATTAGTTTTATATTTTCTTACTGAAAAAGTCATTTCTATGGGAACAAAAAGGCCAAAAAAAAAAAAAAGATAAAATGTAGTTATTGTTCTGCAGAGTAGGGAAATGCAAAGGAGCTGAAATAGCTAAAACAGTCTTGAAAAGAAGAACAAAATTGGAGGACTGATATTACATGATTTCCAGCCTTATTGTAAATTCTAGTAATGAAAATGTTATATTAGGATAAAGATATACATATAGGTAAATAAAATAGGTGAGCTCACATATACAAATAACTTTCTTTGACAAAGGTACAAAGTCAAGCGTTTTCAGCAAAAGGGACTGGAATAACAGGACACCTATATGCAAGAATAAATAAGTAAATAGAATGGCACTTAAAGTAATGAAAAGATTAGCCACAGAATGTATCCAGAATTTTATATATATATATAATCCACAAAATTAAATAAGTAAGCAAGCAACACAACTTAAAAAGTGGGCAAAAGATTTTAAGAGACATTTCACTAAGGAGGATTTGTAGGTAGTAAGTCTCATCCACCCCGTGGAAGTATAAAATGGTACAATAACTTTGGAAGACATTTTAGCAATGTATTAAAATGTTAAATTTATACCTATGATCTCATAGGTATTTACTCAGAAATGAAAGTATATGTCTATACAAAAACTTGTCATGAACATTCACAGAAGCTTTATTTGTCATAAGGAAAATCAGGAAACAAACCAAATGTCCATTAACATATAACTTTACTGATACACATTACGGCATGGGTAAATCTCAAAAAAAATTACACTGAGGGAAAGATAAAGAATGCTTAATGGTTCCATTTAGACTACACACTAGAAAATGCAATCTAATCTACAGTAACAGAAAGTAGATCAGTGGTTACCTGAAGAAGGGGGACTGGGGAAGGATGGGAGGGAGGGATTACAAAGAGAAACTTAGAAACTTTTGAGAGTGATGTATATGCTCATTGTTTAAAAAAAAATTTACTAACTTTATTGAAGTATAGTTGAGTTACAATGTCCTGTTCATTTCTGCTGTACAGCAAAGTGATTCAGTTTTACACACACACACATTCTTTTTCATATTCTTTTCCATTATGGTTTATCACAGGATTTTGAATATAGTTCCCTGTGCTATACAGTAGGACCTTGTCGTTTATCCATCCTATATATACTAGTTTGCATCTACTGATCCCAAACTCCCAGTCCATCCCTCCTCCACCCCCTCTTCCCCTTGGCAACCACAAGTCTGATCTCTATGTCTGTGAGTCTCTTTCTATTTCATAAATAAGTTCATTTGTGTTATATTTTAGATTCCACATATAAGTGATATCATATGGTATTTGTCTTTCTCTTTCTGACTTACTTCGCTTAGTATGATAATCTCTAGGTCCACCCATGTTGCTGCAAAGGGCATTATTTCATTCTTTTTTATGGCTGAGTAGTATTCTATTGTATTGTACATATATTATACATATATATATGTACCACATCTTCTTTATCCATTCATCTGTTGATGGACATTTAGGTTGTTTCCATGTCTTGGCTATTTGAATAGTGATGTTATGAGCATAGGGGTGCATGTATCTTTTTGAATTATAGTTTTTTTCTGAATATATGCCCAGGAGTGGGATTTCTGGATCATATGGTAATTCTATTTTTAGTTTTCTGAGGAATCTCCATACTGTTTCCCATAGTGGCTGCAGTAACTTACGTTCCTACCAGCAGTGTAGGAAGGTGTCCTCTTCTCCACACCCTCTCCAGCATTTGTTATTTGTAGACTTTTTAGGGAATTTCCTGGTGCTCCAGTGGTTAAGACTCCACACTTCCACTTCAGGGGGCCCAGGTTTGATCCCTGATTGGGCAGCTAAGATCCCGCAAGCTGCTCGGCGCAGCAAAAAAAAAAAAAAAATTGTAGCTTTTTTAATGATGGCCATTTTGACCAGTGTGAGGCGGCACCTCACTGTAGTTTTGATTTGCAGTTCTCTAAAAATTAGCAGTGTTGAGCATCCTTTCATGCCTGTTGGCCATCTGTATGTCTTCTTTGAAGAAACGTCTATTTAGGTCTTCTGGCCATCTTTCAGTTGGGCTGTTGGTTTTTTGTTGTTGAGTTGCATGAGCTGTTTGTATATTTTGGAAATTAAGCCCTTGTTGGTCGTATCATCTGCAAATATTTTCTTCCATAGGTTGTCTTTTCATTTTGTCTATGGCATATGCGTATTGTCTTGACTGTAGTCTATGGCTTCTTAGGTGTATACATATTTCAAAACTTATCAAAATTTTGTTTTAGATATGTGAAGTTTATTGTATGTCAATTAAACATAGATAAAACTGTTAAAGGATAATTTTTTTATTCAAATATTTTTCACGTGGGAAATACTATTATATATATTATATTAGAATACACATATATATGTATTGAGAGAGAGAGAGAGACATGTTTTGATTTAATTTAATTTATCTGCCTATTACTGTGCTACTCAATAGGGGTAATTTTTGAATTTATCAGATGCCTTTATTATGTACTCTGATGTGTGTGTGTGTGTGTGTGTGTGTGTCTGATTTATGTGGAGAATCTCAGGGCATAGCAATGTTCACTGGACAAACAGTAACAGCAGCTCAGTTAAAAACTGTTGCATGTCATTCAGTTGTCAATTCTGTTTACCTTTAGTTGTGCTCAGACCGATAGGAGTTACAGGAAGGAGAATCTCGAGAGCTTACACACGTGTGTGTGTGTGTGTGTGTGTGTGTGTGTGTGTGTGTGGTGTTGGGCAGGGGTTCAATGATTTTAAGTCTCTAACCAGAGCTAGAACCATGTATGTGGTATATTTACATATGCAGGTCTGTGGACGTCGCAATTGCCTACTGAGGTGGTATGGAAATGAATGCACTGCTTTCCAAAACAAAATACACACACACTCTACTCAAATGTTTGTCTTCAATAAGAAGCAAGAAGACATGATCCACATAAGAGCAGTAAACAAAGACCCCAGGGTCATTGACGCTTCAGGCCTTTGAACTAACAAACACAGACATTCGGAAGCCTCATAAGCAGTTGGGGCTAGGTTTTCTATCTGATGTGGGAGATGTTTTGTGAAGGGTTTGGAGAACAAGCACCTCCTTCTCTCCATACCCTTATTTCAGCAGTCTCTTAAAAGCCAGGGAAGGGAGCACAAAGCCAAATGTGTCTGATATTGCTGGCAATACTGATATCATGTTTGCTGTATCTGCATAGTCTGTTTCTAAAATAACAGACTTGCATTGTGTGCTGTCATGGCTGTCTATTTTCTTCTCTTTCATTTCTTTTTTTATGTTTTTGAAGTGACTTTGACGTGTGAATGCAAAGGAACACATGAAGAGGCATGGGGGAGCGGTGATGAGTACCCTCTAGGCTACAGGTTGTTTGTCCATCAGACATAATCACGCTCTGCATTAGAAAACTTTCAAAGCTACCAGCAAAGCTTTAAAAGACTTTTTTTCTTTTTTAAATCATGAATACACATGAGCCGTTTCACAGATTGTGTTTGTAATTAATAGAAGGCCTAGGGTATCCTTCCTCTAAAGATGTGTAGACACAAAGCCAGTCCTTGAAATGATCAAGGCGTTTGTCTCAAAACCACTCAGGGAAACAGTCTCAACTCCCAGTGCCCGGGACAGGGTCAGTCACAGCTCAAATGGCCACGTGATGTTTCAGGAGAGACAGACTGAAGCTACAGTATGAGGAAACCGACATGTGCAGAGTCCAGCTACTGCCTTAGCATTTTCATGTACACTCATATTTAACTCTCATCTGATCACTGGGAAGGAGCATATCATTTAGATTCTCATGATTTGACCAAAGATGCTTAGACGGGATAGAGGTGTATTTCCTTCTCACGTAGGGTCCTTGGTAAGAGTCCAAAGTGATTAAGGAAACTCCATAAAGTCAGTGGGGTCACGGCCTCCTTTTAACTTTATGCTTTGCTCTCCCTAGCACATGGCTTCCATCCTCAAGGTCACAAGACAGCTATTACAGCTCCAGCTGTTTATAGCTGCATCCCAGGTAGGAATAATGAAAGGACAAAATGATGTGAAAAGACCTTCTTGAAACCCCATTTCATGACTTCTACCTGTAATCTCTTAGTGGCAATCACTGTCATTCCAAATAAAAAAATCATGTTCTCTAACCAAATGATTGGGGAGATGAATACTGAATAGATAAGTAGCAGTCTCTGGCCAGACAGGAATAAGTATCCCAATTAAAAACGGAGTTTCAGTGAGATAAATGAACTGAACCTAGGTCAACACTGAGCCAGAGAATGGTGACAGTTTTCTGTGAGGAAAGTCGGTAAATATGTGGACTGCCAAGGTCAGAGCTTGAGCCTAAGCAGGGCCTGATGTTTGTTTGAGCTCATCTGCCATTGGGTTTAACAGGGGTCGAATTACATAAGCCAATTAAAATTAAAATGTTTGGATGGAGACAAACAAAAGCCAGTGTGTGCAGGGAATATGGACCTGAGAAGGGCTATGTGGAAAGGGGATGTGAAGGAGAACTGTCACCTATCTGGGGTATCTTTTCCCCCAGATCACCCCGTGAGCACACAACCGAACCTCATGTCGAAAGGCGAAGAGGAATTCTATGAGTGCTAAGCTGGTTGGCCTCTGTCAACATGGAGTGGGAAAGGGGGTACCTAAGTGACTTCTTTTTTTTTTTTTTTTTTTTTTTTGCGGTACGCGGGCCTCTCACTGTTGTGGCCTCTCCCGTTGCGGAGCACAGGCTCCGGACGCGCAGGCTCAGCGGCCATGCCTCACGGGCCCAGCCGCTCCGCGGCATGTGGGATCTTCCCGGACCGGGGCACGAACCCGCGTCCCCTGCATCGGCAGGCGGACTCTCAACCGCTGCGCCGCCAGGGAAGCCCTAAGTGACTTTTTTGAAAACCCAGTGTGCCTTAAGCTCAGCGAGACCTTCAAGGAGGAGGTCAGCAACTTGTCAAGGGTTTGCAGCTTTTAGGGAGGTGTGTTCTTGCCAATGGGGACTGTCACCAAGAACCTGAGAAACGTGGGGTCTGTGTGAAGATGTTTGAAGCTGCAGTCATGCCATCCCATGCTCCAGGTCGGCTACCAACGATGACTATGTTTATAGCAAACCTTCCATACCCAAATCCTATCTGGACTTTGAAAATCGATGATAAGAGGTATTTCCAGGGCTAGGAAACATATCCAAGCCTACTGACCTGCTAAGTCACTGACCTCGTCTGAATGTAAAATGTCATTGGAAGCTTGAACCATCAAGGTGGTTGCCTTAAGCCAACCCATGGCATGCCCACTCCCTGGGGATGCTTTGCATGTGGTGGGGCTGGCAAAGCCCCAGGCTTACAGGTTGATAGTTACGTGTGTTCAAATATCCTTCTCTCTTACACCCTTACCCCCATATTTCTAAGTAAGTTTTTTATGGCCATAATATATATCACCACGGATGACAGTTGTACTGGAACTAGTAAGTGCTCTAAATAATAACATCATAAAGTTTTTGTCATTACTCTCTGTACTACACCCTCTCCTTCATGTACTTTCATCCTGTCCATCAGTCCTCTTAGTACTAGGTAATTTAAAAAAACAAACAAACAAAAAAAACTCCTGCCAATAAATCTGGTAACCAGTGAAACATTTGAGACACACACTCCCAAAGTTGTTTTTTCATCACTGGTGGATTACTAACAATTTGCCAATGAAGACTTTCTTTTAATTATTGGGGAAAAGGCACTTCTTAATTAATAGAGAGGAGGATTGGTTTCATCCAGATTAGTGATTGCTGGGAATGTGTCCCAAGCCCACCAGGCAGAAGCTATTTAAAGTGAGCATATTAGCA
The DNA here is from genome assembly GCF_949774975.1 of Lagenorhynchus albirostris. Lineage (NCBI taxonomy): Eukaryota > Metazoa > Chordata > Mammalia > Artiodactyla > Delphinidae > Lagenorhynchus > Lagenorhynchus albirostris. The sequence continues at coordinate 32,757,998 of NC_083110.1, forward strand.
ACAAAATTAAGCAGCTCGGGGTTGAGTCCTAATACTGTGGACCATGGTAATTAAATTGAGGTTTATCGATGGCACCTCTTCAGGGGATCCAAGAACTCAAAATGTTGATACGGTCTCTTCCATAACTTTCTCCGCTTCTCAGTAGGGTCCATGATGATAGACACGTGTACGCAGTAGTCTCAGGGGTCCCTGTCATCCCAGGCCCCACAACACATACCTGCTTTCACCGCATGGTGGTACAGTCATCTGTCATTATGAGGCTCAGACCTATGGCCAAGGGAGCCAAAGCCCTGAGCTGAAGAGACACCTGGATTAGTGCAACTAGCTCTCTCTTTTCATCTCTTACTACAGAATGCTCGAAGTGTTCGTGTCGCCTCCTTTGTCTCCTGCGTCCTCTGTGCTCACATTCATATTTTCCTACTGCTCACCCTGACCTCCACTTCCTTCCCTTTCTCTCAGAATTGTCCATGGTAGTGTCTGGAATTGTGCCTCTGTATTTAACAAATATCCTTCCATTCCCATTCTCAGCCAGTTTTTTTTCTGAGTGCTTCCTCCACAACCCCTTCCCTTCTTGAAACCTGACTGTCCATTGTTGACACACCTTCTCCAGGAAAAGCTGATTTTTATGTTTTTTCCCCATGCCCCTCATGCTCTGAAAGTAGGTTTGGTGTCCTACTGATTACCCACTGCCCTTCTGATAGCATTTATTCCTTCAGTTCTTGAAAAACAAAATACGATTCTTTGAGACACATTATAACACAATGAATTCTATCTAGGCTGTTGTCACCTACAGACTTTTTCACACCTCATCTTTTATGACATTGTTGGCTTCCTCCAGTTCTACACATGGCCTTGACAGCCTAATCTCCATAATTTTTTCTGTCACTCCATCACATCCACCCACTTCCATGGCCACACCTGAGACATAATCATCACCTCTATACTAATTCCATTGCTCTGCTCTCAGAAATCTTCATCTCCTCCTGACTGGCTTGTTCCATTACACCTACCCTCATCTGCTTTTATTAACCTCATGAGCATCTCTAGTGTCTTAATCCCTCCTTTTTTTTTTTTTTCTCCGGTACGCGGGCCTCTCACTGTTGTGGCCTCTCCCGCTGTGGAGCACAGGCTCCGGACGTGCAGGCTCAGCGGCCATGGCTCACGGGCCCAGCCGCTCCGCGGCATGTGGGATCCTCCCGGACCGGGGCACGAACCCATGTCCCCTGCATCGGCAGGCGGACTCTCAACCACTGCGCCACCAGGGAAGCCCTTAATCCCTCCTTTTTTATGCCAGACAAACAGCCCTAATATTTTCATTTCCTCCTTAATGCTGCTTCGATTCTGGGTCCATCAATACAATAATATCAGTGTACCTCCACATCGCAGAGCGTAAAGGATATTTCTGAGTCTTCATCTCACAATATTGAAATCTCAGCAATATGTTATCTTGTTGAATCCACCCTCTCTGTTTTGACTTCCTTTTCCACTGGACATCCATGGTGTATTGCACTATACTCACTTTCCTCCTATCCCCTGGCTACTACTTTGTAGTCACATTTGCAAGCTCAGCTGCTGCTTCTCAGCCATTAAATGTTAGAGTACTTCCACATACTCTCTCAGGTCCTTTTCTTATATCACTTTGTACTCTCCTCCTTGGCAACATGCTTTTACCATCTATGTGCACAGGACTTCCAAATTTTTAGCTAGAGCTCAAACTCTCCTGTGAACTCTAGACTTTCGTAACATCTTCCCATGAATGTCTCAACAGCACATGACATTCAACTTGCTGACAACTGAAATCCCAGTGATCCCATTTAACCTGGTTATCTTCCCGTGTTCACTTCTCAGGCTAACACTCGATCACCATCAAGTTCATAGGCTAAAAGCCTAAACCTCCTCTCTGATGCTACTCTCTTCCTTATTTGCCATTTTAAAAATTTGATTTTGGGCTTCCCTGGTGGCGCAGTGGTTGAGAGTGCGCCTGCCGATGCAGGGGATGTGGATTCATGCCCCAGTCCGGGAAGATCCCACATGATGCGGAGCGGCTGGGCCCATGAGCCATGGCCGCTGAGCCTGCGCGTCTGGAGCCTGTGCTCCGCAAAATTTGATTTCCAGTCTGCCAGATCCATCCATTTCCTTTCATCTTTGTTTCCATCATAATAGTCAGTTACCGTTTATGATTTTGTGGGCTAATGCTGAAGAATTTCCAATCCAGTAATGCCATATGTTTAATCCTTTTCATCTTTTCTCCTCTGTAGCTAGTGTTCTTTTCAAACTGCAAGTCTGATGGGAACCTCAGGCTCTCTCACCCTTCACTCTCCACTGTTAAAACCCATCAGTGGCTTCCGGTTACTCAGCTGGATTTTCCAGAGGCAAATTGTACCACATCTCCTTATCCTCAGTACTCTAGCCATTTGTTCATTCTTACTTTTACTTGAATATGCTAATGAGTATGTGTGGATTGGCTTAACAAATACATGGTATGTAATAAATGTGTAGTTTAGTGAGGCTCTTGCAAATCATGTAACAACTTTTCTGCAACAGTGGTGCTGAAGAGACATCCTTTCCATTGCTCGGAGGTTCGTTGACACCAAATTGAAGTGAAAAGTGAGTTCTGTGCATCTGAGTCCTCAAAAGAGGGTCCCTGCCTCTCTGTCCAGCCTCCTTACCTCGGGTTCCAATGCTGATAGGAAAATGAGGGACTAAACTCACCAGCGGTCAAAGCATAGCCTCAGGCCCAGAGGAAGCTGGCAGGCTTGTGAGAAGATTCTCAAGGCCAGCCCCTCCCTATGTGAATCACAGATTTTTGTCTTTCTACAAAAACATGTAATAGCCTAGGGGCAGTGTGAGGATTCTGAGTATAAACACTGCCCAGAAGTGGCCCTTGAATGCCTCAGGTCCACGGCAGACATGACAAACGATGTCCTCACCACAAGGGGCAGGGCCGATGATCTGAAGCTTTCCAGCTGCCACTGACTTAGGTTTCTCAGCAGTGGAAGGCTCAGCACATGGCATCCACAGACTCTAAGGAGATCTTTAGCTCAAATGCTTTACCTCTAAGTGCCACCAGCTGGGAAGAAAGGCTTGCCTTTTTCTGACTCATAGGTGGAGAGAATCTCAAAAGGAGAGGCCAAAAAAAAAAAAAAAGCGGGGATTGGGGGTGGTACTTGAGAGAGGAGGAGAAAGGAGACCACCAATGGCTGGGCAGTGCCAAGCCCCACTCCTGGCAAAGGGCATCAGGAAGCTGCTGCGTGCTTACTTCCCACCGCCACTCTGAGCTCAGAAAGACAGGACTCGGGATCATTGGAGAGCTTCATGGTTCCACTCAGAAGTCCTCACTAACCTCCAGAATGCCTCTCAGGAGACATTATGGTTGTAACATTCCAGATAATTCAACATTTTTATGTGCAGAGGTGCACACACACACACACACACACACAAGCAAGAAGTTTTAGAGACAAAACTGGTAACATTCCAAAAATTTTGATTGAGCACCTACTAACTGTAGATACTTGTTAGGCAGTGGAAATATTAATAAAAAGCTACTGTGATGTTAAGATGTTTGGAGACTGGTCCCAGAACAAAGTGTTCTTTGGTTGAGGGCAGTGTACAATTTTCTAATGATTATCATTTTTTTGAGTTGAACAAAGAGTGAACTTTTGGTACTTTATTTTCCTGGTTCTTCAGTTTAATTTTGCTACCCAAACTCCCTCCCAATTATGGTTTATTTATTTCTGAACTCCAGAACTCCCTGACAATTTGCAGTAGTGAGATTTTTATGTAACTGCTGGAAAGCAAATTCCAAAACATAAAGAAAGTTTGCCATTGGCAGAAATGGTCCATATGAGACACATTTATCAAAAATGAGAAATAAGAATGAAAGGGTTGTAACATGGTTTTTTTGTTTTTTGTTTTTCACTTTTTGGCACCCAGGTGACAAGAGACTTTTCCAATTAAAAATTACTTTACTGAGGGTCGTTTTGTCAGAATAGCCACAAGATTTTTTAAAATTAATATATTGTTTCCTAAAAGGTTCAAGATAACTTTGCTTATGGTGATTAGAAAAACACTTACTTGTTCTCCTTGCCTTCTTCCCTTCCTCCCTCCTTCCTTCCTTCCTTCCTTCCTTCCTTCCATCCATCCATCCATCCATCCATCCATCCATTCATCCATCATTTCTTCCCACCCTCACTTCTCATTACTCACCCTTTCTCCTTCTATCTCTTTGCCCTGGTTTTTCACATCTCTGTTTAAGTCTCTCTCTTTGTGTCTATCTTTCCTTCACAAATCAATAAATATTCTTCTTAGTCCCCACTTCAATACACAGAGTACAGACACACAAACACACAGAAATACAAACATACAGCAGTAACACAGATACATACAGTGGAAGTGCACATACACACACACAAACTCACCCTCCCCAGGTTCACAGTGAACTGTTAGAGGTGGAGTAACACTTGTAATTATTAGCTCAGTAATGCTTGCTGTCCGGTTCTGTGTCATTTTTCTGTACCCAAATGACCAAGTATGGCTATAAAGGTTTGGGGACAGAATACCTACTTTTCTTGAAACCTGTAGAAAGATCCCTCACTCCCTCTAAGAGGCTTCAGTCACTGCCTTCCTGCCTCAGCTTGTTTGTCTAGCAATAGATTTAAAGAGCATATTTAGTGTGAAACTGAAGAGAAACTTAGGGTCCTAAGCCTCAAGACTCACAAAACAGGGCTCTTCCCCTGTGGATCCTAAAACTTAGACAATTCTGTGGCCCTCTTTAAGAAGAGAATACAAATTTACAAACGTAAAAAGAACTTACAAGTTACTGGAGATTTGGAGATCCAGGTCTCCTCTTTGCCCTCCTTTTAAGTAATGTATTTTTAAAAACTGCTTACGCAGAAAGTTTCCTGAATGCAACCTGGCTTCTCCTCTCCATCTAGAACACTCTGCATTTCCCATCAACTCCCAGCCTCAGGGGATCATACAGGAGATGGGTCCTGAACTTTGGCTTCATTCCCTGCACCGTATATCCACCTCTGGTGGGGAGTGTGCCCAAGTTCCCGGTTTCCTGCTCAGATAGAGAGTGACTGTGATAATGGGTCTGAGACCACAGATTCCCTTGTCAGTGGGTCAAACCGGCTTCTTGCCAGTCCATGGCCCCCATGCCCTGAGGTCCTCATCAGCACCTTGCAAACCTATCCTGCTTCAGGGCACTGTAGCCTCTAAACATCTGCAACACCTGGGACTTCAGCACCTTCCTCTTAGTTACCTCACTCTCAGTAAGCCCTGTTGTTCTAGGAGGATTTACCTCTGTCTGGGTCCCTACCCTGGGTGGTATCAGTCCCGTAGGTTGTTGTATCTTAACGTGGCCTGAGAAGCCAGAGAATTCTGGCCAGTTTTTTTTTTTTTTTTTTTCTTTGCAGTAGGCGGGCCTCTCACTGTTGTGGCCTCTCCCGTTGCGGAGCGCAGGCTCAGCAGCCATGGCTCACGGGCCCAGCCGCTCCGCGGCATGTGGGATCTTCCCGGACCGGGGCTCGAACCCACGTCCCCTGCATCGGCAGGCAGACTTTCAACCACTGAGCCACCAGGGAAGCCCAGGTTGTTGTGTCTTAACGTGGCCTGAGAAGCCAGATAGTTCTGGCCAGTTTTTATCAAAGTAGGGATTAGGTAATTTTCAGGACCTTCCCAGAGCAAGTGTCTTTGACCGCTAATTCAGCAGCAGATGGCCTGAAGAGCTTTTCCCTGGCCTGAATTTGTCATTTTTGGCATGCTGAGGACCACCGAGGGTGCAGGGAGCAGTGGCTTAGTGGGTCCTGTCCTTTGAGGGCTGTGCTGTACAGGGTGCAGGGCTTACAGAGATCTGAGTTCTGAGTTCTAGTCCTGGCCCTGCCACTCACTGGCTGTGACCTGGGGCATATCTCTCATCCTTATTTTGTCCTTTGTAAAATGGGGTTAAGGACACTTCACAGGTAGCGGAGGAGCTGATCACAGACTGGTGAATGAACTCAGCTGAGGTTATATACCTGTTCAAAAGTAAAACTGCCTTAGGAGGCTCTAATATCACGTGTCATTGCTTCACAAGATGAGTTGGGAAATCATAATTAGGCAGCAGCCGAAAATAACTTGAAGAAGTGCTGTCATCCATTTCTCATAGGTAAATTTTGATGAGTTTAATTAAATGAGTGGGATCTCTTTCTTTTTTGCTTACCTCTAATCTCTTCTTCTCTCTGTCTTTCCGTCTGTCTCATATCGGAGTAGGTATGTTCCCCAAATTTCAGACCTGAATTATTGTGTTTTGTTTTTTTTTTCATATATTCTCTCCTTACGTACCTCTAATATTAGTGACACTTGCAGATTTGCTTTTCCAGTCCTGGCCCACCTCTTAGGCCATAGCCTGCATCTCCAGATAATGACTTCCTTTCTGCCCTCTTTCGCTCACTCTATGTAGCTCGCATATTGCCAGTAGAACTTGATTCTGTGAATTTGTAAAATAGGGGAAACGACATAGTCAAGAAATTCAAGACACTGTCTTTGAAGTACTGAGAACTTGGGAAGAAGTAGGCCTTGGCCAGGCAAGGAGTTTCAAGAAGAAGATATTTGGAATTCGAAGTGGCAGAGATTTCTGAGAGATCAGATGTGACAGTGAAGAAAAGCAAGGGGTCAGGGAGGCCTCCTGGGTTTCTGGCTTGGGAACTGGGTGGGTGGTGGTAAGGCCCACCGAGATAGGGCACACTGGAGACAATCCAAGGTTTGGGGAAATGGGACTGGGGGCGGGGGGCAGCATCAGCTCTGAATTTTCATCTGGCTTTCAGACAAGTGGAGTTTGAAGTGACTTTGAGGTATCTGCGTGAAGATGCCAACTAGAGAGTTAGGTCTGGAGCACAGGGGAGAGGTCTTCACTGACAATATGAACGGTCTCTTTCAAATTGGTGACAGTTTCAGCCAGAGGCATGAGTGCAAATGCTCAAAGAGAAAGACTATAGAGCCAGAAGAGAGAGAGCCTAGGACTCAACACGGAGCCTTGGAACTTTAACAGTAAAAGGGGAGTTTAGGAGAATGATTTGATCAGTGGAACATAAAAGTTGGCTCCATAGTGCCCGGTGATCATTAGGGTGGTCATATCGTTTATTGTCCAAACTGGAAAATGTTTAAGAATGAAAGGGTGCTAACCAGATAGAATACCAAGGCAACACATATAAACTGGGACTCTGGGCTGCAAATCAGGGATAGAAGGTAGTTGGATTTATTCAGATTGGAATTATGACAGATATACATGCCAGGAGAACAGGGAGAGAAAATAATTTAGAGTATTGAATTAATCAGAAAATGCCGTCTCATCTACATGCTTGCCTATCAACTCTTCCTACATTACTGCTCCCTAAACTTTCCACGCCGGATCTTTTTTTCATTTTGCCACTTTCCTGCTCAGAAAAATTTCAGTGGCTCTCAGTTATCTAGGATAAAGTTCAGAATTCTTAGCTTGGAATTTGAAAACCTTCTTGTTCCATGTGGCCAGTCTTCCTCGTCTGTCACTTACTCATTCATTCTCCTGTAGAATTATACTTGCCTTTTCAATGATACCTAAATATGCCTTAAACATTACAATCTCTAGGCTTTTAATAAGTGGTAGAATACAATCCCCTTCATGACCTTAGCAATGAATGGTCCTTCAGATGAGGCATACCACTCATTTGAATCTATTAAAAGGCTGGCTCATCAGGAAGTCTCCTCATATCTGCCAACCTTTAGAGCACCAGTTCTGAGGGAAATGTATTTATGGAAGGTGCCAATTCTGTTCTTGATGGAAAGACTCAAATCTCTCAGATGAAGGCCAGTTTTTTCCACAGTGAGTTCTGCATTCTATATGTGATGTACAATAGTTCACTTGTAAACAGGCAAGTGAAAAGAGAAGTTCATCTTTTGTTTACATGCCTGGGCAAGTCTAATTCAGTGGCAAAACTCTATGAATCCATAATTTCATTCCCTTGAAAGCTTCTGGAACTCCGCATTCAATTGTGCTGGCAAGACTTTTAGAGTGAAAGAAAAAAACATGTTGGAATTAAAGAGGTGTATTATCATTCAACAGTATCATCAAAATATCTTTATTTTGCTCAAATCAATAGCAAAAATCTTTAGACAGTCTGTATGCATTTTAAAAATGATTGTGATAACAAAATTGAATTTGTCTCTTTATTTGGAGGATGAGTAATTGTAGCATATAACGTACCACTTTGATAGAAAATTAAAGCATCCATTTGGATTGCTTTATAGAAAACCAAACTGTTTTTTCTCCTGCTAAGGATGTTTGCATTTCTTGCTGCTCTAAAGGTGACAGGCATCAGAGGACCCCTTGGAGCTGTGTCCCTGGACCAAAGAAGAGGATGAAAATCCTTTTCTTTGCCATTTCCATCTGTTGTTCCCTAGTACAAGCCCCTGAATTTTGATTTTGTCCTTGAACAATGTTTCTTTTGTAGTTTTGAAATGCTTTTAGGGAGAGTTAATATACTTCTTGACCTCTATGTCATCCTGGGGCAGAGGGAGCTTCGATCAGGCGTCTTTGTTTTCTTAGGTCTCCCAACTCTTCCAATTTGTGCAGTGTTTGTGCTTGAGAAGATCTCAAGCCAATGTCTCTTTTAATCTTTTTTTAAAAAAATCTTCCCTTTACTCCTTCATAATCATTTTCACTTGAGCTTGCATGTAGACATTGAGAGTTTCCTTTTGGTTTCTTCAGAGTAGGTTTGAGACTCTGCACTTTTTGTGACTGATAGATACCTTTACAGGCAATAAGATCTTCTATTCAAAAGTGAAGAGACATGAAAATGAACCTCTTCTGTCTCTTTCTCAGCCTTTTCTTCCCCCATGGATCATTTTCTTCCTCTTATTATTTTCCTCCCTGAATATCTTTTCATAGAGTTGAACATTGCTTAAATTATAGAACAACAGTGGAAACACCCAGCCTTCTTGTCTAAGAGATCACTCCTGCTTCATGATGCACATGGCATTAGCACAGCCAGGACCACGGACTCTGGTGCCTATCGCACTTTGAGAAGTTCCTTTCATCAGACGAATGTTGAAGAGATGAAGATATTACTTCAGAACACAGCACCATCCTGTATTTTCCTGGACACCGGGCTATTCCCAGTTCTTAAGTAATTGCTTTCTCAAGAAATTTCCTTTCACTTCTTAAAGTCCGATGTACATATATAAAATGAGGTACTTACAAACATGCCATTCATTTACTCACTCTCCAAGATGGACAGAAATGGAAATTTGGGAATTGTAGTAGGATGACCTGGGTTCAAATCTTGATATTCTTGTTTTTGTGATTCTGGCTGGGTTGTATAGAACTCCTTGAACTTTACTGTCATCATCTACAAAAGTAGGATAACGTTCCTTTATAGGAACACTGCAGGGATTGGAAGAGATGATAGTTGTGCTGCTTTACACATAGGAGATGCTCAGTAAGTGTTAGATCTTTTCTTCCTGGGACCCACCCTCATTTCCACTCTCCACCTTCATCTGGACAGGTGTGCTGTCATAGGCAGAACTTTGTGACCAAAGCCTATCATAAAACTAGCATATTCTTCATGAAAATGACATTTCATAGCAGGTGGTATATTGCATTTGATGCTAAGGTAAATAACCGTTTAAATTATGTACATATACATTTTTTTTCTGTTTTAGGGGAAACAGAAATGTTGGAATTTTATAATAACTTGGAAATGAGACTCTACTATCAAAATAAAGAGAACAAAATAATATAATAGCTAACACATAGCACTTTTTATGTGTCAGTCACTATTTTAATCTTTTACATAGTAGCGCGTTTAATTCTTGTCATGACTGACTACATAATTTCTAGGACCCAGTACAAAATAAAAGTTCAGAGCCCTTGTTCAAAAATGATTAAGAGTATTTTATGAAGTTCAGGGCCCTTCAAAGCACAGAACCATGTATAACTGCATAGGTCACATACTCCAATCATCACATCAAGCCCTTGAGATAAAAACTATCTTTTCATTGTAGATAATGAAGTTGAGATACAGAGGGAAAAGTTAATTTACTAAAGATTATGGAGACAGGAAGTGGTGAAGCTGGATCCACTGAGGTAATCTGTGTCCAGAGACTGTGTCCTTATCTACTTTAGAAACAACAAAAAAAAAGTTTTTCATTGATGTAATGACATTCAGCTTCAAAATCATTTTAGCTACATTATTTTATGCAGTAATCTCTATGAAAGTCTCTACTTTGACATTGTCATATAATATACTATATTTATCTACATAATTATCAGTGCCCTGGTTCGTACACGTTGAGAAAGAGCTAATGGAAAGTATTATCCATGTAGCTAACAACACCAAAACTTATATGCAACTTACCAAGTACCAAACAGGGCTGTTCTAAGCACCTTATATATGTTAACATCCTATGCATTTCCGTAACATTCTATGAAGTTGGTGCTAGTATGGCTATCGTATTTTAGATGAGGAAGTTGGAAGATACACGTTTTGAGCAAAGCCACATGCCTAACAACTTTTGAGGCTGGAATTTTAACCCAGGTAGACTGGTGCCAGAGGCTGGATCTTAAATACCACCCTCTGCTCCTCTCTTGACTATGAGAGGCATCAGGTATGTCATCCTTTTAATCTTATCCACTGCTGAATTATGACTGGCAGATTGCCTGACACACTAGATAACCAAAACAGTATTTGATGAAGTAATGAATAGATTGAATATTTTTAAAATTAAAATTTTATTTATTCAAGTAATACCAGAAGGCATGCTCCTTGTAAAATGCTAAAAACTATTCTAAGAAAAGCAAAAACTTCCTCCCCCAATCCTAAACTCCTTCCCAGACCACCCTTTTCTTCCTCTGTCATAATTTGAAACTTCAGTCTCTGGACTTATTTAGTAAAGACCAAGATATTCAGTGGTGTTCAGTGTTTATGAACTGCCATTGATCACGGTGTGAACTGACAAAGCTGATGTTTGCTCTGAGTATTCAAGGGAGCGCAGTAGGATTGTGTATACGATGGGGCTTTATTCAGAGCCATTTCTTTGACTAGAAATGCATTAAAAAATGCCCTGGTTTCACGAGGCAGCATCAGGTGAATTGAAAGTGCAGTATTACACAAATAATTACAAGCGGCTTCGATTTCCGTTACCATCCAATCCCTGACGGAAAGCTCCTTACCCAGGGGTGTTAGTCACATGACCACGGTGGCTGCTGGAGTTTAAGCTTTAAGCTGTTGTAGGCAAGAGTTTAAAGTCCGGGCAATGGGGTGAGTTTCTTTCTTTCCAAATTGTTCATGCTGTGTTCTCTGTAGCCTTGCAGCTCAGCCTTTAGACAAGATATTACCAGACTGTGTATTTCAAAGAAGACTGTAAGATTGAAATATAATTGGGGAATTATTCTTAGTTGGTAAGTTTTTCTTGTGATAAGAGATGATGTGGGCAGAAAACTGCCTTTTGGGTGGCGTTACAGTACAATAATTAAGAGCATGGGTTTTGTAGCCAAGTTGCCTGGTTTGAAACCTCTCACTGCCACTTACTGACTGAACAACTGACTGATGCTAGGCAATATACTAGACTCTCTGAGACTCATTCTCCTCCTTGTAAACTGGAGATTATAATAGCGTCTATGCCGTAGGATTGCGGTAATATGAATATGATGCCATCAATGTGAAATACCTGGTGTGCTGAAAGTCTCAGTAAATATTAGCTATCAAAAGCATTTTATAAGCTAAATAAAATTCAAATAGATAGGAAGAGCAATTTCAGAATCAGAGGAAATCTTTTGCACTTCAGTCTAGTTGGAAATCTTAGGCCAGTGTTTTTTGGCCGAGAGCTGTTGAGAAACTCATTTGGGACTCGTGGAATACCTGTGCTCTATTACCCTTTTCTAGGACATAATAGTGTCCAGCAATCGACAAATGACATGTTTATCTTTCGTCAATAAAAGTGACATTCTAAAAGGAAGGAGCTACTCTTTGGTATCCTTGCTATTTAATCATATGTTCATGAGTGAACTGACTTAGTAACATTAACTGGACGTATCTCGGGTAGATATTCTCCTCCATGGCTGAGAGAGTGCTTAGAATACTTCCTGGCCCACGGTAGGTACAGAATAAATATTGGGTGATTTACAATCCATTCTTCCCAATGCTTGCATCTCCTATAATATACCAGTGCTTGTTAGGCTCCTCACAATAGGATACTAAGCCCCTTTATTTCTCTCTCCCGAGTACCCAGCACAGGCTATGGCATGACCTCCGTTCTCAGTGACCGCTTGCTGAATAGGGTACTGGGAAAGAGAAGGAGGGGTCTCAAAGATACTGATAGCTTTCAAGAGTGATGAGAGCCATAAATTCAGAAGAAAACTTGGAGAATAAAAGATTCAGAAAGGTGACTCGAGTAGGAGGAGGGAAACAGAAAACTTTGAAGTACGCTTCTCTTTGAAGCACCATGTCCTCTCACCATTAATGGGTTATCAGCTACCCCTGGATTCCAACCTAAGCCTGGCTCTGTCCTCACAGTCCTTGTCACATGCCTTTTTGGAGCTTCCATGTTTGTGAACATCATATACTGTTCACTTAGGTAGAAGATATCTGGTAGGTCGATAGATAGATAGAGAATGATTTTATATTTATCTAGTGATGCGAAGTCTTGAAGTTTAGAGTCAGCCTGATTTAGGGTAAATTAGTATCATTTGTACATACTAGTTGAGTGATATTGTACAATTTAGCAGAAATAACCCCTTTACGGACGAGGACTGCTAATTAGTTGATTCATTGTTTGTTCGGGTTTTTTTAAATTATGTGAAGCAGAAAAAAAAATCCTGAAAATTCATATCTCTCTTAAATATGTTAGTTTGAAACATGTAAATTTAGTTGTCAGTCTTTTGAGGTAGATCTAAGGCCTTTCTTGAGTATTGACCTGCTGATTGAATTTCTTGCAAAAATCACTGTATATCTATATAAACTGTACGCATAATATAATCTATACACATAAACTATAATTTCCAGTTTCAGTTTCTTTATATAGGACAAGAACTAAAAATCTTTGTGAAGCGTGCTATGGGAAGAACGTGACAGGTGTTCAACACACTCCCCCTCCCAAATAGTTAGTTCTGTGAAGGTACAGACCATGTTTTAATTTTATTTCTCCCTTCCTCCATCCTTCTCTTCCCCATTTCTCTTTTTTTTTCACCTTGATCACAATGCCTACTAGAGAACTTTGTATATAGTAGCTTCATGAGATAGAAGAATTAAATTAATAATGGATAAAAAATTCCCTACTATAACATTCAATGAAAATGTCCTTTTCATTATTGTTGTCATTATATTTATTATTTTGTTTTTAATTTTTTGTTTTTATTATTATTATTATGTTGCTACAGATGCAAAGTAAACTGGTGTCTTTAAACTAATATTAGAAAAATTGCTTGAGAAGGCTTAGATGAGGAGATTTTCAGCAAAGTTCAATGAATGGAAGAAATATAACTAGTTGATCCAACCTAGACTTCTTCATATCCATAGAGTGATTAAAAAACCACTCTAAATTGGTTTAAGTTTTCTGGCCCATTCTATTGAAGTATGTGTTCTCATATGTAGTTTTTGCAAGTAATTGTGTTTTTGTGGCGAAATTGTTATGCTCTCAGAAAAGAATGAGGTGCAGTTATTTTAGTGCATGACTGTTAAGGGATTGAGCTAGAAAACCAACTTGCTTGCTTGCCTTATTTCATTTTATTTATTTATTTTTATTTTTTCTTAAACTAAGCACAGGCAAATAGATATTGAGGAAAATGCTAGTTATGGCCAAGAGCCCAGAGGTACAACTTGTCTGCATACTATCAAATTGAGTTCACCTCTTTGCAAACAGGATGCTTCCTGCAAAATTGCTTCTGTGTATACATTTAGAGTGTCCCTGTGTTCATTGTTTTAAGTATTGGGTTAGAGATCTCACCAAGCAATAAAGTAACATTAGCTTCCCATAGATGTGTAATCCTATTATATTTAGATATAAGAATATATTTTAATGAGTACAGATACAGAGATTAAAGCAGAAGAATTGAGGAAGCAGCCTGTTCCCTCAGGGATAATGGGTAACGTAGTCATTCTCTTGAAAAAAAGCAGGTAAATTAGAAGTCTTTATTGCATCAGAGTGGATGAAATTCACATTTTCATTTCTACCAAAAGGGATGGCCGCATGATTCCAAACTAAGTCAATTTAACATGTCTTTTTACATCATCACCAATTTTTGAAAAATGTTTAAAATTGAACCAAGAGGCAGATATATATAATGCTAGTTAATGCTTTAGGGGATATATCTTTAAATAGAAATCTCTCTTTCACTGCCATTAAAAACCAAATTTCAAGTTGAGCTCTAGAAGTAAGCCAGTAATTATCATTAATGGAGCAGAGGAAACTGCAAATTTTGGTCAATATTACTGCTCTTCATTCCTCTCCCTTTGATAATTAACTCCCATTATGTATGATGCTCTCTAAGCCAAAGAAAAGGTTAGTAAAAGTCTTGACTATATTCCAGGTACATCTTCTAAGTAACTGATGGAGAAAGACACTGTGGTCTTGATAAAAGTTCTAAAAGAACTTGAGAAGACAGAAGACATTCCATAGAGGAGGTGGGATCAAATCTGTGTCTTGCACTAGAGAGAGGAAGGAGATGACATGAGGAAAAAAACAGTGTAGCAAAGGTACAGGAAATTGTTCCAGAAACAATTTGACTAAATTGGAATTGTCGGAAGTGTCAAGGAAATAGAATTGGGTAGATTCTTTAGGACCTTGAGTGCCATAATAAGGAATCAGACTTCAGAACATTCACAGTGTTTTTCAATAGGTGTGTGACTTGATGGCAGTGGGTTTGGGAAAATGAAGATGAGAAGGGGAAGGAAGACCTCCTAAGAAATTAGAAGGCCTTCATTTTGCATATTGAAAGATAAATGAGCAGAAGAATATGAAAAATGAATGGACAAGACTATAGATGACTGGATAGGTAGAGAGGCCCCCCAACCCTTAACCACAGTCTCATCTAGCAAGAGCCCAGCTATTTTCCCTCTGCATCATCTCTGCTTCTCAGTGGCTCCTGCAATTTTAAAGCAAGAAGAAATAATAAAATAATGATGAAGCAGATGTGCTGTGTAAGTGCACCCTGGGGTGAATAAATTATAGAAAGTACACTGTAGTACGATAGAAGGAAAGGAAATTACTGAGAGAAAATGGCCTTGTGTTTCTTATTGAGTTCAAACTCAGTTCTTCTTTAATTCAAAGAAAATAGGTACTCTTGGTCTGGTGGCCTGAAGAGGACCTCAGGAACTTGTAGTACAGAGATGCCAAAGGGACAGGGGGAAAAAAATGACCTCATTGTCAAGTCACCATTCCCTCTAAAGGTCAGCTCTCTACTTCTTGCCCCTGAATACTCTCTCTCCAGTATCGTACCCTGGCCACAAGAATATTTCTGCTACTTCTCCTGTTTAAAAATCTTTGATGACCCTTCCCCATGTCCTACAGTTGAATTCTGTTTCCCTTCCATGGCACACAGGATTCTCCAGCACCTGCAGACCTCTCCTGCCCTGTAGCTGAGTCTTGTTCAACTGAGAGACTTGCTGCTTTCAAAAGGACCACGCGCATGTCCTTTCTTCTGCACATCGTCCTTCCCCTTATCATCCTGTGGTCACCCTTGACCAGATACTAGTGCAAACATCTTCCCAGGAAGCCTTCTTTGATCCTGTCCTCTCTCAGACCCATTATACCACCCTAGCTCATGTTTATGATGTGATTGCTATCTCGTGGGTATTGTTCAAAGTATTTAACAAATATCTTACTTTGCCTTACTTGGCTGACAGCCCTCCTTTGTAATGCTACCTTGTGTTGAATGTATCTCTGTCAGTGTCCAAATGTGCTTGTACATGAGCCTGTGCAGGTCTAGGAGACCTAGACCTGTGCAAACCAGGAGAGTTCTGAAGGCAGGCACTTCTAGCTACATCTGGAAAATAGAAATGATCACAACTATAATAACAACCCATATTTATTAATACTAACTTTGTGTTAGGCATGGTCCTATCAGACTTATGTTTCACCTATGCTTCATGACAATTTTCTGAGACAGGTACTACTATTATCTCCAACTATATGTAACACGGGATAGTGATGGTGACTACCACATAGGATCAAGTGAAAATTAAATAAGAATTAAACTTGTAAACCATTTAGCTTGAGCACGTGAGACATTTCCAGAACTTTTTGCTACTATTATTCATACAAGAGAGGTCAGTAATATGTATATTTGACTCAGTGCAGTCAGCTCAGGATCTGAAATTCTTGTCTTTGAATCCTAAGGGCCTTTCTTTTTTTTTTTATTTTTTATTTTTTTTGGCGGTACGTGGGCTTTCACCGCTGTGACCTCTTCCGCTGCGGAGCACAGGCTTCGGACGCGCAGGCCCAGCCTCCATGGCTCACGGGCCCAGCCGCTCCGCCGCATGTGGGATCTTCCCGGACCGGGGCATGAACCCGTGTCCCCTGCATCGACAGGCGGACTCTCAACCACTGCGCCACCAGGGAAGCCCAGGGCCTTTCATTTTGATGTATTTTCTTTTTATTGCTTTTCCACACAATAAGATGCCCTTTAAACTTGGTTTAGCAAAATCCCTAAAATCTGATCAATGTATATATGTCCTGGATGTATGAAAGAAGTAAGTATTTTGATTCCTAAGAGAACAATAAGTGAACCTGGCTGGGAGATGTAAATGTCAGTGACGAACGGGTGATGGGGCATAAAGCATATTCTTGGATTCCTAGAGAACCAAGCACTCAGGTCCTGATGGCTTCATGTTAAAGAGACGCAGGTAGAATCAATTTAGCATTCCTGCTGACAAGCTTCCATTCTCAGTAAGTAAGCCATCATGCCCTCTGGAGCTGCCATCTTAGGTCAATCGAGGCATTTGGCCTCATTAACCACTTTGGATTCATCTTAAGACTTTCTTATTTATAGTCTTCCTAAGGCTTAATGGGCTTCAAAATGTACTTGGCCCTGGTTCACATTGAGTCTTACCAAGCTGTATGCTTTTACTCAGCGGGCAGCCATTTGACTGTCAGCTTTTATATTTTCCTGTGCAAGGCAAAGAAAGCCTTGCAGCTGCTCCTAGTTGCCCAATTAACATTTCCATGTCACTGTATTCCTGCTTGTAGTTATTCTTTATGTCGTCTTTGTTTCCTCGATCATTGTAATAATTCTGACTTAGCTCTTCTCTATGCTTCAAGCGTATCAGATTTAAGTTTTTTGTCATATAAATCTGATCTTTCAGTGGATTCTGTGATTTTTTTGTCAGAAGTAGAAATTAAACTAAATCTTGCAGCGTGCTCATGGTTTGGAAAGATAGAAGGAAGGGTGCTGCAGTGCAGGGGAGTTTTGAGAGCAAAGATAAGAAGACAGGAATCCGGTTGGGTTGTGTGGATGTGTGTAGATATATGTGGATAGAGGGCGCACCAATGGATTAAGAGAGTGATATCAAGGGCAGGGTTGAGAGAATGAGATATACATTAGAATAAGCCGATCTGCACACCTTTAACTCAACCCCCCTCCCCAGCCATCCAGCAGACAGTCCCATCCCCAGATATGATCTTTGTTATTCCTGTACTCTGGACCTTTCAGTGAGTCTCCAGTGCCATCCGCTAAATTTCATATTATTTCTCCTGCCATTTTCAACTTGGAAGGGCCCAGCACAAGTGATTTTTCTAAACGAATCATCAGTTATTCCTCTCGCACCATGCATCTCACATTTTAGCCCCCCTAACAACATGTGAATCATGGAACTCACCATGTATTCTTATCCCCACATCACCACCTGTGCATTCTCCCCCTCTGATCTTCCACCTCTTGAGGGCACTTATGGACTCCTATGCAGTATTTAACATACAGATAAAATATAACTCATGGTCTGTATCTTTCTCGGGCATAATTGTTCACTCCTCCACATGTGCGTCCAGTGTCCTTGACCATACCTGTATTACAGCACTTACCACAGCCTAATCTACGTATGCACTTATACGTCTAACCTGCCACCTAGGCTTGAGCTCAGTGAAGTTTTTATTCATCCATGTTCCCCTTAAAGTTTCTCATGGTGCCTGGCAGGTAGTAGGTGCTCAGTCAACATCTGTTCAAGTGCTTTGAGTGGAGAATCACTGCAATTTTCTACTCTAGGAAATGTTGAGAATTGGTGGTATAATCAGACTGGTTATTGTTTAATTAATGTTTTCTACTGGAGACTTTTCTTTAATCAGTCTTCAAGGTTTTGCTGGTTAACAAATACTTTTGAAGATCCTTAGGGCCAAAATTATTTATAGAAAATCACTCCTGTGGTTGTTGGTCATTCACTTAGAAAGGATTTACTGAATGCTTCCAATTAATGAGCTAATTTCAGTTTCCTGAATCACAATAATATTTATTTCCCAAGAAATAAACAACTTTCTGCATATAAATTAGAGTTTTATTAAGTAGCAAGTTTATAAATCAATGATGTAGAATGGCATTCAGCTAGAACTAATCCATAAGTCTTTTTTAGTGAGAAATGAAAACGTAGCTTCAATAATTTTAGATATAATTTCCATACACTTTTTTGTTGGTGGATATTATAGATTGATTTCTGCTGCCGATAGACATTGAAGTTGTTTAAGCGTATAAAAGCCCCGATGTAATTTTCTACAGATAGAAATAGCCCACTAAATACAACATTCTCATTTGTGTGTCTGAATCCCTACTCTTTTAAAACCCTCTCCATTCTCCCTTCAGCAGAGAGAATGTTTATGATTGTTAAGAAGGAATCCAACCTGATTTGATAAAATACTTTATTTTTGAAAATAAAGAAAACACTAGATGGCACCTTATAAAATTATTACTCAAAACTGGTCAAATGTTAGCACTTTCATATGATTCATCCTACTATTGACAGTTCGATTCTTTAGGAGGAAAAGTATTAATCCTAAAATCTTCAGGTAATTGCAAATGATATCTGAGAAAGAACTAGAATGTGAATGTTGCCATACTGAGTATATAATGTATGTTCGTAACAACAATTGCAATCTGGCAAAACAAGGGATCATTCTTCTGCACTTTGAACACCAAGGCAGAATAAATTTAGGGTGTTTTCCATCCATCAGTTACTGCATGTTACTCTGATCCTATTTGGAATGAAGAAACTCAACTACCATTAGAACTACTATTAGTGTTGACTGTGACAGTCCACCAGATGCTCAGAACTGATAATCCAAACCTCAGGTGAGCACCTGTAGTAGTAGGCTAGGTTACGCTTCAGTAACAAAAAAGCCCTCACAGTCATAGCAGCCTAACACAATTCACATTTAAGTTATGCTTATACTGTTGGTGTGGGTTGAGTGACACTCCAGGGCAGATTTTGGAAGAGAAGAATATTGGAGGGTCTATGCAGGTTTTCATTGCTTCAAGTGGAAATGACACATGTCACTTCCAGTTACATTTCATTGGCCAGAACTATCTTCTGACTTAATTACAAGGGAAAAGGGAAATACAATGAGTGGAGAAAAAAGAAGAAAAGCAGATATGGGTGAGCACTAGATATCTCTACCAGAGATTTTAAGACTATGGTAGACTTTGTACATTTTACTTAACATTTCTTCATTCTTGCTTGCCACCATTTTCCCATGATACATCGCTAACTGGGGCAAACAAAGATGAAAGTCTGAAACCCAAAGGTTGCCCTTTCCCAAAACTATTTCAGAAGACCAAGAATCTTCCCGATACTTCTTACCCCAAGAGGCATAAGTCCACATGGCAGGATTTTTCCCCATTAGTTGTCGTCATTTTCATAATCCAATTCTGCACACATAAGGAGAATGAGCTACAGTGTCAGAGAGAAAGCTTCAGCTGTACAGTAGTAATTAGTAATTCAGCTGATGGGCTGTTGGCTCTGATCCTAACTGTTGCTTTATGACATTGTCTCCATTCAAATACTTGAAGAAATTTTCTTTACTCTTTATATTTAGTAACATATTTTTAAAAATATATTTTAGAAATGACGTGTGTGTGTTATACAAATGACACATGCATTTTTCTTCAGTCTTTATATTAACAGGTTTTTAAAAATATATTTTAGAAATTATGTGTGTGTGCATATACAAATGACACATGCAGTTTCCATACTAGTATACTGAATCACTGTGCCTTATTATATATAGCTTTCCACGAATATTTTTCCTCTGTGCTACTTCAATTTTTTGATCTTATATATCATGCTGAAATTTACATTTTAGTGCATTTTCCCCTTTCTTCTTTATTTATTAGTTTCTTAAGTTAAAATATCAGAAATAAAATTACTTAACAGTATTTGAATGGGTTAGTAATTCAACTGATGGGCTCTTGGCTCTGATCCTAACTGTTGCTTTATGACATTGTCTCCATTCAAATACTATTTTCTTGTTCAAAAATTAGATATTACGTTTATTTGGTTTTCTGTAGCATCTCCTTCTCCCCTGCATACACACTTGTGATGAGTTCCAGATTGAAATCCTAGCTGCTGACAACCTGCTAGATCTCACTGTAAATGTAGGCTCTGTCTAGAGTGATAGGGCCAAGACTCATATTTCAGGATATTAAGAGCAGGCAAGAAACAAAAATGGAAACAGAACAGAATCTCAATAAATCTCAGGTTTTTCTGTTTGTTTTTGTGGATGACAATGATCTCTCCACTTGCTTCTTCTCTCTCTAATACCTATATTAAAATACGAACCCTCTTAAGAAAAGAGGATGAAACTTATGATGCTCTCATACTCGGGGTCAAGCACTGCTCCAGGCCTAGTACATATACTGTCCTATTTAATTCTCACACAATCCTATAAAAGAAGTGCTACGTTCCTCTTCTATTGATGAAGAGACAAAGTCCAGAGGTGTCAAATAAGTTGCAAAGACAAACCATTATGTGATAGAGCAGGGATTCCAATCTTGACACATTATTGCATCTACTCTTTCCTGTGCACTATAATGCCTCCCCTAAAATAAAATGTATCCAGTACGTTACATTTCCTAAACCACGTACACTTATCCTAATAAGGAAGGATAAATGACAATGGTTACTTCTGTTTTAAAAGATGAGAAAACTGGATTGTAGAGAATGTGTATGGCTTGTTTATCATCTCTTGGTAGAAAGAAGACCTAGGACCAGACCTAGTTTAGCATTTTAAAAATTATACCATGATGTTTAGAACTAAGAGGGAAAAAAAAAAATATATATATATATATATACACATATATATTTATAGTACTTTGTGTGCCTATGAGGCAGAGATAGTTCCCTTACTGTAATACTAATGGTCGTGAAAGTGGGTCAGCAGAGGGTAAGAACACACGGTGGGAAACAGCATCTAGTCAGCAAACACGTTTGTTGCTCTGACGTCACTAAAAGTGTTGCTGTCCCACAGGTTGATGCCTGTGAGTCCTGGTTGTTCACAATTAATTATTGACCTATTTGATCTTCCTTACTAATTTGTAATTAATCACATTCTACTTTGTCACATTTTTTTTTCCTCCTGACTACCCCATGCATAAAATCCCGCTAGAGTACTTCTTTTTACACTTTCCCTAACGTAAATAACGTGGTACATGTTGTCAAGCCAATGGGATATTGTCAAGTATGAAATATTTTACAACTAGGAATTCTATTTTTTAACCAAATTTCCAGACTCAAAAAATGAAAAAGTCTTTTATTTAATGAGTGTTTGTTGATGGTCATTTCATTTGTTTTGAAAAAGGAGCACAGGATTCATTATGCATTTCCAATTTTCCAACAACACTAGATAGGAATATTTCTGTTTTGAGTATTCTATAATTGTTCCAACCTGGGGAGTGCTGGCGCGGGAGCCAGCCTGTCCTAGTTCACATCCGGGTTCCATCTTTTACCAGCTATGTGATCATGAGGAAGTTACCAAATCACTCTGTGCTTCAGTTTTCTTACTATAAAATGCAGATAATCCCAATTTTATAAGGTTATGGTTAGGTATAAATAAAGGAATATAGGTAAAGAATTTTTCATAATTCTGGCAGATGGTAGCTGCTTACTAAAAGTTAATTTTTCTTGTTGCCATGTTTTACTTTAAAGATATATGTTTTCTTGGGCTTCCCTGGTGGCGCAGTGGTTGAAAGTCCGCCTGCCGATGCAGGGGACATGGGTTCGTGCCCCGGTCCGGGAAGATCCCACATGCCGCGGAGCTGCTGGGCCCGTGAGCCACGGCCGCCGAGCCTGCGTGTCCGAAGCCTGTGCTCCGGAACGGGAGAGGCCACAACAGTGAGAGGCCCGTGTACCGCAAAAAAAAAAAAAAAAAAAACCTGACAAAAATAACCAAAATTATTTCCAATAGGGACATATACAGAAAATATATGGTACATTGATAGGATTTTAAAGCAGCCATTTAACCACTGTCATCTCAAATAATAACTTCATGAAATAGGAACATTTTATAATATTTAGGAAACACAATTTATACAAGTGTATATATACTTTAATCCCATTAAACGAAACATATATTTACATTGGATATACACCAAAATATTATCATTGATTATGTTTAAGTGGTAGGAGTGTGAATGACTTTATTACTTACTTATACTTCCTGTATTTTCCAAATTTCCTGCATCAAGTTGATATTATTTTATAAGGATAATGTGTATGTATGTATTTTAAATATATATTTAAGATGGTTCTATAACCTGACCTCATCCATAATTATTTAGTATCTTACCCAATTTTTAACTGTTGAGTAATTTTATTTCTGATATTTTAACTTAAAACAATAAATAAAGAAGAAAGGGAAAAATGCACTAAAATGTAAATTTCAGCATGATGTATAAGACCAAAAACTTGATACAGCATGGAGGAAAAATATTTGTGGAAAGCCTAAATATAATAAGGCACAGTGATTCATGGTACTAGTATGGAAACTGCATGTGTCATTTGTATATACACACACACATAATTTCTAAAATATAGTTTTAAAAATCTGGTACTAAATATAAAGACTGAAGAAGATTTCTGTAAGTTTTAATAGTAATTACTTCTGAAGAATAAATTTTCCCATTTTTCTTTCTATTATTCTTCATTTTCCAAATTTTAAAATATGATGCTTACTTTTTTATAGTAAGAAAGATAAAGATACCCCATTAAATACATACAGTGTTTGAGAAATATTTTTTTAAATTCCCCCAAGTAGATGTTTTCTGATCCTTCCTGAATCATGTGGCCGCCATGTTATTTTATTTAGGAAATGACAACTCCACTTGTATCATTTTGAAGTGCTGAATTGTGCAATACTCACGGGGGGAAGCTCTCCCTTAAAGCCTTTACCTGCAAGCTTCCTCCAGAGCCTTTTTGAGTCAGCACCTCCATCTGTGGTCCAGGATGAGAAACTATGTACTAAATCACCTTGACAGTTGTCTGTTTGCATTATATCATCAGCTCCTACCTTGGGTGCTGACACCACACCCCTCACATCCATTATTTGCCTCTCCAAAGTGCAGGCATTCTCAGACAGAACAGAGAATCACTTTTCTTTGCTAAAAAAGATATACCAATGTTAGAGATATCTTCCCCGAATTTCCATGCAAGATTATTATTATTTTTTAAACAGGGTTAGGGCTCCCAAGAATTAAGACCAGGCTGTGCTCTTTTGTGTAATCGGACTTTTTGATGCAAAGTATTTCCCCCAGAGACCATCATGGTGGCAAAATTCTCCATTATGCAAAGAGGGGTCATTGACAAGTTCATAATCAGAATATACCTGTATGTATCTAAAATATATGCCTAAGATTGTCATATCATTTGACCTTGTAATTCATAATTATTTAGAATGAATTAAGCTGAAAGGAAATTATTTGAGGTGAGTTAGGAAACAGGATGAGGGTCGGGAATAAACCCAGAAGGGACGAAGCACATAGGAAAACGTCGTTTGGGAAAAAATAAACTCTTTTACTGATTCCCATATTCCCTAGATCTAGCCATGCTCAGGCTAAAGAAATGCCTTTTTCTAAATATTTGATCAGCATTTTCTAAGGCTCTCTTAGCAACAGGCATGATGTGTAGTGCTAGCAGCCAGGAGAGTGCCGGACACATGCCACTTTTTGGGAACTCTCAGTCAAGGGGGGAAAACAATGCCAAGAACCAAGCAAACAGCCTGGAGCTTTGAGAGGGTGTTCAGAAGAATGTGTACAACTTTGCCTGGGCAAGAGAATACTCACAAGCAGAGAGACTTGGCTTTGTCTTAGTGAATTTTACCATTTTTTATTACCACTGATGCCGCATATTTGTCCAGTATGATTGCTGACACACTGCAAATTAAATGGATTACTTAAAGGTCATTACCTATGATTAATCTATGATGAACTTCCTTTCACTGTATCTTTACATACCTTAGGTGCTTCTATCAATACGTCTTATTCTACTTGTTTGTTTACGTGTGTTTTCCTCTTCTAAGCCGAAAACTTCAAAGGCTGTGGTCTAATTATCAGGTGCTGATGCATAGCAAGTACTCAGTAAATGTGAATTAAATGAGTAAACAAACTATTCCATAGTTTGAATTTCATGTAACTCTCCTTTTTAAGGAACATCCAGTAAACGCAGATGTTTATAATGAGCAAATTTATTTTCTGTTGAATTCAGTTGACATAAAATAACAGCACTAACACAATTTTAATATGATCAAAATTATTGGATGATGAAGTAGGAGAAAGTGTTAGGGAAGTCCAGAAAACTAACTACTGAAGGGAACCAGAGTGGGAGAGGCTGTCAGATTGAAGAAAAGATGTATTAAAAAATGATAGAGATGTTGAGTTCCCAAGTTGATCTGGTTCTCATCGAGAAAATCCAGGCAGCTAGCCATCTTGATGTGACCCCCAAGAGTTCATTCCTGGGATCTCTCTCTTCGAAGAGAAGATCATGCATATTTATATTCCACTACCAGAGCTAAGGGGTATAGACAAATGCCACACCCAATTTTATGTCACTATATCGTCCAAAATAGTCAAACACTGGATGAATAAATTATCCTGTTACCAACCAACTACAGAATTTATGGGAACGCCAACAGCAAGTAGAATATTGTCATTTCAACATGACTTTAATGACTCTTAAATTGGTTTATCAGCATCACTATGTGAGAAGAGGTGGGGAGCAGAGAAAAGAGGACCCTTAGTAGTTGTAGGGGAGGGGATGAGAAGCAAAAGGGGACTTGAGACCTGATTTCAGAAAGTCATTAGTTGCATCGCTGTGTAATTAGCCTGAGTTCCAGGGAACCATCAGTATCTGCCTTTCTGGATAAATGTGCAGTTTTGTGAGGCTGTGACAGCCTGGCACTGAGTGGGCTGTAGGTGAAGTATGACTGCCCTGCCTTATGAAAGGCAGAGGACTGGCAAGGAAAATCCATCTGACATTGGGAGCAGCCAAATTAATCAAGAACAACCAGTTTTTCAGCTCTACAGAACTGTACTTCAGTAGCTATTGTTTTAAATACCTTCAAGTAACCTCTTGTATTTTTCCCACTTCCTACTTATAGCATGTAAATAAGGAGAATCCAAAAGTATTTAAATTCACAGCACAACTGAACTTTTCCATTTTTTTCTCCTTCCTTTTTCCCCCCTTGGGAAACATTGCCTTACGCACCATTTGCACAATACCAGGATAAAATCAGCTCCACAAATATGAATTGCTGGTTTGAGCATAAAAAACAAAAAAAAATAACTTGATGTTATTGTAAGACTGATTATTTGAGAAGGGGTGCTTAAGGAGGCACAAGAGTGTATGTATATTGCATCTGAGAATATAATAGGGAAAAAGTTTACTCTGTAACATAGGCCTTAAAAATCCAAAAAAATTACAATTGCAAAAAAAAAATAAGTGCAAAAATATGGGAGGAAACAGCATTTTCACTTATCTGCATAAGTTCTATTCTACATAATATTTTTGTGAAGACATAGTAGAATGATTAAGAAAATGTGTTTTGAGCATCAGACAGACTCAAGTTCAAGTCCTAGCTCCACCTCATTCTTGTTCTGTCCCCAAGCAAACCTAAACCACTCAAAGTCTGTCACTTCATATGTAAAATAGGGAAAATAAATAAATAATCATATAAATGTCTAACTCTTAGGGTGGTTGTGAGGAACAAATGAGGATGAACAAATATTACCTGGCTCATAGTAAGCATGCAATGTGTTAGCTATTAGTACTGCTTATAACAGCGCTCAAAAATTGCTACAAATTCCACAATATTCCTGAAACCCATTTGACAGGAAGATCTGTACTCTTTTTACTATGCCACAGTTGCATTGCATACTGCTTAAATTTTAAAACTAATGTGTTGGACTCATAGACATTTTTGTCTAGGGGTGACTCACAAGAACTTTTGACCATATAACCTTTGTAACATCTTGTCTTACCAAGAGAAAGTGGGTTTGCAATTCACAGAAAGATAGACAAGGTGAAAAGGCAGAGGGCTATGTACCAGATGAAGGAACAAGATAAAACCCCAGAAAAACAACTAAATGGAGTGGAGATAGGCAACCTTCCAGAAAAAGAATTCAGAATAATGATAGTGAAGATGATCCAGGACCTCGGAAAAGAATGGAGGCAAAGATCGAGAAGATGCAAGAAGTGTTTAACAAAGACCTAGAAGAATTAAAGAACAAACAAACAGAGATGAACAATACAATAACTGAAATGAAAAATGCACTAGAAGGAATCAGTAGCAGAATAATGGAGGCATAAGAACGGATAAGTGACTTAGAAGACAAAATGGTGGAATTCACTGCTGCAGAACAGAGTAAAGAAAAAAGAATGAAAAGAAATGAAGACAGCCTGAGAGACCTCTGGCACAACATTAAACACAACAACATTCGCATTATAGGTGTCCCAGAAGGAGGAGAGAGAGAGAAAGAACCCGAGAAAATACTTGAAGAGATTGTAGTCGAAAACTTCCCTAACATGGGAAAGGAAATAGCCACCCAAGTTCAGGAAGCGCAGAGAGTCCCATACAGGATAAACCCAAGGAGAAACACACTGAGACACATAGTAATCAAATTGGCAAAAATAAAAGACAAAAA
This sequence comes from Lagenorhynchus albirostris, assembly GCF_949774975.1. Taxonomy (NCBI): domain Eukaryota; kingdom Metazoa; phylum Chordata; class Mammalia; order Artiodactyla; family Delphinidae; genus Lagenorhynchus; species Lagenorhynchus albirostris. The sequence goes on from NC_083110.1 coordinate 32,785,122, forward strand.
TTATTAAAAGCAGCAAGGGAAAAACAATAAATAATATACAAAGGAACTCCCATAAGATTAACAGCTGATTTCTCAGCAGAAACTCTACAAACCAGAAGGGATGATATACTTAAAGTGATGAAAGGAAAGAACCTACAACCAAGATTACTCTACCCGGCAAGAATCACATTCAGATTTGATGGAGAAATCAAAAGCTTTACAGACAAGCAAAAACTAAGAGAATTCAGCACCACCAAACCAGCTCTACAACTAATGCTAAAGGAACTTTTCTAAGTGGGAAAGACAAGAGAAGAAAAGGACCTACAAAAACAAACCCAAAACAACTAAGAAAATGGTAGTAGGAACATATGTATTGATAATTACCTAAAACGTGAATGGATTAAATGCTCCAACCAAAAGACACAGGCTTGCTGAATGGATACAAAAACAAGACCCATATATATGCTGTCTACAAGAGACCCACTTCAGACCTAGGGACACATACAGACTGAAAGTGAGGGTATGGAAAGCAAAAGAAAGCTGGAGTAGCAATACTCATATCAGATAAAATAGACCTTAAAATAAAGAATGTTACAAGAGACAAGAAAGGACACTACATAATGATCAAGGGATCAATCCAAGAAGAAGATATAACAATTATAAATATATATGCACCCAACATAGGAGCACCTCAATACATAAGGCAACTGCTAACAGGTATAAAAGAGTAAATCGACAGTAACACAATAATAGTGGGGGACTTTATCACCTCTTAACACCTATCGACGGATAATCCAAGCAGAAAATTAATAAGGAAACACAAGCTTTAAATGACACAATAGACCAGTTAGATTTAATTGATATTTATAGGACATTCCATCCAAAAACAGCAGATTACACGTTCTTCTCAAGTGCACATAGAACATTCTCCAGGATAGATCACATCTTGGGTCACAAATCAAGCCTCAGTAAATTTAAGAAAATTGAAATCATCAAGCATCTTTTCTGACCACAGTGCTATGAGATTAGAAATCAATTACAGGGGGAAAAAACGTAAAAAACACAAACACATGGAGGCTAAAGACTACGGTACTAAATAACCAAGAGATCACTGAAGAAATCAAAGAGGAAATCAAAAAATACCTAGAGACAAATGACAATGAAAACACGACGATCCAAAACCTATGGGATGCAGCAAAAGCAGTTCTAAGAGGGAAGATTATAGCTATACAAGCCTACCTCAAGAAGCAAGAAGAATCTCAAATAAACCATCTAACCATCAACACCTAAAGGAACTAGAGAAGAAGAACAAACCCAAAGTTAGTAGAAGGAAAGAAATGATAAAGATCAGAGCAGAAATACATGAAATAGAAACAAAGAAAACAATAGCAAAGATCAGTAAAACTAAAAGCTGGTTCTTTGAAAAGATAAACAAAATTGATAAACCATTAGCCAGACTCATCAAGAAAAAGAGGGTGAGGACTCAAACCAATAAAATTGGAAATGAAAAAGGAGAAGTTACAACAGACACTGCAGAAATTCAAAGGATCATGAGAGATTACTACAATCAACTATATGCCAATAAAATGGACAACTTGGAAGAAATGGACGAATTCTTAGAAATACACAACCTTCCAAGACTGAACCAGGAAGAAATAGAAAATATGAACTGACAAATCATAAGCACTGAAATTGAAACTGTGATGAAAAATCTTCCAACAAACAAAAGTCCAGGACCAGGTGACTTCACAGATGAATTCTATCAAACATTTAGAGAAGAGCTAACACCCATCCTTCTCAAACTCTTCCAAAAAATTGCAGAGGAAGGAACACTCCCAAACTCATTCTGTGAGGCCATCACCCTGAAACCAAAACCAGACAAAGATAATACAAAAAAAGAAAATTACAGACCAATATCACTGATGAATATAGATGCAAAAATCCTCAACAAAATACTAGCAAACAGAATCCAACAACACATTAAAAGGATCATATACCATGATGAAGTGGGATTTATCCCAGGGATGCAAGGATTCCTTAATATACACAGATCAATCAATGTGATACACCATATTAACAAACTGAAGGAGAAAAACCATATGATCATCTCAATAGATGCAGAAAAAGCTTTTGACAAAATTCAACACCCATTTATTATAAAAACTCTCCAAGGGTGTGGAGAAAAGGGAACCCTCTTGTACTGTTGGTGGGAATGTAAACTGATACAGCCACTATGGAGAACAGTATGGAGGTTCCTTAAAAAACTACAAATAGAACTACCATATGACCCAGCAATCCCACTACTGGGCATATACCCTGAGAAAACCATCATTCAAAAAGACTCATGTACCAAAATGTTCACTGCAGCTCTATTTACAATAGCCAGGTCATGGAAGCAACCTAAGTGTCCAGCATCAGATGAATGGATAAAGAAGATGTGACACATATATACAATGGACTATTACTCAGCCATAAAAATAAACGAAAATGAGTTATTTGTAGTGAGGTGGATGGACCTAGAGTCTGTCATACAGAGTGAAGTAAGTCAGAAAGAGAAAGACAAATACCGTATGCTAACACATATATATGGAATCTAAGAAAAAATAATGTCATGAAGAACCTAGGGGTAAAACGGGAATAAAGACACAGACCTACTAGAGAGTGGACTTGAGGCTATGGGGAGGGGGAAGGGTAAGCTGTGCCAAAGTAAGAGAGTGGCATGGACAAATATACACTACCAAACGTAAAATAGATAGCTAGTGGGAAGCAGCCGCATAGCACAGGGAGATCAGCTTGTGCTTTGTGACCTCCTAGAGGGGTGGATAGGGAGGGTGGGAGGGAGGGAGATGCAAGAGGGAAGAGATATGGGAACATATGTATATGTATAACTGATTCACTTTGTTATAAAGCAGAAACTAACACACCATTGTAAAGCAATTATACTCCAATAAAGATGTTAAAAAAAAAAAACCTCTCCAAATAGTGGGCATAGAGGGAATGGATACAAAACAAATGGATATTATGTTGAGATATCCTCCCTCAACATAATAAAGGCCACATATGACAAACCCACAGCAAACATCATTCTCAGTGGTGAAAACTGAAAGCATTTCCTGTAAGGTCAGTAACAATACAAGGATGTCCACTCTCACCACTATTATTCAATGTAGTTTTTGAAGTCCTAGCCACGGCAATCAGAGAAGAAAAAGAAATAAAAGGAATACAAATTGGAAAAGAAGAAGTAAAACTGTCACCATTTGCAGGTGACATGATACTATACACAGAGAATCCTAAAGATGCCACCAGAAAACTACTAGAGCTAATCAGTAAATTTAGTAAAGTTGCAGGATACAAAATTAATGCACAGAAATCTCTTGAATTCCTATACACTAATGATGAAAAATCTAAAAGAGAAATTAAGGAAACATTCCCCTTATCCATTGCAACAAAAAGAATAAAATACCTAGGAATAAACCTATCTAAGGAGACAAAAGACCTGTATGCAGAAAACTATACGAAACTGATGAAAGAAATTAAAGATGATACCAACAGATGGAGAGATATACCATGTTCTTGGATTGGAAGAACCAATATTGTGAAAATGACTATACTACCCAAAGCAATCTACAGATTCAGTGCAATCCCTATCAAATTACCAATGGCATATTTTACAGAACTAGAACAAAAAATCTTAAAATTTGTATGGAGACACAAAAGACCCCGAATAGCCAAAGCAGTCTTGAGGGAAAAAAGTGGAGCTGGAGGAATCATAGAGTGTCATAGAGTGAAGTAAGTCCGAAGGAGAAAAACAAATATCGTATATTAACGCATATACGTGTAACCTAGACAAATGGTACAGGTGAACTGGTTTGCAGGGCAGAAATAGAGACACAGATGTAGAGAACAAATGTATGGACACCAACTGGGGAAAGCTTCGGGGCGTGGGGGTGGGGGTGTGATGAATTGGGAGACTGGGATTGACACGTATACACTGATGTGTATAAAACAATGACTAATATGTACCTGCTGTATAAAAAACTAAAATTCACAAAAAAAAAGAAAAGTGGGTTTGCCAAGGGCAAATCAAGTTGCCTGAAATATGACTGTACTATGGATATCTACACAAGGGAAATAGAAAAAGCTGCATACTAAGATCCTGAAATGTCATTAAGATAAGCTTGTATTGAATTTGAAGTGATTGTCTAGTCCAGGCAAGTCCCTACTGTGTACTCACTTAATGTGTTTGGAAGGAAGGAAGGAAGCAAACATAGGTAGGTGGGCAAATACCATCAAGAAATGAAGTGTTAATTGTAACACCCCAGGACCTTCTTGCTCAACTTGTTTCAAGGTTCTTCTCAGTCTAGCTGCAGCCAAAGATCATCTTTATCCCCCCACTTTTGCCCAAATTTGTAGCTGCATCCTTGCTTCATTGTCAAGCTAGAAGTAAGACACTGACCCTCCCTCCTAACTGGTTGGACAATTCTTTTTTTTTTTACTTGAAAATTTGCTCTGTATCTAATACTTAGCTAGGGAATTGCAACCACCTCTAGTGGTCCTAAGCAAATGCCCCACTCCCTGAAATAGAGGGAGTTGCTCTTTTCACTTATATTATCTGTTTGTGTTTAATGCTTTATATGTGCCTTCTTCTTAGTCCCTGGCCCTAATAAGAAGGCAATTTTCGTGTCTTATTCTTCTCCAGCACAAAATACTGTACAAATAAGTATAGGCTGACTTTTTTTTTTAACATTTATGCATTTTTGTATGGTGTATGTGTGTGTGTATTGTGTATGTTTGTGTGCAATGTGTATTTGAAGTACATGGCATGGTTTCTAATAAATGCATTAAGAATGCATATCTTGGTCTCTGCATTAATTCAGATACAGAGAACAGTATAGGAGACAGAAGGTTACACATGGTGAAGCATGATAATTCCATCATGCTTTGTCCATCGTCAAGAAGAAATTCAGCAGGATAAGTACAATTCAGCAGGATAAGTAAATTCAGCAGGATAAGTACAAAGTACCATACAATAAGTATGGTATTTCACCCGTGGAGGCCCAGCTGGTTATAGCTCATATGAACCTGTTTTCAGCGTTTGACAGACATTGCAAGTGAAAATCATTTTGATCAAAGTCCCAAGTTAGATCACAGCCTGGAAATTGATTCATCAAGGTTATAGTGTAGACTGAGGAATACACTGGCAGTTTCTACCTGAGAAAACCAGCTTGAAAATCATATAAGACTTGTCACTCCAGGAGACTTAGATATATGAAAAGTGTTTGATGTGGATGTTTGGAAAGTGCCTGTACTAACCTGAACTATTGCCAAGATTATTAACGCATCACTTTGGTGAGCCAAGAATTTCCATTTTTTCCCCATAGGGGAGGATGTCTTGTATCATCTGATGTGGAGAGAGGACACAGCTTTTATTTTAAGGCTAAAGAATTTCAACTTGAGGAAAAACATGCAGCTAGGTTTTGACAGAAGCTGTTGGGAGGTGGAGGCAAACGCGATGTTTTATAAGTGTTGGTATTACAGTCAGATCACTTTTGGTAGGTGCCTTCTGATCATCTAATCAGAGTATAATGTCAGCTGGGCTGGAGAATCATTTCTTTTTTATAAACCGTCTGTTTTGTCATAAAAATTTCTTTATAAGCCATATGCAGGCAGAGTGTTTGTTCTTTTTCTCAACATTATCTTCTGTTTGTTTCTACATCCTGTGTCCTGCAATGTAGTTTTAACCTGTCTAGGAAGGATACAGGGAGTGCAACAGAATAAAGAAAGAAATGGTTGGCAAATAAACAAATATCAATTGATTGAAGATACATCTGTCGCATCAGTGATTCTCAGACACTGAAGAACACATTATCTCCCGCCTTCCTCACGAAAAAGCAATTCTATTTCCAAAATGGTGGGCTTTGGATCACATTGCCTTCAGAGCCTCAACTTTCCTGTTTGAAAATGGGAGTTATAAAAATGGGAGATTTTGTATGGAGTTAATTAAATTGAATGCAAATGTAAAAGGACAATACAGGTGAAACTGCACATTATAATAAATGATATATTCAAGATGATTTTATAAAGTCAAATACAAAAGAAATGAGAATAGTAACAGTCGGATTCATTTTAATCTTTGTAATAAACAGTTATTAAGCACTGGAAAGCAGGTTAATGTTAGTCATTTAATGACAGCTGTGTACCATTGGTGATTTGCCAAATTCCTCTTCCCTAGTAGGTTCTTCCCACATATCTGGAAGCATAGCCAGTCCTTTGCAAGCTACTGAGTTTGATGGCTATAGAATGAGTATTCAGGATTCTTTTTTCCTTTACCTTAAACTTGATCAGAATTTCATGGTTGTACTTGAGCCCTGTTGAGATCCCAAGAGTCTGGCTACGTATTCGTAGGTCAGAAGCAATCAAAAGATCAAGAGCATCATTATTAGTTCAGGGATGTGTGGATAGAGCCCTGTGATCAGCAAGGAGACCAGTTTTAAGCACAGTTGAATGCTCTTACAACATTTCAATAAACTATATGGGTGATGAAAATTTTCAAAGGCATGCAATTCACATAAAAAAATATAGTAGTCTTCGTTGGACAATTTTTTGGTAGTAATAGTAGCAGTGTTATTGTTTATATTTGCACAGCACTTTTACTATTCTAAGTGCTTTAAAAGATTATCTCACAACAATGTTTAGTTTTACTCATTTTGTCTTAATTTGCAGATATTAAGGTTGAAGACTATGGCAGAAAACAAGTCATATTAGCTCATAGAATTCATATTAGCTTACACATTTTGAGTGTCTATTAAATGCAGAACTTTCTCATTCTCCTTATCATGTAATATTCCAACCTACTGGGATGTGTTAGTGTCGTCATTCATAAACAGAATAAGCTGAGGCTCAGGAACTTGGCCAGTCCCACAAAAACATTAGTGATGGAGCTAGGATTTGTGCCCAAGTCTTCTGACCTCTTGGCCAGCACGGTTGCAGTCTGAGCACCATGCTTACAGTCTGAGTTACTCTGCGAGGTGGATCCTGGCTGTGAGGGGAGGGTTATAGGACAGAGAGCAGTGCTGTGCTGAAGAGAAAGTCACCCTACAATTGCCAGCTTGTGATGTATTTCATGTGGTAAAAGTGAAGGCATACTTAACAAATTGTCCCCTGGGTTCCCGTAGTTCCTCTGTTCACAAGCTGATTGTAACAGCTACATTCTCTTCATGAAAACAGGTTAGATGGAGACAATCAATTGACTGAAAATGTGGAAGAAAAAGGCATTTGAAAACAGTCTCTAGAAAATAATTATTTTAAAGTTTTACTTCTACAGTTTCAAAGTCCAGAGAAACTAATTTTGGAATGGAGGGCAAAAATAATATCCTAGGAATTTTATACTTTCCTTGGATACAGTACTTTCCAGTGAACCAGTGATACCAAATATACATGAGATCATTTATGTTAGGAATATTGTACCATCCCTCCCTACACACAAAACATGTGATTGAAAAACAAGAGCTTGACAACATGGTGAGTTATGCTGGGGGATTGGGGGTGCAATGAGGCAGGTGTAGTGAGAACTGGAAGGGAGCAGATGGGATGCCAGAAGCACAGGGATCATGAGAGTTTCAGCATAGAATGAGACATTAAAAGTATCCCAAAGCAGTAAATTCCAGCCAGCACAGATGTTTTGCTTTCTCATCTCTGACTCAAACGCTGATAGAACGCATGACTCTCTCTTTTTTTAAAAAAAAAATTTTATTTATTTTTGGCTTCATTGCTGCGCGGGGGCTTTCTCTAGTTGTGGCGAGCGGGGGCTACTCTTCATTGCAGTGTGCAGGCCTCTCATCGTGGTGGCTTCTCTTTGCTGCGAAGCACAGGCTCCTGGCGCACAGGCTTCAGTAGTTGTAGCACGCGGGCTCAGTATTTGTGGCCCACGGGCTCTAGAGCACAGGCTCAGCAGCTGTAGTGCACGGGCTTAGTTGCTCCATGGCATGTGGGATCTTTCCCAACTAGGGCTCGAACCCATGTCCCCTGCATTGGCAGGCGGACCCTCAACCACTGAGCCACCAGGGAAGCCCCGCATGTGTCTCTTGATGATCCCTTTAGCAGGCAAGATACACTAAGCTGGGGATCTTTTGCAAGAGTGAATCTTCTGGAAAAATAATGAGAGATATAAACTTTGTAGCAGGTGTAGATATATTGGTAAACATATTTTGAATGTAGCCAAATTGTTAAATCATAGTAACTGACGTAGTATTAAGAAGAATGGTAAATGTATAATAATGATGTGTTCAGGTTCCACTCTGTTTCTACCACTGAGACTTAGTGAATTTTCTTGTAATTTTACTATCTTTTCTCTGTTTGTTTGTTTATTTATAGGCATCTGAATGAGTAGAAAGACACTGTATATAGAAATTTAGTAAGGGAGCCCAGAAAATTTCTAGTTGTTTTCTAAAGTGTATTTTATAATAAATTAGTTGCACAAGATATTTTTAAGGGGGGATTTCACGGTTATGTAAGCTGGGGAAAATACGACATTTCATATTTCTCCTTAGAAATTCACAGTATACATTGACAGATTAAAGACACTGAGACACCTTGCAGTTAAAAATAACTGCTTAATTTTGTTTGACTCAGTTTTTTTCCACATTTATACTCGTTGACTGTAACTTGGGTATTACTAATAGAACTCAAGGAACTAGTGTTCACTAAATCACTCTTAAAAAGAAAATAAGGTTTATTCTAACCCTTTATTCACTGGGGAAATAACATGGTAGCACGAACCACACACATTGGTGAACATGTGTTTTGGGTCCTGTCAGTCTTGAGTGATAATTAAGGAAGTACCATATGACAAGCACCTTGTTATGCGTCAGATTCAACTCCTTCAGTGTGCACTTCTAGAGGGTTTTTATTCATTTTATATCAAGAGATTTGCTATAATATGTTGCTTATGAAATTCATAAGTTCCTGGGCTGAGGCAATTGGCCCAGCTACCTAAGCAAAGATGCTCTCTGAACAATGCCTAATTGTTCTGGTGAAAAATACAGTTATTACACTGAGTCCTCATAAGGGAATTAAGACTGTGAGAGACTTCTTTTTGGCCCTGAACATCAGATTTCTGTCTAGGCTTTCAATAGCCTGTTAATCAATTCACGATTACTTTATTCACTTACCATCATCAATCAGGGAAGCATATGTATCTTAATACCAAACAAGTTGTCTTTTAAAAATTGTTTTAAATCCTCTATGATTTATATGTCATGTGCCATTAACTCAACCCCGAGACTTTATTGATACAAAATTCTACCCCCAAAGTATCTCTATCCCACCTTTGCATAATTGAGTTATTCAACTGAATGTGGTATTGCAAAACCTATCCCTATGAAATGTCAACTTCTATCCTTTGATCCTTCTTTTCAGACTTTGTTGCTGAGAATATGTTTGAAAGTTGAGTGGTGTATCATCTGTCATGTTAGCTCTTCCTCTCAGGTTGCTTTCACGTTATCCCCGATACCTCCTGAAAACACACACACCAACACACCATCCAGGTGTTTATCCCAATCACTAATATAAAAGTGGTGAAGGACAAGTGCAAGGGCAAAGCCTGCAGCCTGCTGCTCAAGGCTTCTGTCCAACTTGATATTAGCACTTTTGAGGGACAGTTGATGATTATACTAACTATAAATCTATAAATCCAAACTGCATCATATTCCGTTATCTTGCCCACAAGGACATCATACGTTCTGCTAAAAATCAAGAAGCACTCTATGTCATTCTTCTAGTTTGCTTTGTTAGTTCTATTAGTTTGGCTTGTCCTATTAATCCAGTCCATGAGAGAACTTTGTAATAATTCTTTACAGTTTTATATTACAACACTCCTGATTTAATTGGTACAAGTCTGTCTTCATCTCTTCAAAGTAAGAATACTCGACCCCCTCCAGTCTATTGGCAGCTCTCTTATCTTCCAAGGTTTGGCAAGTGTTAATTCATAATTATTCTCGGTGGTATTTACAACTTGTTCATTTGTAAAGGATAATTCATCCAAATTTTTAAAAATATTCATATTTGAGGCCTGACTCAACTCATAATTCAAATAAATAGCTGCTCAAATTTTTCTTTATAAAATAATATGCTCGTAATATTACATCAAGGAGGCATCTATCTTCCCCCCATCCCACCCAAATCACTGAATGATAGAAATAATACAGAAATAAGAATAAGTTGATAATAGTGCTCACAAATAAGTAGGGGTGGCAATCCTTGGACAGCAAATCCTGAAAATCAAATGCATATTGAACTAGTTTGCTGTAGGAACAAGAGTGGAAGAAACCATAATTCACATAACGTAGAAAACTGTAGGAAAGGGAAAGGCAGGTTCTGTGGTATTTGCATTTCATGACCAATAATATGTGACAAGCCCTTTGAGATCGCCCTTCTGACACCGCTACGTGCATCTGAATCGCCTGGGGAACTTGTTCAAATGCAGGGTCCGATTAGAAGATCTGGGGTGGTGACCAAGAGCCTGCATGTCATTTCAGACAGTGCTGAGGCTGCTGGTTCTTGGATCTTGCTTTGTGTATCAGGGGTCTTGATCAGAGGCTCTCTGGAGTGCTTAGCAATCTGTCTTAGCAGGTCCTCCAGGGGATGCAGATATAAGCTCAAATGTGAGGTCCACTCCAGTGTTAGTTAAGTGAATAGGTGCATTTAGGTCAGTTGGTCTATTGCTCTCCCTTTACCATCACTTCCATGCCCTCCTGTGTTCCAAGCTGCAAGCTCTACAATTGTTTTCTCCGGAGATTAAAACCTTACCTGCTCTCAAAAGGAATTAATCAGTGCTGCTGAGGAGGGCTTATAGTGTTGATTTGTTATCTGAGGTAGAACAAAGCAAAGTTAGAGATAACCTTTATCTCTACCATCTACAAGAAAAGGCAGCTCTGCCCACTGAGAAATATCTGTTCAAGTGATCCATCCCAGACTGAAGAATTTCTTATTTTAGTATATGCATGACAGAGTCCCAAGCTTACCTGTGAAATCGCACTCATCTTCCCTAGAGTTAGCCTGCCAACTGACACCCAAACTACCACTTATAAGGAGCCTGTGTCTAATTTTGCTCCTAATTTTTTGAGGGACCAGCCGAGGGCAAGCCTAGAAGCCAGCCATATATTAAAACCTTGAATGTTATAATTCAAGCTAAAAGCTATTAAGTAAAATGCTTACCCTCCTACCTTGATAATCATCTGGAAGGTCAGGCTCATATTTAGAATATGGGATTTTTTGGAGTTCCACATGTGAACGTAGAGTCATGGGACAGCCTGTACCTGGCCCCCAAGCCCACCACTTCTACCCTGTGCGATGGCCCACTCCCTTTATAAATTTTTTCTCAATCTTCAGCTGCCGATCTCAACATTTTGCATGTAGGTAGATTTTAGGGATTTGAGACGATCTCTTCAGCTAAAATACCTCATCAGAGTACGAAGTTAAATGCTGTCAGTGGCTGGTAAGGGCAACAGAAAGCTTGCCTCCCCAAAATGACACATGAAAATCTTGGAGGACATGTGAAATTTGAAAAACTTATGATTGCCTAATTAGAATTTTGGGATTTGAAACCATTTTATGTAATGTTTCCATTCCTTTCTTGATTATGTCTCCAGCATGGAGTAATTCCTTAAAAATATCAGTAATATTTGCTTTAGAAATTGTATTTTAAAAAAAAATTAAACATGATAGACAAAGCAAAACTCTCTTGAACATTTTCTTCCTTCACTGTGTAGATCACTTTCCTTCCTTGTGAGTCATCATCCTGGACAAACACTTACATTTTTGACCCTATGTAGGGCTGGTGCTCAGCTGATAGGTACCATACAAACTTATTTTCTGTATATTTTTCCATACTACAGCATGCTTTATAAATCTAACCATTTAGATATGATACGTGTTTATTCAATTCATTTATTTCTGAATATTTGATTCTGAACACTCAATTAAAAAGAAGTATAAATTTGAAATGCTAAAAAATATAACCTATTTTAGAAATCATAAAAAACTAAGTGGTACCCATCACTCAGTTTCATCATATAAATATTTGCATATTAACTGCAAGGATTTTTTATGAAAAACAACAGCAGAAACAATTGAGAGCTTTTTGAAAATTTCCCTTTCATTTCATTCTTTCTCATAGTAGCCATCATGATAAATTTAAGATTTCACATTCTATGAATTTTTTCCTTAATGCAGCCTCTGATTGGCTTTGAGATTTTTCTCCTAATCCTTGTTCTTCAATTTTACTATAACCTATCTAGCTCTGGATTGATTTATTTTAGAAGTTATATATTTTGGTACTTATAGTGTGTTTTTGATTAGAGAACATCTATCTTTTTTCAATCTTGAAAATCCTCAGCAATTATTTTTTCAAATATTGCTTTTCTGTCATTTCCTCAATTTTTGTTTTTTTTCTGGGATTACTGTTGAGCGTATGCTACAGCCTTTCCATCTGTCCTACATGTTTTGTATGATTTATCCCTTTGTCCCTCTGGGTTTTTTTCTGGGTGAGTTTCCCAGGACCATCTTTCAATTCACTAATTTGTGTTTTAATTATATCCAGTTATGTTTACCCATTGAATGCATTTTCTAACTTATATGATATATTTACATTATATTATAGTTTCCCTATGATTTTAGTTAATTCTCTTTCATAAGACGAGAGTTTTTGTTTTTTAGAGGGAGGATGCTTTTGTTTTATGCTTATTTTTTAATTTGAGTTAATATTTTATCTCATTGAGCATTTTAAACGTCTTTCAAAACAGTTGTTTGTTCCATAAAATCATTTTTTTCTGGAGTGGATTTTATTGACTGTCAATTTTATAGGATTCAGTTTCTTTATATGTTTTCAATATTTGCTTTAGGCCTCCTTTTAATCAGAGAATTGTGTATACCTCTTTTTTTTCTTTTTTTCCTCTCTCTTCCTACCTTCATCCTCTCCTCTCCCTGCTTACTTTCCTTAGTACCCATCCATCTCTATAATGCTATTGTCAGTTGCCTCTGAGACCCCCTGGATTCAGGCAATCCAGAACTGGGTTTTATAAAGGTGTGATATTGGGGATACACAGATTCAGTCCCCAACCCAGCAGAAGTCTAATCAGCTCATGAATTCCATGTCCATGTTCTTTTTTCTCCCTAGGCCTTTCGGTTACTTAGAGCAATACTGTCCAATAGTAGCCACGGGCCACTTGTGGCTATTTAAATTTAATTTCCAATCAACTAAATTAAATAATATTTAAAATGCAGTTTCCCAGTAGCACTAGCCATTTGTGTCTAATGGGTACCTTAATGGACAGTTCTTTCCCATCATCACAGACAGTTCCATGTCTGCTCTAGAGTTATAATCCCAGGCTTTTTTTCTTCCTTAGCAGCAGTTTTTAAAGCTGCTTTTCTTTGGAGGGGACGAACCATATACCCTGGTCCCCAAGTGTCAAACAGGGAGCCTGACTCTTCCTATATTCCATGAGGTCACCTTTAGCCCGTTTTTCCTGAAGGAGGTGAAGTCTAGACTCCCAGAATTTGCACTTGGATCCTGAGCCTGGCAAGTCCATGGTTGCAGAATCACTCAAGCTTTGGATTTCTGTTCCTTTTCTGGTGTTCAGACCAGAAGCTGCTTTTAGATTTTCATTTTTATATTTTAACCATTGTGAATAATTACTTGAAGCAGAGGAATTTCTGAAACAAGAACTCTGTGCATCTTGACCTAAAAATAGTTCATTCACTTTTACAGTAGGCTTCTATTCCATTGTAATTTTGAACAATCTATGCTTATTTATACATATCCATTTTATGGCCATTTTGACTGCTTCTAATTTTCAGAATTAAAATAAACGCTGCCATTAATATTCTTGCACATATCTTCTGTGAGACGATAGTGTGAAAATTCCTTTGTGGGCATATAACAAGGCAAGAAATAGAACCTCTGGCTCATAGGAAGCATGCTCATTTACTTTTATTTTATATTCTACAAAATTGTTGCACCAATTTACACACTATTCCGCATAATTCACCACAATTTAGAATTCATTTTTGCACCTATGTTGGATGTGAAATGACATCTCATTTTAATTTTCATGTCTCTAATTATTAGAGAATATCCTTTTTAACTTTTTGTTTCATTATTGTTTTGGGGGTTTTGTGGGGGTATCATTTGGGTTTCCTTCTTTGTTATTTACATGTTAAACTGCTTTTAACATGTTTCATTTTTCCTTTCTTACTGATTTTTAAAAGTTACTTATACATCATAAGAGGAAAATTCTTGGTTATATGCTTTGCAGTAGTCTTACTATCTTTGACTTTCTTTTTATAAATTTATTTATTTATTTATTTTTGGCTGCGTTGGGTCTTCGTTGCTGCACGCAGGCTTTCTCTAGTTGTGACGAGCGGGGGCTACTCTTCGTTGCGGTGCGCGGGCTTCTCATTGCAGTGGCTTCTCTTGTTGTGGAGCACAGACTCTAGGCGTGCAGGCTTCAGTAGTTGTGGCACTCAGGCTCAGTAGTTGTGGCTCGTGGGCTCTAGAGCGCAGGCTCAGTAGTTGTGGCTCACAGGCTTAGTTGCTCCGCTGCATGTGGGATCTTCCCGGGCCAGGGCTAGAACCCGTGTCCCCTGCATTGGCAGGTGGCTTCTTAACCACTGCGCCACCAGGGGAGTCCCTGACTTTCTTTTTAAACTTTGTTTTGGTGATTTTTAATGATGCAGAAATAGCTTTTGTTTTTGTATTAAGAAATCAAATTGATTTGTTTTTAATTATCATTTTTTCTTGTGCATCTTAGTCAATAAATTATTCCTTAGCCCATATTCATAAAGATATCTTTCTGCTGTATTTTCTTCTAAATATTTAAAAAATTTTTTCATATTTAAATAGGTAATGCAACTGAATTTATTTGTATGTGTGTGTACATGTGCATGTGTGTGTGTGTGTGTGTGTGTGGTGAGACCATCTTCTAATTAATTCTTTCATATGTACGATCAATGGCTCTCCAACTCTGTGTATGATTTTTCCTCTCGCCTCTGACTTCTTCTAATGTTACTTAAGTGTTATAGTGATGTCTAAGTATATGTAGGTTTGTTTCTATTCTCTCTATTCTTTACTATTGGTCTGTTTATCACATGACCGATTTCACACTGTCTTTACTACCAGTCTTTATATCTTGTAAGGCAAATCCCCCTTACCTGTGTGTCTTCAAAACTTTATATATTTATTTACTAACTTAACTTCTTTCACACTTTAGTATCCTATCTAGTTTTCGAATCATGCACACATGCACACATACACATACGTTCACACACATGGGAAACTGCATTTAATTTGTAGATAAATTTGAGAAAATTACTATTTTACAGAGTTGTTCTTCCCATTCAGGAAAATGATATACTTTCATATTTCTCTGTTTCGAGAAACAATGTTTTAGATACTTCATGAAATTTTATAATTTTCTCCAAAAGGATCTTATGCACCATTGGTTAGGTTTACTCTGTGGCACTTATAATTTCAGTAGCCACTTTGAATAGGATTTTTTTTCAAAAAAATTCCTTATTCTAAATATTTGCTCATGGGGTATAGAAAAGCAAGAATTTTATATACTGTGTTCTGGCCAGCAAGATTAATGAAATTCATTATTAATTTTAAGAGTTTGATTTTTTAAAAAGGATTATAATGTCTTGGAAAAATAGTAAATTGGTATATTTCATTAAACTGTATTTACTTTTCTATTCATATTTTGCTGGCTAAAACCACCAAGAAACTGACTAATTGAAGGGTTGAACCTGGCATCCTTGTTACATCTGACTTGAAAGGGAAAGCTTCTAATATTTTTTCATTAAGTAATGTTACTATAGGACAATGAATCTCGGACCTCAGGGTACATCAGAAACACCTGGAGGGCTTGTGCAAGCACAGATCACTATTCTCAGAAACCCCCAGAGTTTCTGAATCAGTAAATCTGGGCTGGGTGCAGGTAATTTGTATTGCATAATAGGTTATCGGGAGATGCTCTTGCCACAGGTCAGAGAGCACACTTTGAAAAACAAGGTGGAGGGGTGGAGAGCCTGGGGGCTAGGGGTGGGAGGCAGGTTACGGTGGTCAGGTGAGGGCTCACTGTGGAGGTGCCGTCTGAGCCAGGTCTTGAGGACATGAGGGGACTTGCCACAGAGATGCCAGAAAGAGCATCCCAGGCAGAGGGAACATGAGAATGTTCCTGATGTGTTTGACGGACTTCAAGGAGGCCGCTGTGACTGGAGTGGTATGGTTTGGGAAGAATCATAAAAAAACACCTTAGAGGGATGACAGGAGGACAAGAGGAGGACCTTATTCATCATTAAAGGACTCTGTCTTTCATTTTCATGACTTGGGGAGTTTCTCTGAGGAGTAAGATAATATGACTTATATTTTTAAAGGATTATCTGATCTTTGTGTTGAGAATAGTCATTAAGGAGCCAGGGCAAAAGCATAGAGACCAGGAAAGGGGCATTTCAGGAATCCATGGAAGAGTTGTAGCAGTGGTGGTGGGAAGAAGTGCTAGGATCTCCACAGAGTTCACGCTAAAGCCTGACACCTTTCTTGCCTTTGGAGAAGGTGTTGGAGACGGAGTGGGTCATGGAGGCTGCCAGAGCTCTTCCTTGAGCAACAGAAAGGATCTTGGAGCCATTCAAGGATACGGCACCCCTGACTATGAATATTTCTCTCAAATGAGAAAACCTACATAAAGAAATCAAACTGTCCTCACATTGCCCTGAGAGTGAAAAGTTCTGAGGATATCCAAAAGAATATTAATGCAGAGAATTTATTGAATCCATACTGAGGGCCTGATGTTTTTTTATGAAGGGTTATTAAAGGACGAGGGACCACTGTGGACCTCCCTATGAAAAAAACAAATTGTATTTTAAGACTGGCTAATGTTTAACCTGAGGCTCTACACCAGACCCACTCAAAATGAATATCGCTGCCCTAAGGTTTGCCATGGTTTAGATTTGTTTAGTATTGTGCCTCTTGATTCTCACCTCTGAAAAACAGTAGACATTTCAACTCTCATTTTTTTTTCCTGAAAATGGGAATGGAATGCTCCTCTGACAAAGTGAACTTCCCTTCCCACACTAAGATGCCCGGTGTGAGCAGCTGCAGAACCAACTCTGTTTTAGGGACAAAGAAAAGCATACTGTGGAAGTTACCCTGCCTCATGCTTCTTTAGTAATTATTTTTCTTTGCATTTATTTTTATTCTTCCTAAAACGCCCAAAATTTTTTTTTCTTCTGATTTACATCAACTATTTATTTTATATAAAATGTGCCTTACCCTTTTCAGTTTATCTAGGATTACCTTTGATTCTCCCTGGATATGGAATATATCATGCAGTAATTTAAAGATCAGGGTTTCACACAAGGTCAGAACATGACCCAGTGTAACCAGGAAGTGATGTCATTTGCAGATAGTCTAATAGGAAGAACATTGTGGTATATCTGAGGAGGGTTTTTCCATCAGCAATGTATATAGTTCTTATTCACTAGCTCTTAAGTACATTTAAATGATTCTTTTCCCTACCAATCAAATCAGTGGCTCACTGACATGACACTGAGAAAAGTCCACATTTCTTGATTATTAACATCTGTGAACTGCAGTTTATAGTATTTCTGACTGTGTATTCCTTTTTTTTTTTTTTTTTTGCGGTACGCGGGCCTCTCACTGTTGTGGCCTCTCCCGTTGCGGAGCACAGGCTCCGGACGCGCAGGCTCAGCGGCCATGCCTCACGGGCCCAGCCGCTCCGCGGCATGTGGGATCTTCCCGGACCGGGGCACGAACCCGTGTCCCCTGCATCGGCATGTGGACTCTCAACCACTGCACCACCAGGGAAGCCCCTGACTGTGTATTCTTAAACATCAAAATGAAAAATAAAATGTAGCCCTTTCACTCCAAGTGCTTATCTTTGATTTTCTGAATATTAAATAGAAAGGAGAAGTTCATTTTGTAACTCCCCTCAGCATCATCACCACTATTTAGCGTCTCAATAGTGAGACTATATTTTTTGAGTAGGGTTGAGGAAAAAGAGGACAGATTTAGGAGTTTCGAGACCTGAGTGTGAATCTTGACTCTTTCCGGTGGCATCCCTGACAAGTTGTCATCCCACCTCTGCTTGAGTATTATAGTGACAGAAAGTACATTACCTTCCAAGGTGGCACATTGTATCTTTCCTGTTTCTAGCTGTTATTTCCATATACATATATAAATGTTTGAGACTCAGTTTCCTCAACAAATAAATGGGAATTGAGTTGGAAATATCACAGGACAGAGGTTTAATGATAATACATATAAAATGTGTATTTTGTTGTTGATTTCCAAATGTTCAGTTAATCTTAGTTATTTTTATTATATTTAAAGAATTGTGTCAAATCTTTGACATAAAGGAGAGACAATGTCAGTGGACTATTAAGATGTAAACAAAAAAGTGAACTTGAGGTTTTTGTATAAATGGAGTTCTGTAGAAATAATACAATAATCTGATTAATTGGAAGAATAATGATTTAGAAACAACGGCAGGAAGACCTCAAGGTGAATAGAGAATATTTTAGATAATTAGCATAGAAGTAAATTTGTAAATGGAGGTATTATTAAGCATGCATATATTCTAAGAGGAAATATTATCTTCTCATATTGTATAGCACTGAGATAAAGTGACATAATTCTTCTTAAAAAAGCAGAAGAGCTAGTGGGAATCTGCTTGTCTCTGGCTTCCAGTGTGGGTGGGGAACCGTGACGCCACAGTCTGGTCTTCTGCCAGGACCACTACAGTCACCTCAAGCTGTGTTCCTTGCTTCCAGCCTCAGCACCACCCCACCCAACCTCCAAACCACCATGGAGAAAATAATAAACACACACACATATCATACACAGATATATGCTTTCACATGAAAATTGTTATTTGAACTCAAACCCAAGTATGCACGTGTGTGCATATACATACACGCACGCACACACACGCACACCCCTCCATATATCTCAGATTAAGGCAGATGGGAACCTCAGAGAGAGAGAGAATCACTTACAGCCTTCTTCACGAAAGCATTGGTTCTGAGACTCAGAGCACACCCATTTCTAGATGATTGGTCACCCTGTAGAAATCCTCTAAGAGAGGTATGGACATAGAGGTCCCATGTGGCCTGCTAATGATAACTAAAATTGAACTCAGCTTCAGTAACACCTGATGAAACTAACTTTTCTTTGTCCATACGAGACTGAAGCTAATTCATTTCAAGAAAGGCACTTAAAATTATTGAGGAAAGCTGTTAAAAAGAAATCACAGGCTCTAGAGATTCCAACACTATAGCTATTCCAAGTCTAATAACATCATGGAAGCAAAGTAGGGTGGAAACTGATTACCATTGATTGCAAAGGTGTTTATGCATAATTTAAAGGATCCATAGAGAACAACTAGTGGGCTGGTAATCAAAACAACTTACTCTATAACAGGAAATTTAAATGGTTTGTTCACAAGAATATAGATGTTCAAATTATGAAATTTTAAAGCAAGTACCTTTCAAAAATATTTTTATTGAGGAAAATGGTTTCTAGGTAATCAATGAAAATAAATTTATGAATATGAAATCACATATTTTAAAATTAGAACTAGTTTTTACTAGTTCTTTCATTAGTTAATGTGGGCTAAACTCAGGAACAAATCCTAATCAAAATAAAGGGAAAAAACATAATACCTTAAAAAATATAAAGGTGTATTGAAATTTAGTAAGTTTTGCATCTAGAAATAGTTTGGTTCATCTGATGCTTCATCCTAAACCGTGAGCTTTGTATTATGTAAATAATTTCTCATATAGAACAGTGAGCATGATGGTTAAAGATGGAATACTCTATAAGCAAATGTTTTGGCATCTGCTGCTGCTTCAATGTACTCATCCAATGTCACTGATTTGTAGAAAAATATTGACTTATGCATAAGAGAAAACTCTTACATCATCTCCAGAGCAGATTTTGAGTAATTTGAGTATACAGGAACACTGAATTTTTCAACCAAGTGGTTTTGGGCCACTGAAGTAACATTCCACTTCTGTAGGGATGCGTTTAAAAGTCTTTCCTGCAGCTCATGCAGCTCAGTATCAGAAAAACAAACAATCCAATCCAAAAATGGGCAGAAGACCTAAATAGACATTTCTCCAAAGAAGATATACAGATTGCCAACAAACACATGAAACAATGCTCAACATCATTCATCATTAGAGACATGCAAATCAAAACTACAATGAGATATCATCTCACACCGGTCAGAATGGCCATCATCAAAAAATCTAGAAACAATAAATGCTGGAGAGGGTGTGGAGAAAAGGGAACACTCTTGCACTGCTGGTGGGAATGTGAATTGGTACAGCCACTATGGAGAACAGTATGGAGGTTCCTTAAAAAACTACAAATAGAACTACCATACAACCCAGCAATCCCACTACTGGGTATATACCCTGAGAAAACCATAATTCAAAAAGAGTCATGTACTGCAGTGTTCATTGCAGCTCTATTTACAATAGCCAGGACATGGAAGCAACGTAAGTGTCCATCAACAGATGAATGGATAAAGAAGATGTGGCACATATATACAATGGAATATTACTCAGCCATAAAAAGAAACGAAACTGAGTTATTTGTAGTGAGGTGGATGGACCTAGAGTCTGTCTTACAGAGTGAAGTAAGTCAGAAAGAGAAAAACAAATACCGTATGCTAACACATATATATGGAATCAAAAAAAAGAAAAATAAGGTCATGAAGAACCAAGGGGTAAGACAGGAATAAAGACACAGACCTACTAAAGAATGGACTTGAGGACACGGGGTGGGGGGAAGGGTAAGCTGGGACGAAGTGAGAGAGCGGCATGGACATATATACACTACCAAACATAAAATAGATAGCTAGTGGGAAGCAGCTGCATAGCACAGGGAGATCAGCTCGGTGCTTTGTGATCACCTAGAGGGGTGGGATAGGGAGGGTGGGAGGGAGGGAGACGCAAGAGGGAAGAGATATGGGGACATATGTATATGTATAACTGATTCACTTTGTTATAAAGCAGAAACTAACACACCATTGTAAAGCAACTATACTCCAATAAAGATGTAGAAAAAAAAAAAATCTTTCCTTAGAGTGAGCCAGCATCTTAGTCCCTTCCACTCCCACTCACTGGTAGGTCGTTGTGTACATCAAGGCCTCCGGTAACAAGTGTCCCAAGCTAGTCATCAGCTATGTGATGACAACCCCACTTTCCTCCCCTCAAAGTCGACTGTCTCCAGTTCTGCCATTCATCAACATGTTCTTCTAAATAATTTATGTTCAGTTTCCCTATTAAAGGGTGCTGTCTGCAAGTAAACCTATTCTAGGTGTGGTTTCTTTGTACTAACAACAGGGCAGCCTTCTTGATTCTGATGACTTCTCTTCTACTGTTCAATGTCTACTTCCTGTTTGTAGCAAAAGTTACTATTGACACTAAAGGTTCTAATATAGGGGTTGACAGCTGTGGGCTCAGGAAAAGTAAATTACAAGCTTTCCAGTGTTCAGCAATGAAGAGTCACTGGCAAAACGCCCTGGACACAAATCACAACTTCAAACCTTACTAGCTCTGTGACTTGATCAAATTACTTAATCATTCCAAACCTCTATTTTTCGCCTTTAAAACCACAAATAAAACAATGCTGACATAAAAATCCTGGGTGGAATATATAGGTAATTGTGTAAAGTGCCTAGCACAGAATCTGAAAAACTGTAAGTACTTGATAAATATGACTTCTCCCTTTTCTACATCAAATAATGTAGATTACTTCCAAGAGCCCCAGTCACTTCTTATTTACTTCTGACAAATGATTTTTTTTAAGTACTGATTATAAAATGAACTAATTATGTCGTAGCCTTGGGAGTTTTTAGAGTAGGTCATTAAATTTGTAATTGTGGTACAACTTTTTCTAGATAGAAGTCTGTTGTAAATCCCCCAGAAACCTTTATATAAGGTAGCTTTTTTATTTGAAGCAAAGGAACAGAATGAGAAAACTAGAGCTTTTCATCTTCATGAGAGTTTATGAGCTTTACGTAAATTAATAGGTACGGCTCTCTTTTGTGCACCAGGCCAGGGTGATTAGCCCTGTTGGCAGAGGAGGAAATGAGCGCCCAGAGGGGTGAATTATACCCCTCAAGGTGCTGTGAGCAGGATGTGAATGGGAGAGCTTGGGCCCGTGCATGTGCATTTAGGTGCCCGTGAGTGTTTGTGGTAGAGGTGGGTGTAGATTGGAAAGAGTAGGGAAGATTCCTAGTGAAGACTGATGCAAAGGCTTAATAGTATAGTTTTTACAAGTTTAGTAAGATTTCTGTTGTCTAGAATGATTGGGGATAATGGCCTTCTGCTGCTCGTGTTAAATTGCATGGGTGTTTGTGTTATATAGGTATAAATATGTGGATATATACCTAATTGTGTGCTATCTAGAGTGTGTACCCCATGTATAACCAACTCAACTGATCGGTTACCTGTTTGCTTTACATCTATACTCTGCCCATCTTTTATTCTTTTCTCTATTTCAGAACCACATTTCTTAGGCTGTCTGGACCAATGGCTTCTGAGTGGAGTTGGCTGGTAGGAAGCACTAAATTGGAAGGCAGGACTCTATTTCCTGTTCTATTTTTTCCTCTCTCTCTCTCTCTCTCTCTCTACCTTCTGTTTTCTCTGTTTCCCGGTTTATTTCCAGCAGCAGCTAGGTTCATTTAGGGTTCCAGCTCTGGTCTGATGGACCCACTGGATTTATCCTAGTTTCCTGGACTCAGACTTTATCCCTTCAGCCTAGGGGTGAGAGTGATTTCATGTTGTTGTCAATTCCTGTGTGACCCTATTGTTCTTCCTTTAGCTTCTTACCCTTTCTTTCATGTGATCAATCGTCTATTAAATTTCCTGGTTTCAAATATTTAAAGAGGTTTCTGCTTTCAGATATACCAACTTTTTCTTTCTCAATATATATAATTTTGAATGAGCATATGAATTGAGAGATTAGAATGTGATAATATATTATTGAGTCTACATTTTTAAAAAAGCCACATTAAATATCACTGTATTTTTCTTTTACGCTTTTTCAAGTTAATTCAATTATGCCATGATATAACTGTGGGCAAATCGTTAAACTCTTAGTTTCGCTTTTATCTTTATTCGTACCATAAGCATAAAATGATAGGTCCTCTCCTCCTCAAAAAGTAGTTAATGAAGTAGAGCCCTTTAAATAGATACATAACACAATCTGAACAGTCACAGACGACACGGGG